>NC_135283.1:11053073-11353073 GCF_051311805.1 Agelaius phoeniceus | reverse complement strand
ATGCCAATGCCAATCACAACTCTAGAAAAGTCTGAAAAATAAATCCTGAAGGAGATTTTGAGGAGGAAAGTGTTTCTTCCCTCTCCCCGAAGCTGAGACCTCCACTCACTGCAATCACAGTGAGTTCTGTCACAGAATCTGAGTTTTTTGGTTGTTTCCATGGGTTTGGGCTAGTTTGGGGAGACTTTTTGTGGGTATTTTTTCCAACCAAGAGGTTTTTTTCTCGTCATGCAGGCTAAATATTTTTTTCACTCATAACCTTGTCCTAACTTTGTTTTTCAAGTGCATTTTTCCCCTTATTTTGGTGCTCTCTGTCCCCAGCTGGGGCAGGGATTTGCTGTGGTCCTGGGAGAGAAGGGTGCAGGTGACACTGAGGAAAGAAAGCAGCAAAAGGAGTAGATTTGGTCTGACCAGCATCATGAAAATGCCCCACACATCCATCAGTGAGTGAAAGAGATTTATCTGACAAATCTCCCAGTCCAAGATTCAGCTGGGTTGGGATTGGTTGGGTTTACCAGCCTGTACTTTGTAAGAGCAGTTTGGGATTACTGAGGTTTGCTGATCACTGTGTGAACAAGGGAATATTCAGAGGGAGGGTCAGAGGGGTGGGCTGGGTGGGCACCGGGCTCAGAGCTGGTCAGGAAGCTCGAGCTGCAGCTTTAGGGTGCTGATGTTGGGGGTAAAACGTTGTTGCCTCTGCTCATCAATGCTAAATGAGACTTCAGGGTGTGTTTCACGCTCCAGGCAGGAGATGCAGCCCCATTTGCCCACAGATTCCCATCCCTGGAATTGTTCAAGGCCAGGCTGGATGAGGTCCTGAGCAGCCTGACCCAGTCAGGTCATCCCTTAATCCCCTAACAAGGTGGCCCTTCCAACCCAAACCCAGGAGAAGATTTGCTGATGAAAGAGGAAAACTGAGGAGAAGATCTGCAGGTGAAGGGGTCACTGTGTCATAGCTGGGACATTACCCATTCCATGATTAATGAGTTATTCCCACATTTCTAAGCCTGGTTTGTGTTTCCTTCAACGTAACATCCAGCACACAGAAGCTTCAAACAGGATGCCTTGGTTTGCATTTGCCACAGATGCAGAAAACCAGGGGAGAAAAAAGCACATGTGGAGATTTCCTACAGCTCAGCTGATGCACAGGCACTTGTTAAATCCCAGGAACTTGAAATCTCTTCCTGGCAAATGAATTACAGCTCTGCCTGGGCTGGCAGGGCCTTAACAGAACACAATGGCACTTTGGAGCCCTTAATGAGGGTTCATTAAAAAATAGATCCAAATTATATCATGCAGGAAGTACGTAGGATGGAACAAAGAGGAGTGGGTGAAAAGCAGAGGTTCCCAAATCGATGTGTTTTGGGAAAATCATCTCCAGGTTCCAATCACCGTGTCAGCTGAATCGTTTGAGCTGCCTTTGTGTGCAGAATCATGCAGGAAATCCCAACAAAGCAGAATTTCTCGTAAGACTTCTGGTGCATCAGCCCTGTGGGCCGAGCCAGAAGGAAACCACAAAAACAACTGCACTCTTTGCTGCGTGGCTACTGAGAGTCCCAGGTGGAAGCTGAAGATGAAATGTGTGTGAGAGAGTGTCCAAACACTGCAGGGCTTTCCAAAACCCTCCCTCTGGATGGAGAAACAAGCACATGACAGGGGCACAGGGTCCATCTCTAAATTATGCATTGTTCTCTCTTCAGCTTGGCTGGAACTGACCCAGTGACTTCATTTATTTAAGAATATTTTCAAACATTTCCTATAGGTCTCGGATCAGGTATCACTCTGGAACATCTTTAAGGAAACTTTAGAGCTTTTATACACTTCCCTGAACAATGGGTTCGTTTCTTCGTTGTTGCTGTGAAAGGGGTTTCTGCTGAACCTGAAATGTATAAACAGTGAGAAAAATTGGCTCTAAAAGGTCTTTAAAGGTAATTTATATTCAAGGCATGGTTAGGGAGTCGAATTGGCCCACCCTCACCTTTTAGAGGACTGAAATAATAAAGGTTAAAGACCAACAACAGTAATACAAGATGGATATTTAAGCCACAACTAAGTGTTATTGGTGTCTTCTGAATGTTTAGTGCACATAAATTAATAGTTGGACTCCATCATCTTAAAGCTCTTTTCCAGCCTAAAGGATTCTCTGATTTTCAGGGCTCTCTCTCTCTTACAGGATTGCCTCAAAAAGTCACAGCCTTCCCCTCCTGGGTGGTTTCTGTGCACACTTGAGGTTTTCCCATCACCAAGGTGGAAAACCTCAGGGATCCTCTGTCCCAGGGGAAAGCAGAGAGGGCAACACCAAAACCCTCAATTCTCCTGCCTGTGGTGTTCCCACCACTGAGGAGGTTGGGGGCAAGCAGGGCTCCCAGCAAGGTGTCTCAGCACCACAATTTCCCATTTTTGCAGTCACTTCTCCCTTTGCTGAACCCTGGTAAATTCCTGGGCAAAGGAGCACAACACCTTGGAAGAATTTTGGACAAAAGCTCCAGCAGAAGGGTTAATTTTCTGGGAGTGAAGGATGTTCTAATTTGCCCTATACCTCTTTAAGTGGATGTGTTTCCAATACATATATAATTTGTTCTTGGTACAAATTATATATGTATTTTTTTTAAATTTCCTAAAATCCTATTGGGAAATAATTTTCTCAGATCTCCTCAGCAATGTTTGTTATTCTGTTTTCACTGGATTATGAAAAAGAGAGATGCCTGCAATTTCTGGTTTCTTTAGGGGTGAATTTCATCTCTTTTGTGAGATGAAAAAAAATAAACTTCCCAAGTCTGTTTTAAGTCTTCCCCTGTAGTTTTTAAAAAAATTACTAATTCTCATCTAGCAGCAACATTTCCTGGAGAGAGGAATCGAAAATTCTCAAGCACAAGAGGAAAAATGAATAAGAAAAAAAGAGCTTTATACAGATGAAAAGCTGGGAAGTAGCACAAAAATTGGACAGGGTTAAAAAAAGGTATTCATGCCAAGGATCTTGTCTTGTTGTCTTCCTCTGCAAGATCTCCAGAAAGCTGCTGGCACTAAATGAAACCCTCTGTGAGGCCGCGGCCGAACGCGCCGAGGCTCCGCTGAAATCCAAGTCCTGCTCCAGTTTTTTTTCCAGAGTTTGTGAGAGCGATTTCCCTTCCACCTGCTGAGCAAACAGGATAGCAGTAAAATATTTCCTCTGAGTGACTCACAAATCTGTCGGAGGTGATGAGGCCCCTTGGGAGCTGGATGATGTCTTAAATAACGATTTGCTTTTCTCCTCCTGGCCAGCGGCGCTCGCTCGCTCGCCGGGCTGGTAACACGAGCTGCATTCTCAGGCTGTGCAAAAGCAAGGAACCAGGGAATGTTCTGCTGTTGGTTCTTTTGCTCTCAGGTTTACAGCAGGCAGCTTGGTGGGATTTGGGATGCACAAAGGAAAAAAAAAACAAAACAACAAAACACAGGGAAGATTTCAGGAGTTTAGTGATGCGATGCTTTTACAGCCTGAAAATGTTGTCTGAGTTAATAGCCCAAAATTCCTGCTAGGAATGGGTTCTGTTGAGTGGAACATGAGGTTTATCTGCTCAGAAGTTCTTTTAGTGGGGTTTTTTTTACCATTTCAAGGTACTGAGGGATGAAGGCTCCACAGCTCTGGGAGCAGGCACCTCCCTGCTGCTGGTCTGGAAGTAGGGAATGTACATTTGGAAGAGAACATGATCCAATCTATTCCCAAAGGGAAAATCAAGGGTTTGTGTGGCCCAGCACGGCTCATCCCATGTCATCCTTGGGGCAGCTCTTCACTGACTGTCAGACCAAGCTGCTCCTCCTGCTGACAGCCACAAACCCAGGAGGCTCCAGCAAACCTCACCCGGAGCCCTTTTATTTTTATTTCGCTTCCATCAAGGCAAGACACCAACGGAAGATTAAAGTGAATTATTGTGTGCTATGGGTTTCGGAAACATCCTTCTGCTTCCTTCCTAGGTCATGCTCAGCCCCGTGGGTTGGGACTGCAGGCTCTGCTCCCACTCCCAGCCCTTCCCATTCCCATTCCCATCGCTGCTCTTCCCAACGTGTCTCCCGGTGCGTTTCCAAGGGGAAATGATTAACTCCAGCCATCTATAGAAAGAAATTCTTCCTATTTAAAGACATCCCCGACAAAGCTGAGCGGGAAAAAATGGCTGCAATTGAAATAGGCTGCGGTTTTTCCCAAGAATGTTTTCGTGTTTTCTGTGAAGGATAAAGAGAAGTTTCTGCAGGAGAACATCTGCCATCATGCTCCCATAATTGCTTTTTGAAATTAATATATCCACTGCTTCCCCACTTGAAATTAAATCCCATGTATCCAATGGAAATATTGATTTCTAAACAGTCGGAGTGCGAAATTAAAGCATGAGCTGGAGGTGTAGTGAATTAAAGAAAAGGGATATTTAGTTACACAGTAATTAATATTTGGACTTGTATTTAACTCATGATCTGAAAACAAGGTGACACCTATGAACAGTCAGGCTGAAAACAATTTGGGTTTATTTTCTTTTGTTTCAGAAATGTATTGAGGACTGAAACGTTTATATCCTTCTCATTTTCCACTCCTGCTGAAGAATTTAAACCAAGGTGAAACAAGAAAAGAAACAGCATAGGCAAATTTCAGGGCACAAGATTAATTACAAGGCATCTGTAGCTTTTTTCCCCCATTCTCTAATAATCTACCCTGGAATATTTGGGTGTATTTTCCCTATGCCAGCAGATTCCCACTGAATTTATCCAAAAACATCTGAGTTCTGAACTCACACCTGGCCTCAAGCTGCCTGGAAGCCAAATGGAGCCAGTCCTTCGCCAGTGGGCTCAGGTTTGCTAACAAACTTTAACATTTAACATGCTTTTTCTTTCCCTGAAAGCATCATTTTGCCCATGCCTGGACTTGATGATCTCAAAGATTCTTTTCTGACCCAGTTAATTCTGGGATTCTGTGATAACACCTCCAGGAGGATTTTGTTGGTTTTTTGGTTTTTTTCTTTTTCAGGCATCTGTTTGGGGGATATTCAGGGAAAAGGCCCCAAATCCACAGCAGGAGGTTTCAAGGTTGATTCCCAACTTGAGGCACTTGCAAAGTTGATGTCAGGGATGAAGCTGTTCCCATTCACACACAGACAAATCTTTCTTGCACTACAAAAAAAAAAATAAAATGCTGTCAGTTTGCATATTTACAGCATCCATGGCATGGAAGGTGAATGCAATGGGGGGAAAAAAGGAAAACTGAATTAATTCCTACCAGGAACAGCTGAAGCTGCCAGGCTCTGGGCTGGGGATGGTCCAGCTGACAAGTGAGGCTGCAGAACTACAGAGATTTATTGTGCTCCAAAATAATTCCTGTGCTTGCTGAGCAGAGCTGCTGCCCTGGAGTAGCTGCTCTCAGAAATATTTTCCATCGTGAGCTCCAAGGGCCTTTTCTTGCCCAGATTCCATCAGAACAAAAAGCCCCAGGATTTCTGTGCCTGTCACTTACCTTGGGGGGTGACCTGATGGCCTGAGGTACCAGGTTTTGTGGGGACAAGAGGGCAGGGTGCAGGGAAATTGGGGGAATTGAGGAAATTGAGGGAATTGAGGAAATTGGGGGATTGAGGAAATTGGGGGATTGAGGAAATGGGGGGAATTGAGGACTGGCCCATCCTCAGGAGAGCAGAGATGCCCAGGTGTGGTTGGTGCTGCCACAGCCCAGGTCTGGTGTGAGAGCAGAGCAAGGCCCTTTCTCACTCAGGGCTAACAGTGCCCAGCCTCAACCCCACCAGGCTTTTTCCTCACAATTAAAGGCATTTTCAGCAATGTCACATCACCTCCTTGACTTGATAACAGCCTAAAATCAGCAGATTTTGGGTAATGATGGGGAGATTCAAAATCCTCGTTCTCTTTTCACATGCAGGTGCCCAAAATGAATGAGAGACAATCTCAGCTTCAGAAAAAAACCTATTTATTTATTGTCAGGCAGCTCCTGACCTGCAGCTCAGCACCTGGAGCTGATGGACCTAAAAGCCATCACTACCTTGTTGATGGGGATGCTTAAAAGTGAAATGAACCTTATCTGACTTCAGGGTGTCTCAAAGCTAAATGAGTAATCTGGGCTTGTGCCCTGGCCTCCTTTATGTCCACTGAAGAAAACCAGACATCTCCAAAATTTCCCTGTGTGCACGAGTCTGAGGATGAGACAAAAAAATCTGGGCTCTAAAGGGAGCACAGATAACAAGCCCAGACTGTGCCAGTGGCCTATTTATAGGATTTCAGGGATAAATCAGGGATTTTATTTTGTTGTGGCAGTAGGAAACTCCAAATAATGTCTTTGTCCCATGGGCCATCACCTCCTCCTGCTGACAGAGGTGGCCTGGAGAGGACAGCAGGGACAGTGACAGAGGATGGCATGGAAACGAGCCAAGGGACGAATGGCAGAGGCTGCTGTGATGAACAGGGCTCAGAAAACCACGAATGGCAAAGGAAAATCGGAGATTGTGGGATAAATGAGCGTCAGGAGAGCTGAAAATGCAGGTGGGAGAGGGAAGGTCCCCCCTGGAGGGGGGCACAGCACCAGGGCCTCGATGGAGCAGGCGCAGAGGAAGATGTGGGGCAACCAGGGAGGGGAGGAGAAGCTAAAATAGCTTTGTCCAGGCTAGGAAAAAGCAGGAAAAGGCTAGGAAAAGCAGGAAAAGGCTAGGAAAGGGATTGCTTGCTATAAATAGCCCAGGTAAACCCCCAGGGAAGGGAGAGAGAGTTATTTAAGCTAAAGGACAATGTTGGCCACAAATCAAACTGGTTGTGAGTAAATAGAGGGGGGAAACATGCAGGAGGTTTGCTCATGCTTTTCTGAGCATCACAGGAAAGATGTTCTGAAACAACTTTCCAGTCCCAGCAGGAACCTGAGCACTTCTAAATCTGTCAGAGCAGGAAATGGATCTCTGTGCCAGGATAGCATCAGATCTCCACTCTCATTACTCAGGCTTGATTTCATCTTGATTTTGCCAATGACAAATTTTTTGCCCTGACTGGGGAAATGGGAGTGGACACAGCTTGAGAGGCCGTGGTTGAGAGCTTGCCTGAGGGCAGCTCCATTCCCATGGATGGGAATTGGGCTGGCATCACTGGGACATCCACAAGTGACATCCTACACCTTTCTAGGCCTCCTCATTACTGCCTAATTCTGTTAATTGGTTGGGGTTTTTTTGTTGTCTAGCCTTATCTCCCTCCCTGCAGTTTAAGTAGATCATGAGGTTAATATTGGCTAATGGAATTTTGCAAAAATTGGGATTTTTTTTTTTTTTTTTTTTTTTTTTTTTTTTTTTTTTTTTTTTTTGGCCTGGCTAAAAATGCCATGAAACCTCCTTTGGAGAAACTTCTGTCAGCAAAGAAACAAAACAAAAGCATTGCTGGGTTGAATAAGAAAGTTCAGCAAACAGGGAAACTGAGGAAGCTGGGTTCAGCTTTCCTGTGCTTTAATTACCCCTTTCACACAGCCATAAACAGAGGAATTTGATAGTGACACAGGAAAATGCAACATTCCCACAAAACCTTTGGTGCACACGTTCCAGCAGCAGTGGGTGAGGGTAAACCAGGGTGGTCTCTCATTTTGGGATTAGCCTCATATGAGATTTTGGCTTGGCTCTGAACCCAGTGAAAAGTCCTATTCTAGCCCAGTTTGCAGAGAGTTGCACTCTCAATTTTACAGAGTTTTACCAAACTGCTTTCTTTTAAAATCTTTCTACCTGAGGGAAATGGTGCAAGACTGACACTCAACCCTTAAGTAGTTAATACTCCAGGAAAAGAATTTTTCTTGCCATGTAGAAGAGATTCCACTCTATGGCCCAGAAACCAATAAGTGATTTTATTAAAAATAATTCCATTTAAGCAGGAATTCTAGAGGAGAGAGAAATGTATCACTTTCTTTTTATTCTCTGTTTCTTGTTCAAAAGATCAGATTCACACTACCTGAGACTTCTAATTTAATCAGAGTAACCTTGAGTCATTCACCACTGAATTGACCAAAGTACAGCAAAGCAAGAAAGGAGCTTTTTCCAGCTGAAAATGAGTGAAATGTCCATCTCAGCCCCTCAAATCAAGGGCAGGCAAGGCTGGCAGCACTGAGAGGAGTGGGGTTTTGTCAGGTTTTGTCCATTAAAGCAGTCTGTGACCCCAGTGATGAAGAGAAATAATCCCTAATTAAGAGTGATGCCTTAAGTGTTCCTAATTAGGAGTGATGCCTGAAGTTTTACCTCTCATATTTTCCACGTTCTGGGCTGCATTTTGGTTACTCTGAGCTCCATATGGAGTGTCAGCAGTTCTCCTCACAGCTCAGTCACACAGAACAATCCTTCTGCAGCCCCAGAACCGAGGACACCACTGCAGCTTCAGGCCCAAAAAGTGAAAACAACAAAAAGGCCCAAAATAGCCAAAAAGTGTAAAACCAGCAAGTTGAGGAGAGCAAACTGGGAGGGTGGGACTGCATAACCTGGAGCTGGAATTGGACAATTAACCCCAATATGGACATGGACCAAAACTTAGAAAAGTGTGAAAACTTTTGACTCTGAGTCCACCTTGTGTGGCATTCACGTTCTCTGAACAGAGAGAGACATAATTCTCTCTGTCTCTCAGGTTTTTCCTGGAGAAAGCACAGAGATCAAAACAATTCTTATCTCATTTACTGCTCCTGTGTTTTGGAACATGTGGAATGTGCTGGAAGATTGTTTACCTGAAGGAATTTGCTTGATTGGATTCTGGTGTGAGTGTTTTGTTTTCTTGACCAATCTCAGTTTGCATTGGTGAAGAAAACAAAACACTCACACCAGAATCGGTCAGGAGACAGTCACAAGATTTTGTTCAGTTGAGTTGAGTGCTTGTGCAGTTTCAGTTCAGATGTAGTGTAATATAATATAAAATATTATAGTGTAATAAAGTAATTAATTTTCCCTCTGATATCATAGAGTCCTTCTCATCATTTCTCCCTGCCACAAGGGTCACCTTGAATCTGATATCTTGGGTGTAGCCCTGGCTGGGCTCTTGCACTGCCCAGGGTGTGTCCTTTGAGGCCTTTTAATAAATCCCTACTTTATTCTTTAACTCTGTCCAGCCTCTGTTCTAGGTGAACTCTCAAGACATCAGGAGGGCAAAGAGAACCTGCGTCAAATTCATCACCACCATCATCATCTTCCTCTCTCATGCTTCACCTGCACCTTCACTCCCAACCACCCCACTGGTGATTATCCAGGGTTGATGAACAGCCTGTCTCCTCTGGAAACTCTGTATTTAACACAAGCTCCTGCTGTGTCCCAGCAGCTGCCCTGGGAGCCCTCTCCATCTCCCACATCCCAAGAAAAACCCTTTTGTGAGAGCAGGAGCTGAGTGAACTTGGCCCCAGCTCCCAGCCAGTGCAGGAGAGCGTTGCCAAACGGGGAGAAAAGTGCATCTGATTCTCCTGCTGAGGCGTCCAAGGAGGGCCACAAAATTATAGCTCCAACTATAAACAGAATGAGTACATTTTGTTCATTTTCCTGTTCTCTGCCTAATCGATGCAATATGAAGAGCTGCTATCAGTGCAGAGTTATACAATCAGATGGCAGCAATAAAAGGAACGTTAGCAAGTCTGGGCTATCATGGGAGGCTGACTGCAGGAAGCAGTTATAAAACAAGGCCCTTTAGATCTGTTTAGATGAGAACATCACATTCGTGACAAAGTCATTCTGATGTCTGCCTGCCCACTTAATACTCAGCTAATGGACATCTGCATGGAGATTTACTGGGGCTGCCTGGCCCAGGAGCAGTGCTGAGGGTTGTGGGTGCACAGACAGGGCTCTTTGTGCACCTTAAATAAGATGTGTCTTACATCCAGCAATAAAACCTCCATATATCCATGAGTTCCTGTTATCTGCACAATATATCATCTGCAGAACTGGATAATTGTTGTCTGCTTTATTGTTTCCTTGTTCTCTGAGACTCCTGGAAGGTTTTATTGTGGTTTTAGCACAAATCAGAGTGCAAACTCGCAGACTTGCGAGTCTGTGGCATGAGGAACACGGTAGGAACACTGTAGAGGGGTAAAGCACAAGCTGGGCACCTCCAGCAGCTGTCAGCAAGGAGCCTTTGCTGGAAAGTCTTTTGTTCTTTGGTAGCTGAAAAGTTCCTGCTCCTCTGCTGCTCCTCAGGCTGGTTTTCTTCTCTCCCAGCCACCTCTCCTCTGGTATCTGCACAATGCACTTGGAAAACCCAGGGACTATCAGAAATGAGAGCTGTAAGGCTTTAAAAACAAACAGACATTTCACCTGTCTCCAATCAGCCCCTTCTCAGGGCTTGGCTTTGATTTCCCCAGTGCAGAAAAGAAACGGAGAGGATTTTAATTTCCTTGGCTCCCCAGAGCAGCATGAATGAGGCTGCAGCCTTGCACTGGCCTTGTGTTATTAATGGGCTCCATGCTTGCAAATGTCTCATTCAATATATTTGCTCCAAGTGCTTCCAAAAAAAAAGGGGGAAAAAAAAGAAGAAAGCAAACCTCAGGTTTCTGGGCCTAATGTATGTGACCTGACAGCATGAATACATTAGATCTTCCCCAGAACCACACAATTCCAGACTGAGCACTGGATCTCCAGCCTTTTTATCTTCATCTCAGCTCTAATCAATGTGCTGGCAACGAGCCTTATTTTCCTGCCAGTCTGGCTCAGGCTTTGTCTCCCTCTGACAGGGTATGACATTCCTGCTTCCAGAGTGCCTGTGAGCTGGGAATGGGTCTGAGCTCCCCATTCAGGCATCCCCAGCATCTTTCCAACAGCACTCGTTGCTTTTCTGCCCAGTTTCTTGGCTCTCCCAGCCCTCTGCAGGCATCAGGAGCTGTGGCTCTGCTCAGGGCTCTGAGGATCTCATCCATCATTCCCCAGCCCTCAAGAAAGGCCTGAAATCCAAACCCCAGGCCCATGAGCTCTCAGTTGTCTTCTTAAACTCCAGGCAGGTGGTGGCATTTCCCCACTCTGTGTCTGGTTTTCCCTTCCCAAGCTCTGGTTATCTGCAAGCCTTTCAGATCCCAAAAGGAAGAGCTGGTTTATATTATGGGCCTGGACAGTGTCTAACCCAGGAGGGCCCCACTTTGATTAGGGTCCCTTGTGACCACTGTAATACAAGCACTGCTAATAAAATGCATTTGAAGCAGAAAAAAAAAGCCAGTGATGCTCCTTTTCCAGTTCATTCCTAACTTGGGAAGGCCTGGGAGAGGTGGGATTTTCAGCCAGAGGTGAAGTGGCCTGACCTGACCCATCCCAAGCCTTTGAGCTGTCCTTGCAGTGCTGCAAGCTGAGCTTAGCAAGAGCTGTGTTCATCTGTGCAAAGCCTTCTGTGCACATCCAAATGTGCCACATATTTGCCTTCCCAAAGCTGGACCTGCTTCTGTTAACAGCAATTAATCACTTTACAGCCAGCCTTTTATTATTATGAACGCAGCAGATGTGTTTCCATTAATAGGTTCCCGAGTGAGCCTTATCCAGCATCGCTGATACTTTAATGAAGGAGATTATGTGGCCTAAACAGACTTTTCATTTGCAGCATCCTCCCATTTCTATCTGCACTTCCCAGTGAGCAAACAAACCCAAGTGGGAATCTTGTTTCGGGCTCAGTTTCAGCACAGAAGATAAACTTGCTGCCAAATAATAAAATGTGTCCCCTGGTTTAATGTGATTTGTAAGAGCTAAACCTTGCCCTGCTCTGTTTGCAGGGCTCTGAAACCAAACATCAAGCACAGAGATGTCTGCACCCTGCTGTGGGGACTCAGAGCTCTCTGCCACCCCAATTAACCCCAAAATCTGAGCCAGGAGAGGGCAGGCACTGGGCTCCCCAGGGATGTGTCTGTCTCCACAATATGGGAATTTTTCAAGCATGCTGTTGCCATTAAAAACTCATCACTTCCGACAGTGGCTCAGACCTAGGAAGTCTTTGGGTGCTTATAAAATAGTCCCTAATTAATGACAGCAATCATGAGGGTCACCAAGCAGTGCCATGGGAGGTTTCTCAAGCCAAGAGGATGTTTTATGTTTTCCAGTGTTTTTCTTTTGCAAGGTCAGACTCTGCAATTGCTTTTGCTCCCCTAAACCATTTCTAGAGCCAGATCCCTGCACCCCACATGGCTTCTTCACCCATTTGCTGCTCAGCATTCTCTTTAACTTATTGAATTTTCATCTTTAACTTGGATATTAAAAGCAGAAATAAAGAGGCTACATTGCTCCTTAGTAAATAGAGGAGGCAGTCCCTTCTGTAACACAGACAGAAAAAAATCCTGTGCATTTCAAACAAGTGCTCTGGGATTCCTAAGGAGCATCTCCATTGCATAAATGTATCATTCTAAAATCCAGAAGGATTTTTAATCCTTCCTTAAAATCATATAAATTCTATAGATCTGCCTTCCCCTGCTCTGTGCAACAAAGGATATTGAATGATGTCGTGTCTGCAGGAGGGAGCTCAGCCCCTCAGCGTGGAGGATTTTTCTGCTGGACAGGGACAAAGTGGCCTCAGACCCAAAGGCAAGGTGGCAGTGCAGCCACAGTGAAATCCCAGGGGATTGTTCTCCAGCTTTTGGGTCCCTGCACCAAATGCCTGAGGTCTGACAGAATGGAAAAAGGATGAACTTTCCTTCACACCCACATCCAAACAACCGTACCATGAAAAACCAGAGATAACGAGGCGACGACTGCCCCCCAGCCTTGTCTCTTTAAACCAAACCAAAACAAAGCGCTGCCTTTTTAATTTGAGCCCAATTAATTTGAATAAAGTGAGGAAATCACATCTGGGCTGTGGCTGCTCGAGAGCTCCTAACCACAGCCTGCGTGAGGTTATGTCAAGGACTTGCTTGTCAGTTTTGCTTTAACTCACATATGGGACCGGGGAGGAAAGAAAACCCAAGAGTTTTTACTTTCTGCAGTAAAAGCCAAACTAACATAAAATGAGATTAATGGCAACAGCAGTGACTGCTTTCATTTCCCAGTGAACTGTCTCAATAGTACCAGTAATCAAGATCAGGTTGGCTTTCATTCTTTTTTTTTTTTTCTTTCTTTCTTTCTTTTTTTTTTTTTGGTTAAAAAAAACAACTTTTCTTCAGAGAAAAGAAAAAGAGATACTTAAAATACATAGACACATCTGTTCTCCCATATTAACAACATTACGTCTTTCTCCATGTGATGCATAATGAATCATCTCAGTGTGTTTTGCTTTATAGTTTTGTACAAATCCAATTCCTTGTGACTTTTACTGTAATAATAATATTTTCCAATTCAACAGTACCTTTCATTTTGAGTTTCTCAGCACTAATGAGAAGAGAAGTGTGCTGAACCCATTGAAACAGCTTGAAAAAGGGAGGCACAGCTGTAATTACCAGAAATTGAATTTGTCTCCTAATGGGGAGAAGAGAAAAGCACTTACAGCTCTTTTTCTTAGGCAGACATATAATTTTCACTGCACTCTGCTCAAAGGAGCTGGTGTTGTCAGCTCCCTTTGGAATGCTTGGAAACACGAGGCTTGGAGCACCTTACAATTTGATTTTTTTTGTTACTTCTTGAGATTTAAATTACATGGATCATGCATTCTGGGAAGGTCAAATTTGAGCCACTGCTGGGTCTGTGTGATGAGCATGGGGCAGAGGTTCTGCTTCCATCCATCATCCATCCATCCATCCATCATCCATCCATCCATCCATCCATCCATCCATCCATCATCCATCCATCCATCATCCATCCATCCATCCATCCATCCATCCATCCATCCATCCATCATCCATCCATCCATCCATCCATCCATCCATCCATCCATCATCCATCCATCCATCATCCATCCATCCATCCATCCATCCATCCATCCATCCATCATCCATCCATCCATCATCCATCCATCCATCCATCCATCCATCCATCCATCCATCCATCATCCATCCATCATCCATCATCCATCCATCATCCATCCATGGATCCATCCATCATCCATCCATCCATGGAATCATCCATCCATCCATCCATCCATCCATGGAATCATCCATCCATCCATCATCCATCATCCATCCATCCATCCATCATCCATCCCTCCATCCATCCATCCATCCATCCATCCATCCATCCATCCATCCATCATCCATCCATCCATCCATCCATCCATCCATCCATCCATCCATCATCCATCCATCCATCCATCCATCATCCACCCATCCATCATCCATCCATCATCCATCCATCCATCCATCCATCCTTCCATGGATTCCATCCATCCATCCATCCATCATCCATCCATCCATCCATCCATCCATCCATCCATCCATCCATCATCCATCCATCCATCATCCATCCATCCATCCATCCATCCATCCATCCATCCATCATCCATCCATCCATCCATCATCCATCCATCCATCATCCATCCATCCATCCATCCATCCATCCATCCATCCATCCATAATCCATCCTTTGTGGAGATGGTGTTGAGGCACAGAAATGAAAATCCAGCATCTCCTCTGTGCTCTGCTGCCCTTTGGATGCCCTCAGGCCCCACGTTTGCCTTCACAGCCTCACTCAGAACAGCTCTGGGTTTTCCTGATGCCCCTCATGGACCAAAATTAGATCCATTTTTTCTTTTCCTTCCACATGGCCACATGGGAAAGGTGATCTGAGATCACTTTTCCCCAACAAATTTGTTAAACTGAGCTAATCCCAGTTCTGACATGCAGGGTTGGAGGGGATTGATGCTCCTGAGGAGGTACCAAACCATATTGAACCCTTCCAGCCAATGGAAAACCTCAAATCCTGGGCACCTTTGTGGGGTTTGTAGGAATTGTTAACCTCATTTGGCAGCAGTAATTAACATTTCCTTGAAAGACAGAGATCCTGAGACATCAGACAAAGTGTATGAAACGCTGCTTGAGGACAAAAGTCTTGTTTGTGTTTGCTACCAAAATCCAACAGGAGCAAAGGAATGTTTTCCACAGCAAGAAATGGGAATGATGGCTCTTTTTTTAAATTAAAAAAAAAAAAAATCAAAAGACAGAAGAAAGAGCAAAAATTCTTGATTCAATTAAGTTCTTAGTCATGTAAATAGTTGGGAGTTTCCACAAAGTAATGTCTTTATAGCAGGATGCCAATGCAGTGTATAATTAAAATGTAAAAAATGTAGGAAGTTGGCCAAGCCTTTGATTACAAACAAGATTTTCCTAACCCACCCATGACTTGGCATTTTGATCCCAAAATTTATCAACAGGAAAAGGTGATGATTTCTTTTTCTGGACTGAAATGGAAAATAAGTTAGTTTGTAGAGAAATAAATCTCGTTCACAAACTTGATTTGCTCATTACAAAAGCTTTTAGCATTTGATCACACTTTAGAAGGAGAAGGATTTTCTGGAAAGGGGATTTGTTGTCTTTGATTGGTTGCTTTATATAATAACTGCTTTCTATTGTATAATATGAAAGGCAATAGAAAGCTAAGAGCTTTTACATAACAACCATTTAATTAGAATAATTTAATTCAACTTTACTGTGCTGTACCAAAATGATAACAAGACTTTGGCAGCAAATACCAGTGTTGAGCACAGAGGAATCCCAAAATATCATGGAACACTCTCCAGTGTTTTAACCAGCACCCCTAAGCAACTTCACTCTCAAACCTTGGACAGCTTTGTTTTTATTTACACTCTTCACTAAACTGGAAATTAAATAAAATCCTTGACAGGAGGTGGTTGAATGGGTTGATAAATGTAGTTTTATGTTATTATATGGATGCAGGATCATCAAGCAGGGTCAAACAGTGGGAACACCACAATGTCCCACCCTGAGCTTTTCCATAGATTTGAAGCACTGAATGAGGATGAATTTTAAAATTCAATGTTGTCTTTTCCTTTATTACCTTTACCCTTGCATTAAAGCAGCCATTAATTGGAATATTGTAAGCAGCAAATCTTCTTGCTCAAAGTATGAACAGCAAGGAAAGATTTATTAAACTCCACATTTTGTTTATTGTGCAGTTCCTTTGGTATGGTCAGGTCTTAGGGAATTGCAGAAGGCCAAATCCATCTCTGAGCTCTCCAGTGTCCTTTCACCATGAATCTCCAGCCAAAAAATACCTTTTGCCAACATTTGCCACTCAACACCCTTTGAGCTGCAAGCTGGGAGAAGAGACCCCAATCAATAATAAAATCTACCCAGAGATGAATATTTTGACCAGCTGGGGAATTAATCCTCCAAATAGTCACTCCTGGTTCCCCAGTTGGGTTCTCCCACATGAAGGAAAGAGGAAAAGTTGGGCACAAATCTCACCCTCCTCACTGCAGAGTGGGAAGGTTCAGCACCCCTAAAATGCTCCAGATTTATTTCAAATTTGAGCCTCCAAATCTGTGATCTCCAGTGCAGAGTCTCAACTCAATGTCTTGTTGATCATTTATTTTGCTTTGTAGCACTCTGTGGAGTCCAGGCTTTACATTTTAAGCCATAAATAGGTAAGATCAGTTAAAGTTCACATAGCATGTGGTCCCTGATTAGTCATTCCCAAACAGTTGGGGCTACAGATTTTCTCAGCCAGGTGTCTTTAGTACAAGGCACATTCCTCTCTCTTTTTCTCGCTGTGATTGCAACGCTTGAATTTTGCAAAACACAAGCTGTGCAATTTCATCAGAATTTATTTGGTACGAGGCAGCTGAAAAGCAACGTTATGCCAAGAAAATGCAAGGAGAGAAGAATTCACAAGTCATATATTGTGCAGCCACACTTCTCAAAGGGTATTTGTGTGTTTTAGTGGAGCACCAAGCATGTTCGTGTCTTTTATGACCGAATAAAGCATTCAGCAGCCCATGATACAACTATTCAGACTGCTGGCAGCCACCAGCCAGTTTCCACTTCTTTGAGTGCAAGATTCAGGGTGTGGAAACTTTCTACTTCCTTGGAAACTCTTCTGAAAACGGGTTTTCACTCAATTCAGCCTCTAAGTGTTTAAGAGGTGACTGAAATTCTGAAAGTGGACGGGCTGTTTTAGTGCCATTGGCAACCTCGGGAAGTTTCTCACTATGTGAAGGGAAAGGAGGGGAGAAAAGTGGGGGAGAAATCTGTGTTATTAAAAAGCCTAACTCGGGATTTTCAGTGAGCGCCTCCTCGCCCTCTCCTTCTCTCCCTTTGAAAAGCAGGAGGTGGAAATAGCAGGATACTTTTCACTTCCATGTATCATTCACCCTCTGCATCAAAATTTCTACCCCTGCACTCGGAGCTCCGCTTTCTGCTGTTGCTCAGAGCTGCTGATTCAGTGAGATTGGCCAAATGCTTGATTTAACCCAAAAAAAATCACACTTGAGAAAATTCCCGCCATCATCCAAGCAGCAGGGAAGATTTTGCCTAAACACACGTCATGACTTGAAGGATATTCCCAAAGAAATCAGTGATGGGAGATGCCTAATGGACCTGGGATAGAAAATCCCCCTGGATGGGGACTGATTTCACCTAAGTTTATCAATTTAAAGTTAAATATCTGTTTAGAGCCTGTTGTAAAGGCTCTGGAGTGGCTGGTGGTGGGAGCTGGCTGTGTCAGAGGGTGGTTGGTGCCCTGCTGGGGTGAATCACCCTCTGGATGCTGCTGCCATTCCCTGGGCAGAGCAGGGGGGATCCAGGGTGGCTCTGGAACGGCTCTGCTGGGTGGGATGAGAGCTGGCACAGCCTCCTCTCCCCACACACGCACAGCAGGAGGAGCTGGGTGCTTGCTGGTGTGCCTCACAGCAAAGAGGTGACACAGAAATGACAGAGATGGAGAATGGTGGAATATCCCACAGGACCATTGATCCAGCTCCTGGCCCTGCACAGACACCCCAACAATCCCACCCCAAACTCCTGCGGCTCCAGCAGCCTCTGGGGGAAGAACCTTTCCTGACATCCACCACAGCCCTCCTGACACTTGTTATTCTCCCTGATAACAGAAAAAAACTCATTAAACCCATGTTCAAATCCAGTTCTCCGTTGCTTCATGTACAGCTGGCTGGAGAAGGCTCCTATCAGTGACTTGATCTAATTTTGTGTAGTATTTAACAAATGGTCATAAGCCTTTATGAACTTTCTGCCAGGATAAAATAGTCCAATTTATGTCTCCACTTCACTTTGGTCTCTAAATATTGTCCTGATCTCACAAATTTTTTTTTTCCACTCCACTTTTAGATCTCAGCATTCCTTACCTTTGGGCAACCTTCATTATACAAGAAAAAAATAGGACTAAACAAACTAACCTTGAGGTGATTAAAGAAATAACTCTATTCCCAATGGAAATATCTGAAATTCCTCAGTAATACCATGAGAAACTAGTCTTGAATGTGATCTGATTTCAGAGGATGATTCATGGTGTTCTGACTCAAGAGAAGTTGTTGATTGCAGTTTAGGTGTCTCATCCTAAACAAAGAGACACTTTTTATTTTGGTACTTTCTAACTAAACAAATTATTTTTTTCTTTCCATGTTGTCAATATATTGTGAATATTCATAGCTGTGGACAGAATAACACAGGGAAAATTAACATTTCTCACTGAGCAGCCAAAGGAGACCAGGCAGGACCTGAGCTCTTCCTGAGTGGATTTAGGGACAGCAAAGCCTCTCAGCTGCACCCTCTGACCTTTGCTTTGTGTTTGCTACATCATTTTTTTGCTGTTGTTGCTGTTTTCATGGAAGTTCCTGGAACAGCCTGTGCATTTCTCAGGGCAAGGCTCCTGCACATGCCATAACACAGCATTCCCAATGTCCATGGAAGGGACAGAGCCAGAACAGAGCATTCCCAGTGTCCATGGGAGGGACAGGGCCATGACAGAGCATTCCCAGTGTCCATGGGAGGAATGGGGCCATGACAGAGCATTCCCAGTGTCCATGGGAGGGACAGAGCCATGACAGAGCATTCCCAGTGTCCATGGGAGAAATGGGGCCATGACAGAGCATTCCCAGTGTCCATGGGAGGAATGGGGCCATGACAGAGCATTCCCAGTGTCCATGGGAGGGGACAGAGCCATGACAGAGCATTCCCAGTGTCCATGGGAGGGGACAGAGCCATGACAGAGCATTCCCAGTGTCCATGGAGGGGACAGGGCCATGACAGAGCATTCCCAGTGTCCATGGAGGGGACAGGGCCATGACAGAGCATTCCCAGTGTCCATGGAGGGGACAGGGCCATGACAGAGCATTCCAGTGTCCATGGGAGGGGACAGAGCCATGACAGAGCATTCCCAGTGTCCATGGGAGGAATGGAGCTGCCCTTCTATCCTGGGGGAAGTTCTTCTTGCTCCTCCCTGGGATTTATTCACCCACTGTGTGAGGAGCTGAGAGTGTGGCTGGTCACTCCTCCCTCAATCCCAGTGCTGTGTTTGCACTCCTATTCCCAGATGTCCATCAGATTTCCAGGAGATTTTCTTCTTGCTTGGTCATCACAGGGATTTCCTTCATCACAATTCCCTCCCAGGGATTTCCTTCATCTCAATTCCCTCCAGGTGCTGCTGGGACTTGTGTCTTCTGGTGTGAGTGTGGCCATACAGAGTGAGCAGAAAGCAAATGCAAACCCAATCCTGCATTTATCCTAATTCCCATTTTTCCTGCAGACTTCCAGCAGTGGATGGAAAAGAAAGGGAACTGGTTTGTCCTTTGTGTGGTGGCCCTGCCACAATGGGGACAAAGCTCATGAGCCACCCCTGAGCTCAGGCACCCAAAGCAGGGGGAGGCTGCCTAAGCTGAGCTAGGCTGAATTTTAAAGCTGGGAGCCTGGGATGGCTCTGCCTCACTGCTGGGAGAGAACAAGGATATTAAATTGTGAGTATTTCACCATTGTTATCCACAACAGCACAGCCACGCTCACTGGTGTCAGAAGGCTGCAGCAGGAGGAAAGACTTTTGAATTATTAATTCCTGAGGGCTAATTAATAGGAAGGATGCTGGGAAAGCCAGCAAGCTGAAGTTCAAACCCTGCATGTTTGTAGCTGTGAGCAGCCAAAACCTGGCCTGGAATTTCAGGCAGCCAGTGACACCCCTGACATCACAAGCTCAAATAATGACACAAACACACCAACCTGGCACTGCAGAGCCTTTGTTACCAGCAGGAGACAGATAAGAGAATTTGATTTATAATTGATTACCAAAAAAAAATAAAAATACCCCTAAAAAAAGATAAATAAAACAAACTGTTTTATTTATCTGATGCCAACTGTTGCATCCCCCTGAGCCAATTGAGTGCACGATACAGAGCAGATTGCCCAGGCTGAATTTCTGATTTCAGACTTGTCTTTTTTCTGACATGTGCAGCTGAAATCCAACTGAAGGTGCTGTTTTCCCCAAGGCAGGGCTGTTTGCTGCAGTGATTCCCTTTTGAACCCTGGGCTGGTTCTCTGCCTCCCAGCACAGCTCACCCCGTGTCCTGCCTGCAGCATGCCCTCCCTGCTGGGCCTGCAGCTCACCCTGCTGAGGGATGGGCTGCTGGGATCCCCATTCCCACACTTCCCAACGTCCCTCTGCCAGCCCTGAGAGGGACAAAAGCACAGCAGCTGCCAACTGGCCTCACGCTGGGAGGGCTGACATCCAGTTGGCACCCAGCGGGTTCCTCGCGCTGCGACAGGAAGAGAACTCCCTGCTGCAATTCCCCTCCAATCTCTGCTGTTTACCCCAGGAATAAACTCATTGCTGCTGTAAAACCCCCTCCCAAGGGGTCCAGGAGGGAAGCATGGGAGGCAGGAGTGTCAGCCAGTTGGTCAGTGGCCAAATCACTGGCCAGAGGCCAACTGGCATCCCGTGTTTTACTCTCAGTGGAGGGCCTGGCTGCAGATCACCTGCCCGGTATTTCCTCCTGTTTATCCTACAAAAACCCCAAATGTCACACCCTAAAGCAGTGTTTCCTTGGTGGCCTAGCAGAAATGTGGTAACCAGGACAGTTCTTCATTCTCCCACTGCATGAAGTCAATTTATTTGAGAGTTAGGAGCAGGGCCTGAAGGGAAATGCCAGCAAGGTGGAGAAGGATCCTTCCCATGGCAATGCACAGGGGACATCTCTCAGCGACTCAGCCCAAAATGTCACCTGCCACTGTATATCCTGAGCCTTTTTCCTTCTTGTTCTGTATTTGCTTGCAGGGAACACAGCAGAGGATGGTCCCAGCCCTGGGTGTGTGCTGGGCAGGCTGGGGTTCACCAGCCAGAGAGGAAAAATGCAGCTCCTCATCCCTGCCTTGGGTTTGCTGCCACTGATTGTCCCTGAATCCTTTTGGGAAGTGTCGCAGACATCTTTTCATGGAAAATCCTTTCCTTAGGAGTTTTTCCTCCTGAGAAGCTGAGAGGCCTCAGGAACAAAATGTGAACAATGGTTATCTGCTGCTGTGGAATACAACAGGTGCATCTGGGATTGGCCCATCTTGCATGTTTATAATTAATGGCCAATCACAGCCCAGCTGGCTCAGACTCTCAGCCCGAGCCACAAACCTTTGTTATTCATTCCTTTCTATTCTATTCTTAGCCAGCCTCCTGAGGAGAACCTTTTCTTCTATTCTTTTAGTATAGTTTTAATGTAATATATATCATAAAATAATAAATCAGCCTTCTGAAACATGGAGTCAGATCCTCACCTCTTCCCTCAACATAAGCCCCCTGTGAACACGGTCACAGGGAAGGGCCAGGCTGGTGGGTGAGCCCAGCTGGGAGCAGAGCCCTGCATCCCTCACAGCTCTCCAGCAGCTTTCACCCATCCCATGCAGGGCAGGCAGCCTGGATGGAGCCAGGCTCCATCTGGAGGAGGATCCTGAGGGCTGTCTCTTAATTGCAATGCACTCCATAATCACTCCTCTATTTCTGTCTTTCCAAACCCTGCTGGCAGTGTCAAAGCCCATTTTGGGCATGGCAGTAAACACCATTTGTTTTTCCCTCTCAGTGTCGCTGTCCCGGTGAAGAGGAGTGACAAGGGTGAGTCACCATGGAATCTGGCAAAACATCCTGGGAAAAGTGTTTGTCTGGAAAGCTGAGGAACCAACCTTGACCCAGGAGAGGTGACAGGATCCTCCAGAGCCTCTCCAAACCTGCAGGAATGGAATCTTCCAGCACGAGTGGACGGCGATAAGCAGCAGAAAGCAGCTCAGGGGGTGCCCCACTCCTGCCTGGCAGATGTTAGCAGCTGTATCAGGTTGCACATCTGCCTTTTCCTCTTTTTTCCATGAGGCTCAGCTCAGCAGCTCATGTCCCCAGGCTCAGCTTTACCCTGGGGCTGCCCCTTGCCCCTGGTGCCATTTGTCCCCCATGTCTGTGTGACAGATGAGCAATGCCAGGGTTGACTCTCACAATTAAAAGGCAAATGTTATGTATTTGTTAAGAGAAGTTTTATAGATGTATAGTTATATTTCACCTACCTTGTGTTGTTATTATGGGGTTTGGGACATTTGGGAGGGCAACAGACCCCCAATCAAAGTGATCTCCACCACTGGACAGTGAAGAAGGAATCACTTGACAAAATTTTGGGAGGGACTAAAGGGTTAAAAGGTGAAACTTCCATTGTGTGGATGAGCACAAAAAAATCCTTTGTTGTTTTTTTTTTTTCCCTTTGGTGGGAAAAAATCCTTCGCTCCCAGTGCTACAATATTTTCTCTATTCAGCCTTCTGTTGTATTTTTGATAAGATTTTAATAAATCTTTTAAGCTTTTAGAAGTGAAGGTCATTTCTCACATGTGGGGCAGCAAAGGACACACAGAGGGGGCCGTGGGCAGCAGAGGGACTCCTGATGCAGTGGGAAGGATGCCCCAAGGCTGCTGTGGGTTAGGGGCCAGCTAGAGAGGTCTCTGTGTAAAACAACGTGGAAAAGTGCAAGGATTCACCAGCTCTGCTCCTACAGAACATTTCAGCCCTTTATCCCCAGCCTCTCAGAGCTGGGATGAGTGGTGAGGGAGGCAAAGGAGGGGAGGGCAGAGCCTCAGCTCCTAAACCCTCACCCTGTGCATGCACCCCCAGCACATCACGGACAGGGACACAGAAACCTTGAAACTGGGAAAAAGGAACTAGGAAAAAAAAAACATTTTAACAAATCCTAATTTCCCAATTGAATTAACCCCAAAAATTCCTCTGCCTCCATGTCTCACTTGTTCTTAAAGCTTGCAAATATTCCCACCTGATACTCTCCCTTCATCAGATGCCTGTGTTCCACTTAACCCCCCCAGGAGCTGTGAGCAGGACTGGGAAGGGTAATAGCAAACAGATCACAAACTGAGCAATAGACTAAGCACAATTAGGCCTCACATTCCTCTCACTCCTATAAATAACTCTCAGTTTCCTCTCTGTGTCTGCAAATTTCATTAGTATGATGGAAAGAAAAGAGAAACACACACACACACTCTCACACACACACACTCTCACACACACACCTCAAAGTTGCTTTTCTTGCAAAACCCAGATCTGATCTCTCAATCAAAGGTTTTGTTCAGCCTGGGGAAGGAAGGGGGGAGTTAAACCCACACCCCCATCAGTCCTTGGGCCATGTGCTCCTGGCCATGAAGGGAAAATTCTCTGCAGATGGCTGAGGAATTCACCTGCAAGAAACAACAGAGAGAAAAAAGAATTCCCCTCTTTGCTGGGCTGTGTGTGCAACCTGCAGCTGGGGCTGTGGGGTTTTGGGGCAGCATCACCCCTGCTTGTCCCTGATCCCAGAAGGGTGGGTGTCACTCCCAGGCCAAAGCCATCCCTCAAACACCTCCAAGTGTGTCCTCTTTGAGGTCCCTGCCTGGGTGTGAGTGCTGGGATTCAGGCTGAATTTCAACAAGCAGATGGAAAATGAAGAGGATCCTAAAACAGTGAAATTGTGAATTTTATTCTCTATAAAGGACGCAGCTGTTCACTGAACATTCAAGGTTTGCAGGTCTTCATCATCTTCCCTCAGTGGAGACCCCTGAGTAACCTCTAAGTGCAGGTTGCAGTTGCAGGGGGGACAAAATTCTTCTGTCCATGGGACCTCAGCTAAATTATTAAGGAAAAAAATAAGTTGTATTAACTGCAGAGAGAACAGAAAGAAAAAAAAAAAGGGAAAAAAAGGCTCAGACAGGAGTGTAAAAACCCTTGGAAACTTGCTGTGGTCAGCACTGTGATGGAATTGATAAAAGAAGTTGGAGGTGTTTCCCTGGGTCTCAGGGCTGGACTGGCTGCTTTGTCCAGGGTAGCTTCAGATATGGCAAAATCTGAGGTGCAAGGCAGCCTGGGCACCTGGAAATGAGAGAATGTGGGAACTCAGGGGATGTGTCCCAGGAAAGGGCACCTGAGACTGCTCTGACAGAAATGCTAATTGTTAATGGCTCTTGTAACGTTTGGCACGAGAAAGAATTGGAGAGTTACACCAGGAAAAAGCTCCTGAAAGGCAAAATTGGTATTTTGAGCTCCCACAGTGCGAGGATGAGCAGGGTGGAGCTGTGCCCATGCCTGGCACTGCCACCCATGCCACACCACCCCTGCCCTGCAGCAGGAGGGATCCTGGGGTCTCTGTGAGCAGGATGACCCCAAGGTGCTGGGAAGTCTCTTTTTCCCAGCCCCAAGATCGGAGAAGGAGTCAGGATTCCTCAGCTCTGGTTTTCCAGGTTGGTTATTCTCTATCTATAGATAATAGATATCTATAGCTTTTATCTATAACATTCCTTTTCCTGTTTGTCAGGTCCGTCTGTCTGTCTGTCTGTCTCTGCCCCACACGGGTAGGGTGGTTCTTGGGTGGCACGCGATTCAAAGGACGAGTCTGGACTCTTCAGCTTTTCGATCTTCAGGTTGTTTATTATTTCTTATCTACAAAATTTTCTGTCTGCCCAACAGAGGTCTGATCTGCAGGCAGTCACAGGCACTCTCTGACCACCCACGGGGCGGTCATGTCTTTTTATACTAAAATCTACGTACACAATATTTACCTTTATTTCCCAATGCTTTTCACCCATGTTAGCAAGTGCACCTTCACCATGAACCAATCCCCAAGTGCCAACATCATCACAGGAGATGGAGGACAAGAAGAAGAAAGAAGAAGGACGAGACACGCCCTGATCCCTCCATCTTGTCTCCATAACCCCCCTGTACCAAAAACCTTAAAGTCTATATCTCACCCTCTAAATGTGTCTCTTTTACACCTTGTACTCTAAAGTGATTCTCTTGTCCTCAGACTCTTGTTACTTCTGTGGACGGATCAAAATCAAGCCACCAAACACTCCTGGCAACATTCCAGGATTTCTGAGACCCCCAAGGGTTCTCCTGGCATCTCTGGACATCGGGAACGATGTGCTGAGATCCCACACCTGTTATCTATAACATTCTTTTTTCTGACCTGCTGAGGCCTGTTCAGCAGGTCAGTCCATGGCACACTGAGGTGGTGTCATCTTTTTATACTAAAAACTACCTATACATTATTTACAATCATTTTCCAATGCTCCTCACCTGTATTAGACAGTGTGTTTCTCCTCTAAACCAATCCAAAAGTGCCACCATCACCCAGAAGGTGGAGGCCAAGAAGAAGAAAGGAGGACAAGGCAAACCCAAATGCCTCCATCTTGGCTTCGGAACCCCCATTCTAAAAATCCCAAAATTCTATTTTTCTACCTTGTAACAAACTAACTATCATTCTGCTTCAACTCTTGTGGCTTGTAAATCTTCACATAAAGTTGGTAATTTTATCCATGGGTTAAAATCAAAGGCACAGGGGTCCTGGGCTCTGTGCCAAGGTCTCTGAGCCCCCATCAGGGGCTCGAGCCCTCCAGGGCAGCCAGAGGGATCTCCTGGGTTCTGACAAAGTGACAGCAGTGGCACAGCCAATGCCACCATCCCCTCAGCCTGCATTTGCTAATCTGGCTCTGCTCTTCTGGGCACCCTCCTCCCTAAGGCATGGCAGAGGTGGGAAAGAAATGAGGTGCTGAGGGAATTTTCCCCTTGACAGCAGAGACATCTCTATTTTAATTTCTCTCTCTTTCAGCTCATGTTAGTATTCCCAAGTATGGTGCATAAATAATAAAATCCATGCAGTTCAATGAATTATTTGCTCTTTTTTTTTTCTAGGAAAGGTTTTTTCCTTTCTTTCCCCTCCCTTCCCAAACCCTTCTACTTTGATCTTCTGAATAAAGGCCCTATAAGAAATGATGGGCAGTAATGAGACAAAGATGATAAAGTAAACTTCAGAAGAGAAAGAATTGGCTATTGCAGCAGCCTTTTTGCACTTGCAGGGCCAATAGAAAAAAAAAAAAAACAGCCATGTAAAGCAATCCAGGAGTCATTAAAAGAACCTGTACCAGCTGAATATGAGGCCCAGACAATTGCCTGAGTCTGTGTTTAGGGGCTGAATTGTGGGCACCCCAAGCAGCTGTGGGTAGATGCTGATAAACCCTTCAAGGCGTGGCAGTGTTTGAATTTAGGGCTCCTCCTGAAGCCAGCCCCCAGAGGGGAGCAGTTACTCACTGATCTTCTCTCATTTTGGGCTCCCACGTCAGAGCCTCAGAGACCCAATTCACTCCTGGTGCTGTTATCTGCCTCAGACGGGGAGAATTTCATTAAATTCCTAACGAACTGAAATAATTGCCTGGCTTTTCTTGCCGCCCTCGGCCCATTGTTGTTTTAGTCTCCAGTGGCCGGAGGATGTGGAGATGGAAAGATCCAGATGAATCTAAGGAGTTAAAGGCTGGGAGGGCCCATTGTTCTGACTCCACATTTAATGAGTTCTGCCCCAACCCATTACTTTGCCTCATCTCTTCATTGCTATCAGCAGAAAAGTGTCTGCAAATAATCGTGTCCCAGTCCTGCAGCCCATAATGAGCTCATCCCCATGCAAAAGAACTGTTATCTCTGACAAAAAAAAAGCCAAATTGCTGCTTACCTTTGGTGTCAAGTCCCAGTCAACAGCGTTCAGTGAATGAATCACTTGGGAAGCCACACTCCCAAGTCTCCCTGTTATTGTTAGAATGGAGGAGAAGAATGGAAGATAAAGTTTGATTCTACACCATGGAAAATTATTGTAAAGAGGGAGAGGGGCCTGCCTGCTAAAGAGAAAGCACCAGGTTGGATGAGGAAGAACTTTGTATTTCCTCTCCCTCGAAAGCTGGGTGCACCTCTGCCAGGCTGGCTGGAGAGGAACAGGTTTGAAGCTGTCACTGAGCACTCGTGGAGAGGAGCCCTCCCTTTTCCATTTGGAATGCTCCTCAATGCTGCTTTTCATCCTGGAGTCATGGAATGGGCTGGAAGGAACCCTACAAGTTCCACCACCTGCCATGGGCAGAGTGACCTGGACCATTTACCTTTACCATTTCCTGAGCTCTGGTGGCCACAGCTCCATTCTCACACGCGGAAAGGGTTTGTCAAAGGCTCCTTTGGCAGGAGCTGCCAAAGCCACCACCCTCCTGAGAGTGTCTCACTCTGGAAAGGGATGGACAGCTCAGGGTGCACCCAATGCTCCCACTGCTGTGCAAACCCAGGGCTCTGGGAATATTTCTGTGTCTGCTCTGGGGTGCCCTGACCCCCAGGGCAGCTCTGACTTTGACCCTCAGTCATGGAGAAAGCTTCCGACACTTCAAGATAGACTGGAACCCACAAAAGTGTGAAATAGATTATAGAGAGCAGTGTAGGTGCATCACTGGGTGAGAAATTGAGGTTTTGGGATTTTTAGTGTGCTGTGGATGGCAGCAAGATGGAGGGCACAGGGTGTCATCCTGGGTTTCTTCTTCATGCTTCTTCCTCCTCCTTCTCCATGGGTTTGGGTGGCATTTTGTAATTGGGCAGAAAAGTCCCCATTGTGGGCTCTGTGGGATCAGTTATTGGATTAAAAGGGAAAATAATCCAGGTGTCAGCTCTTAATTGGAGAGTTTAGCTTTAAAAGACCTTGGAACAAGAGATTGTGGCCATTTTGTGCCTCCTAATGAAAAGCTGCAGAACTCACAGTTTTACTGATAAGAAATAATAAACACCTGAGTGTGAACATGAATTACTGTCTGAGGTGCCTTCAATCCAGACCCAGAGAAACCCACAACTGGTGCCCCCACACTTCTTCCTCATGGATTTGGGTGGCATTTTGTAATTGGGCAGAAAAGTCCACATTGAGGTCTTTCAGGGATCAGTGATTGGGTTAAAAGGGAAAATAATCCAGGTGTCAGCTCTTAATTGGAGAGTTTAGTCTTAAAAGACCTTAGAACAAGAGATTGTGGCCATTTTGTGCCTTCTAATGAAAAGCTGCAGAACTCATGGTTGTTAGGCTGTTTTGTTGATAAGAAATAATAAACACCTGAGTGTGAACATGAATTACTGTCTCAGGTGCCTTCAATCCAGACCCAGAGAAACCCACAACTGGTGCCACCACACGCTGCTGGTGGTGAGGGCAGGTCAATGGAAAAAAAAGCAGGAGGGGCTCCAGGTGTGGAGTTCCAGCTGTATTTATTGCCCCCACACACTGGAGGGTCCAGGGACAAAGAGCCAGTAACACAGGAGGGTTACATGGGTTTAAATGGGACAAGAGAGGGGGAGCATCGGGTCTGAGGCCAATGGATAAAGGGAACAGAGGTGGGGTTGTAGGGTAACAACCAGCGGGGATCCAGGGGGGGAGCTACCAGCAGAAAAGTGCCTGCAAATAATCCTGTCCAGGCCCTACAGTTCCTACAGGTAGGGAATGGAGACCAACAGGGAAACTTCCAGAATGGGGAGGAGAAAAGAGATGTAACTGGGGTTATTAGCCTAATAACTGGGGTTATTAGCCTAATAACTGGGGTTATTAACATAAAAGTACAAGGAACCGTGGGAGAGCATCTCTTTGGGTCACCCCGTCCTAAAGGTGGGTACCTTCCCATGGCATCCCTGCCTCAGCATCTCCTTTGGAATCCTGGGATGCAGCAGGTCCCAGCTCCTCCTGGCCGCTGCTGGGAGTGCTTTTCCCGTTGCCTGATTTTGGGAAGCAGGAAATGGGAAAAACAGCTGAGGGTCTGTCCACAGGCAGTGGGCAGAGTTGGGAAAACACGAGGCTATTTCTCCTAAAAAAAAAGTGAATTGCTGTTGTGAAGGATGAGATCCCTGTCACCAAACTGAGTCACCATCATTGTCCCCACCCTGGGGCATCCCCTGTGTGTGACACACGTGTGGTCCTTGTCACCTCCCATGAGGATGATGATGGAGCTTAGGGATACTTTAGGAACACAAAACTCATCCCTGTGAAGTCTTAAGCTGCCTCTGCCTCGAGCACTGCAATCAATACAAAGGAAAATAATACTTTTGTTTTACTAATCTTCTGTAGGCTTGGTAAAATATATAATAGGTTCCATTAAGGCCGAGTTAGTTAATTACTAGGTAGGAAATCCAATATCTTCTCAGGGTTATTTTCCAGTTGTCATTTTGCAAGAGAATTTCTGCTTTGACGTCATTGCGAGACAAAAAACACTCTGTGGACAAAAGAAACCACAAATCGGGGGGAAAAATACATCAATATTGTTTTTCTTATAGCCTGCCACTCATTGGGTGGAATTTTGTGCAATATTGTGAGCCTGCCTCTGGCAAAGCTCCGTTTCCAACCCAAATGTGGGCAATAATAGGAGGCAGCTCGTGGAGCCATTCCTGGAAAAGCTTTGCAGACTTTGCAGGTCCTTCCAGGGCCACCTTCAGGTGCTGACCCACAGCTCAAGGATCACTCCTTGTTGAGGAAAAAATAAAAATATCCGTGGGTATTTTCATGTTGGAATTCAACATCAGCAGTTAATTAATTTTCTGTAAATTCCATTGCATCCCCACACAGGTGTAAATCAGTTCCACGACCTTCCTTGGTTAACAAGGATATTACCACTACCAGGATGCCATCCTTGGAGCAGAGAGGTAATTATGCTCATTAATATTAATCTGATCACCCACTGCATCTATTTTCCTGCTTCAGCAGGAGCTGAATTAAAATGCAAACTGACTTTAGCAAGGTTTCTAATCTGATTAATTACTATCCAACTTATTTACACACAAAGCCATAAAAGCACCCATCAAACTAAAATACCTGGTCATTTGTTCTGCATGGTTTTGTGGAAGTGCTGACTGCAAAAGTTCCTGCTAAAAAATCCACTTTTCTGTTGGAATCTGCAAGGCTGAGGTGGAAGTTAAATATAATTTAATGTTGGGTTTTTTTTTTTTCCTCTGGAATTTTGTTTTGGAAGAGAACCTGAGGGGAAAAATTCTGACAATGTCAAAATATTCTGTTTTGACTATTTCAGAACAAAATGTTTAGAGTTTCCTGTTCGGGATGGATTTTGTTTTGAATTTTTTGGTTTCGTTGTATTTTTTTTAGAATAAATACATTATATTGTGTTATAGAAGGAAAAGTTTGAGAGCCATAAAGAAAATAAATGGTTTTATCTGCAGAAAACATTTTTTTTCTGGTGCAGAAAACGTGATTTTGGAGCTCTGCACAGACTCTGGTTTGTAACAAAGGGCTGGAGGCTGTGTTGGCCTTGAAGGACACAACAGGGAGAACCCGGCCTCATCTGTCACAATCCTGCTGAAGGACCCACCAGATCATTTTTATCAGACTCCCAGCTTGGGATCAAAGCCCCAGGTGCTGTTTTGTGAAGGGTAAATGGATGGGGAGTGGCACATTTGCTTTGCTTCCTTTTCCCACCAGATTCCTTCAGACTTGCAGGCAACGATGACAAATGATGAAGGAATAAACAAAGTTTGTGGACTTGTCCCCAGTCCCATCGTGGATGGGATCCTTCACCAGCCTGTCAGACATCTGTGACACAGCTCAGGAGAAGGGAATTCCCTCCCAAGGAGACCCATTGCAATCACAACAGCTTTTCGAGGGCATTAACAGAACCATGGAATGGTTTGGGTTGGAAGAGACCTCAAAATCCATCTCATTCCACCACCTTCCACTATCCCAGGTTGCTCCAAGCTGCATCCAACCTGGCCTGGGGCACTTCCAGGCCAGCCTTTTCCCCTCAGTGGGACTGAATGCTGAGAGGGAAATATTTGGGAATTGTTATTTTGAGCTGAGTTATTCAGCTGTGGCCTCAAGAGCTGCCACAGAGCTGCCACCTCCGTGTAGTTGGGTTGGGGAGGGTTTGCCACATTCCACATTTCTTTGAATGATCCCATAAATAGGTGTCAAACCCCTCACAGCATTCATAAGAAAAGAAAGCCATGTTTCAACAGCTGTTTTTCTTCTTTCTTGACTATTTTAATGTATTTCCCCTCAAAATTACAAAGCAAACAAACAAACAAGCACAATACTTTTAAACACTTCATCAGGAAAACATTAAATTATTAGATCCCTCAGGTTGGTAAAAAAAATGGGGAATTACAATTTGAATTCTGTGGCCAACAAGACAGACTTTTAGTTTGTTTAAAGGAATCCTCAGCACCTCCATTTTCCAAGAGCATTTCTGAAAAGTCAGGCCTGAGAGAGGTCAGCCTGGATTTCCGAAATTCAAGAAATCTAAATGAGAAACCAGCTTAAATCATTGGCCTGAAATTCCTCAGGCACCTTCCCTGCTCCTCTTCTTATTTCCCAAAGCACAAACTTGAGTGGAGCTCATTATCTGCCTTAATCACCCATAGAATCACAGAATCCTTTTAAAAGGCAGAACCAGCAAACAAAAGCAGCTGGAAAGAAGATTTCAGGCATCATAAAATGCTGAAAGTACCGACAGTTTTCAATAAAGCCATCTTGATTTAGGATTTCTCTTTCAAAAAAACTGCACCTCTTGATTATTCCTGGGATATATTTAAAAAAAAACACAAAACAAAATGAGCCCAAACAACCAATCTTGATGGTATTTTTGTCAAATATTTCCATTCTTTTTCCAAAGGAAATAGTTGATTTTATAACTGCAGATGCCTCTTGGTGAGCGGTTCAAGAAAAATCCCAAGATTTTTCCATTCATTAGCCAATCCAGGCTCACTCTTGCATCCACAGAAAGGTGTTGCCATCATAAAACTGGGCCACAGTGTTTGCATTTTTATGATGTTTTCACAATTAGCAACTTTCTTCTCTGTCCCTCTGGTGACTAATTAAAAAGCAGCTGATCTTCGATGGAAACTTTAAGAACATCCTGTTTTGAGATTATTCTGCTGCTCTGGCCCATATTTTCTGTTTTGTTTTTTAAAGCTGAGGATAATTCTACAAAAGATAAGCTCGTTGTTGTGTCAGGTGGGATGTGGTGCTGATGAATCCTGGTGCTGTCATGCTCTGCATGGCATCCTAATGTCACCTCCAGCCATCTGATGTCACAGCTGCACCAGAATTTCTGCACTCAGGACATCTCTGTTTGTGAGGAAATAAAACAAATTATCCAGGTGTGGAAAATACAGCTCTGAGGACCCTCCCACACCTGGCAGGCTGGCTAAAAGAATAGCAAGAAATGGGTTTTTTGGTTTTTTTTTTTGGTATTTCCTCATTTGTGGGGATGAACCTGATACAAAAATGTTTCCACCAAGAGGTGCCTCCTGTTTTCCAAGCCTGGAGGCTCCAGGCCTGCGTGATGCCAAGATCACCAAATATCTCATGAGGTTCCACTGAGGTGAGACCAACCTGCTCCTCACCTCATACCCATGGTCACCATCATCATCATCATCATCATCATCACCATCCTCATCCTCAGACCCTCTTGCATTTGAGAGGAATGGCAGATTTGTCTTTCCAAGCTGTGGGTCTGGTGGTGGATAAAACCAGCACTGAGAGATAAACAATGGGAAGGATTCCACTGATTGATGAATGGAAAAAAATATATTTGCTTTTACAAATAAACTTTGGGTTTGCTGATAAATGAAATTGGACATTGAAAGATGAAAGAAACAATGGGGAAGAAAAACCCCTAAATTCCGTAAGAATTAAAAATGAAAAGGGAGGGTTGTACATTAGAGGGGAATCTCTGGGATCAGGTGTTCTGGGAAGTCTGAACCTCTCAAGCAGCTCAGAAATGGGGAAAGAGAGAAGGGAAATGTGGCTGGAAATTGGGATAAAAAGGAGGCTGTGCCCTCCAAAAATGGGAGAGACCCCAGGGGATGCCCCATGGCCTCTCCCTTGATTGGAATAAAGTTCCAGGACTTCTCTGTCTCCTTTTTGGACAGAAACCTCTGCTGTTTGTGGATTAATTTTCCTGTCACATTGGATCCGGTGGGAATTGGGGTTGAGGACCCTCTCCAGAGGATCCTTTCTGCCACCTCAGGTTGTTATTTACACCCCTAACTCCAGGCCTGCAGTGCAGACCTGATGGAAGCTGCTCACCCCCAAACCACACGTCCCTGTTTGCCTGGAAAGGAGCAGAATTTGTCATAAATTTGGATGCCCTCCATAGAAACACTTCCACAGTGTCATAAATACATATTATAATATTGGCTTTCTGCAAATATTAAAATAAATTTTAATTGTGTTGTCAGGAAAATTAATCCATAAAAATCAGATGTTTCTGTCCAAAAATGAGACAGAGGAGCCCTTTTGACTTTATTCCAATAAAGGGAGAGGCCATGGGGCATTCACCTGGGGTCTCTCCCATTTTTGGAGGATGCAGCCTCCTTTTTATCCCAATTTCCTGCCACATTTCCCTTCTCTCTTTCCCCATTTCTGAGGTACTTGAGAGGTTCAAACTTCCTGAAATTCCTGATACCAGAGATTTCCCTCTAATGTACAACCCTCCCTTTTCATTCTCATGGAATTTAGGGGTTTTCCCCCCATTGTTTCTTTGATCTTTCAATATCCAATTTCATTTATCTAAAGTTCATTTGTAAAAGCAAATATCTTTTTTTTCCATTCATCAATCAGTGGAATCCTTCCCATTGTTTATCTCTCAGTGCTGGTTTTATCCACCAGCTTGTTTGTAAAGACAAATCTGTCATTCCCCTCAATGTGGTGTTAAAGTAACTTTGTTCTAGAGAGATAGTTTTTATTTCTGTTGTTAATTAAGCTTAGACATAATAGTAAAATAGCTGATATAAGTGTTAAAATACCTGCTTGGATGAGATAACATCCAATAAAGATATGAAGAAGGCACCTACTACATAAATACAAAATAAAGATATGAAGAAGACACAACTATCAGCACTCCCCATCTGAAGACAGCGTGGGCTGGGGCCAAAACTAAAAGTGGTAATAAAAAAACCCTAAAACCACAACCAAAAAATACACACACTCTAAAAAAGCAGACCCAAAGAAGAACCATACTAAACAATTCTTAGAATACATAAATTAGTTAAAAAAAAACAACTTTACTATGCATTGGAATCTATGAATATGCAACAGGCTGATGAAAACGAAAAACTGTTTAAGGGGTATCTCTGAAGATATCTCAGCCAAGATGCACCTGGCCATAATAACCTTTATTCTATAATCCTTATCTCCTATTATCCTTCATTAAACTTTTTACATTTTCACAAGAGGATAAACATGTTTTTCACGCACGGGAACGAGAGGAGGGCTGGTGGATCCATCTGTGAGGAGCAGGGGGAATTTGTGCTTTCTGCTCTGCCTGGATTCAGCTTTCACAGCTCCACTGCCTGCCAGAACAACAACCACCAAAAAAACCAAACAAACCACCCCCAAAGGAGCTGTGGGATCACTCCCGGGTCCTGGGGCTGGGAAGTGACTCGGAATTAAAGGAAGAATCCAAAAGTGATTTGGATCCCACCCGCAGCCCTTTGCCTTTTCTGTCCCCGTGGATTGTTCACTCAGAGATGACGGCATTCCCAGGTTACACGTGATGCCAAATTGTTCCAAAACAGAGCTAATGTCACCTTTTAGCTCTGCAATTCACCCCCTGGAGCTGGGACTGTCTGTCTGTCTGTCTGTCTGTCTGCCAGGCGCAAAACAAGACGTGGGCAGCGAGTTTGTTTTTCCCACTGGGTGACAAATTTCGAGACTTCACCGCTTCTCCTTCCCTCTGCTCGCTCCTCCAGCTATTTTTGGACTCACTGGTGTGGCTGTTGCTGCTTTCTGGCCAAAGCTGCTTTGCAAATGACCATTTCCCCGTGTGTTTGCTGAGTGTAAACATCTTGCAAAACAGAACTTCTGCTTCCAGGAGCTCTGAGGAGCAGCAGAGGAAAGGGGGAGTTGCTCAGAGCCCGGCTGCTCTTGTAGTAACAGCAAAGAGATTCTCAAATTAGAAATCTGGCTGCAAGATTTCAGTGTCTCGGGCTACTGGAGCAGTCAATGAGTGAGGAAATAAAGAAGAGATGGAAAAAATAAGCCCTGCAAACACACAAGGAACGCTTCAGTACTGCACTGGGCATCGTGGCGGGATATTTTCTCTTTTATAGGGTAAAGAAACACTGATATCCCCCTTTAGCAGCCCTGTGGGAAGGGGTATCCCACATTCCCACTGCTGGACTGCAGATAAAACACAAAAGAAGCCTGAGTTCAGTCCTTAAAGGCAGCCAGCCTGGATTTTCTGGATCTGCAGCACCAGCACTGCCTTTGCCCAGCAAACATCTCGCCTCTCCCACCTGCCAGGGCAGGGTTTGCTTTCCTGCCTTTGCAACCACGTTCAGAGAATACTTAAAAATACTTAGAATTTAAAAATAAAAGGCAGGTTCTGCCAAAAAACCAGGTGTCCCCTCATGAATTCCCCATCAGAGGGATTTTACAGCGAGTGACAGGACAATGAACACGTGGGAAAACAGAGTGCTCTGATCCTGCATTGTTTCTTATATTTTTATATCGATAAACACTGACTCACCTTCACCAACGTAATCCAGAGACAATCAAGGGAAGTACGTGGGGATCTCGTGATCTTTGCTGACTTTGTTTTGTTTACAACCCCAAAACACCACAGAAGACAAATCCATAAGTGTGTCCCGTGTCTGCAAAGCTACAAATGGGAAAGAGCTGAAAAACCAGGCAGAGCCTCTTCCTTGACGCTGGATCTGCAAATGTTGTGGGGTTGGAGTTCAGCATTTTCAAATCTGCACTCGCCATCCATTTTTTGAGGCTATGGCTTCTTTCAGAGAGTGGAAAAGCACCACGTTTTCCCCATTTTTCCTTTTTCTTTCCCACCAAAATGTTGTGTCCCGTAATATTTGAAATGCTGGGAAAACAATTTTCTGACTTTTAAAGGAAAAGTTGTGGAATCAGCTCCAAAAGGGCCTGGCCACGCTCACAACTGATCAGCATCAAAGGGAACATTCTTCTCCTTGCACTGCTTCCTGTAAAGGCACCAATAGTCCAAATTTTCATTTGGATCTCTGGGCATTAGGAATGTGTCCTGAACAGCATTTTGATAAAAATCAACAGAGAAATGACCCTAAAAATACTGTGCAATCACATGTCCTGAGAAAATGGTGATGGGATCTCGAGCTCCACTCCCTGATGGCTTTTGCAGGGAATCAGGGAGGATGTCCAGAGCTGCCAGACCAGCAAAGGTGGGGAGATCCTTTCTACAAGGAATTGTAGACAAAGGCAGAGAATGCTCCACATGGCAAATCCTTCCTTGCAGAAGCATTGCTGGATATGAAAACCCTCCTACACCCCCAAAAAAATCAGTGGGAATTTCTTATTCTCATTGAGAGCTGGATATTACCTAAAGCTCCCCAAAAATCATTAGAAGTGTTCTCATTAAAAAGGAAAGAGGGGAAAAAGGCAGAGCTTGTCCCGTGGGCTCTGTGGCTTGTGCTGTGTGAAATCTGCCAGGATTTGATCCCTTCAGAGCCTTCAGAGGAGCTCAGATTCCCACATTCCCACGAGGCTCAGGGTGATGAGATGGAAGCGCTTGGGCTCCCCAGCCAAGTCTGACTGCGCAGCTCTCAGGGGGATTTTTGTGACAACAAGGCCTGGATGAGATGTGGGGATGGGGAAGAGTCAGAGCAGGGGCTTCCAGCACATTTTACTGCAAACCAAAGCCTGGGCAGGGACTGGCTCTGATCCCTGTGCCCAATCCATGACCTCCCCAAAGTCATGAGTCAAATGCCAATGGAAACCGCAGCCAGCTGTGCCACCAAGAGCACAGGACATTTCTCTTGGTTTTCCTCTCTCCTGGAACATTGTCCTTGCTCAGGGCCTGCCTCTCCTTGCCCAGGCAGAGGCAGGACCCCAGTGAACCCATGGTTCAGTGAATGCATGGATGTTTACCTGCTCTCAGAAAACAGCTCAGCTGTGAACTCACCCTCCCTGTGGCAGCTGTTTATCTGTTCCTACTTTTACTTGATCTTCCAAGAAAAGTCACTTCTCTCTTTCCCTTAATTTTCCTTTCATCACGCACAAACAACCCACCCAAATTTCTCTATGTCTCTTTTTCTTTTTTTTTCTTTTTTTTTTTTTTTCTTATTTACCACACAACAAAAATGTTTCTCTTCCATTGATGTTGTCACTCAGGCAGAGCAAACCATCGCTCCTCAGTGCATCCCCCAAAAGCCAGAGTGGAGTGACTCAGGCAGGGTTTTATTCAAACCATTTGTCCTGTGGTCAGAGCAGATTAAAGGCAGATCAGGTTGCCCTGGGAGCAATGCTGGGACAGTGAGAGTGAGAGATGTTGGCACTTGCTCCTCAAACCACAGGCAGCTCGCGTGACTGCGGCTTCCTCCAGCCTCTCCTGCCTGCTGGGAGTGCCATTTCCATGTGGGAACACCTGTGTGCCCCTGGGATGGGGCAGCAGAGGGGCCCTGGCCACAGGTGTGTGTGGGGCACTGTGGTGTGGTGACCCCAGGGTGGGCACTGCACTGCAGGGATGGTCAGTGCACACCAGGGATGGTCAGTGCAGAGCAGGGATGGTCAGTGCAGAGCAGGGATGGTCAGGGCAGAGCAGGGATGGTCTGTGCACTGCAGGGATGGTCAGTGCACACCAGGGATGGTCAGTGCACACCAGGGATGGTCAGTGCAGAGCAGGGATGGTCAGTGCACTGCAGGGATGGTCATTGCTCTGTAGAGATGGTCACTGCACACCAGGGATGGTCAGTGCTCTGTAGGGATGGTCAGTGCACACCAGGGATGGTCAGTGCTCTGTAGGGATGGTCAGTGCACTGCAGGGATGGTCAGTGCACACTAGGGATGGTCAGTGCACACCAGGGATGGTCAGTGCAGAGCAGGGATGGTCAGTGCACACCAGGGATGGTCAGTGCACACCAGGGATGGTCAGTGCACTGCAGGGATGGTCAGTGCTCTGCAGGGATGGTCAGTGCACACCAGGGATGGTCAGTGCACACCAGGGATGGTCAGTGCTCTGCAGGGATGGTCAGTGCTCTGCAGGGATGGTCAGTGCACACCAGGGATGGTCAGTGCACACCAGGGATGGTCAGTGCTCTGTAGGGATGGTCAGTGCAGAGCAGGGATGGTCAGTGCACAGCAGGGATGGTCAGTGCTCTGCAGGGATGGTCAGTGCAGAGCAGGGATGGTCAGTGCACACCAAGGATGGTCAGTGCACACCAAGGATGGTCAGTGCAGAGCAGGGATGGTCACTGCACTGCAGGGATGGTCAGTGCACACCAGGGATGGTCAGTGCTCTGCAGGGATGGTCAGTGCACACCAGGGATGGTCAGTGCAGAGCAGGGATGGTCAGTGCTCTGCAGGGATGGTCAGTGCACACCAGGGATGGTCAGTGCACTGCAGGGATGGTCACTGCACTGCAGGGATGGTCAGTGCACACCAGGGATGGTCAGTGCTCTGTAGGGATGGTCAGTGCACACCAGGGATGGTCAGTGCTCTGTAGGGATGGTCAGTGCACACCAGGGATGGTCAGTGCACTGCAGGGATGGTCAGTGCACTGCAGGGATGGTCAGTGCACACTAGGGATGGTCAGTGCACACCAGGGATGGTCAGTGCAGAGCAGGGATGGTCAGTGCACTGCAGGGATGGTCAGTGCACACCAGGGATGGTCACTGCACATCAGCGATGGTCACTATACCCCAGGGATGGCCACAACGTACCAGTGATGGTCACTTCACACCAGAGATGGCCACTACATACCAGTGATGGTCACTTCACACCAGAGATGGCCACTACACACCAGAGATGGCCACTACATACCAGTGGTGGTCACTTCACACCAGTGATGGTCACTACATACCAGGACAGGCAGGTCAGAAGGAGGAAAGGGTTAAAAAGCACATTCAGCATCTCCTCATCCCTCCCCATTCTGGGGTACCTGCAGGTTTTTTGCCCTGCCTCACCAGCAGAAGGGTTAACTCGGTGTGAGAGCGTGGGTCAGGCCCACCAAAGGTTTTGGGACGAAAACCCAAAGCCTCCTGGAAGATCTGACAGAAAGTTCATGTGATGAGCTGGCTGCAGAGAGGTCCCTGCTGGACCACGAGGATTGGAGAAGGATCCAGGAGGGTTTAAATTGATTTAATAATTCCTGTTACAGTGTCACCCCTTGCACTCGGTGCAGACATGGAGGGAGGGGAAAGACAGTAAACCCCAAACCCCTGGAGCTTCTCCTGACCACGATTTCACACTCTGGAGTGCTCGGGGCTGGTCCTGAGCCCTCTGCTCAGCTCCCAGCACCCTGAGCCAGGCTCCTCTGCGCCAGCACAGCCAGAGATTGCACCACAGAGCAGCCTGGGGATGGAGCTGGCTCAGAAAGAGCCCAGCAGCAAAAGAACATTTGGTTTAATTTTGAGGAGCATCATTTCCCTGATCTGGCTTGCAGCACGTGCCAGCACTGGAGGAGCAGGAGCTGCTGCAAAGGGAGGGCACCAGGCAGGGAAACACCTCGTGCTGCCATCCCTGCAGGTACCCACAGCCTCCCCAAGCTCCAGGAGCTTTAACTTCATTTAGGAATTTAATTTAGGGCTTTATTAGCTCTAAACAAGGCATTTAAAGCCCTGAGTCTGGCAGCAGATGGTCAGGGTCTCTTCTGGCTCTCACTGAAACACAAAGCATAAAACCACAGAAGTGCTGTAAAAAGAGAGAATAAACACAAACCTGCAGTGGGAACTGCTGCAAATTGTCCTATTTGTGGCTAAAAAGGACATTTCTAGGGGTTTATATATGTTTTGATATATTTATATCTCATTGGAGCCTGGCTACCTAAGTCCAGGCAGTGCTCATGCCATGCACCAGAGATTTATACAAAACCTTTCTCCCAAATTGACCAATCCAGCCACTCATACAAACAATCATTTTCCCCATATTAGAAAAAGATGTTGAGGGCTTTGGTTAAGTGCCTCATCCTCCTGAATCCCCCCTTTAGATCCAGGGCATGGGGTTGCAGTCTGGGATGCATTCTGTTAATGCCAAATCAACTCATTACCCAAATCCTTTGAGAAACAAAGGATCTGGCAGCTTTGTCTGGACTTTTATTATGGATTACAACTCTTGTGATCAGTTAATCCAAGAAATTACTCAATTCTTCCAGTTGACAAAGTCAAAATATGATTGCTCTTCAAAGAATGCAAACTCAGAGGAATTAATCTCTTCATCTAGGGGATTTAATAATTTTTTACTAATTTTATACCAAAATATTGCCATGTGTGGGCTCCATAAATCTGTCTCACCCTGTTAGCAGTTACTTTCCCCAGATGCTTTGAACTTTGAGAAAAAGTTGCTTAACCAAAAAACCACAGCTGCCACATGTTGTAATTTCCTCTTTGGGGGCATCTGGTGCTGTCTTTGCAGAGGTTCTGCCAAATTTTCCCCAGGACTTTTTCTCTCTTTGTTGTATTTCTCAGTATCTTTGGGATTTCTCCATATCTTTGGGATTTTATCCCAGAAAACAAAGCTGTGTTGTCAGCAGCTTCCCAACCCCCACCCCTGCAAGATGCAGTTGCATAAACTCAGGTTTAGCTTCAACATTTAGCAAAGAAATTACATTTCCCAGCCCTTTGAACTCTCCTGGACCTGTTTTCCAATGATTATTGGGTGTTTGACTTTTTGCCTGACCAACATCGGTGTCAAATTCAGGCAAAAAAGTGGAGGGGGGGGGGGGGAAAGGAGGGAGGAAAATCTTCTGTGAGATAATAAATTAAGAAGAAAAAGAATAAAAGGTCACGATGTGAAATTTACCTTCATGTTCCAGTGCCCAAAATTTCCCCTTGTGCCTGTGAAGCGTTTCTCCCGACTTCAAAGGCGTTATTTTGGGAGGTGAGCAGGACTTGGCCCCGGTTCCTGATGACAAACATGGACATTCCTTGGGTGACCTCTCAGCCCAACACTTCAAAGGTTTTGCTGGAGTTGCACCTACAAAGAATTTGTCTGGAGAGGCACAAAGGCTTCTCCATTGTAGAAGCAGCAGGCACCTGCCAAAACACACAAAGCAACAAGCAGGAGGGGAGGGAAGATCCCTGGGCTCTCAGAAAGGGATCTGTGAGGTGGAAAGTGGGGAATTTCCACTGGGAAAAGCAATGTGGGAGCCCTCTGGAGCCCCCAGCTGCCATGGGAAGTATCTGGAAAATGCCCTGGAGGCGGGCTGGGATCCCACAGGGAGAATGGGAACAGTAATTATGAGGTCCTGGTGGTTTTGGGGTCTCCAGCGTGCACTGGGAGTGCTGGGGGAGCCAGGGAGATGCACTGGAGGATGCTGCCTCCCTTTAACTCCTTAAACTCCTCTTAAATCTCCAGGACAGTTCAAAGGGCTGGGAAATGTAATTTCTTTGCTAAATGTTGAATCTAAACCTGAGTTTATGCAACTGCATCTTGCAGGGGTGGGGGTTGGGAAGCTGCTGACAACACAGCTTTGTTTTCTGGGATAAAATCCCAAAGATATGGAGAAATCCCAAAGATACTGAGAAATACAACAAAGAGAGAAGAAGTCCTGGGGAAAATTTGGCAGAACCTCTGCAAAGACAGCCTCCCTGTGAAACCATCACCGTGAAAAACTCCCCAGAAGTTGGTGTTGCAAAGCACAGTTTGCATGAGCAATTTCCTTGGGAATTCCAGGAGCTCCTCACCACGAGCTGCTCCTCCTCCCCAGCACTCAGCACTGCCAGGGGCTCACAGATGCTCCACTGGCCATTGCTCTGCTCTATCCAGCCCAGAAGTCTCTCTGATTTTGGGGAAAGAGGAAAGGTTTGGCAGGAAAGGCTCTGCAGCACCACCATGGGCTCCTCAGGTGAGCCCCAGCGTCTCCTGCTCGGCCTCTGGCACCACGTGCCCAGGTGGGATCCCAAAAACAGGAGAGAGACACAAAGCACTGAACTCCACCCAAACTCTGATGCCTTGAGGAGGCTGAGCTGGAGCAGAGGCTGGGCAGAGTTACAGAATAAAGCAGGGATTTATTCAAAGCATCTCCTCCATGGATCCACCTTGGGCAGCACCAGAACCCAGCCAGGCCTGCACCCAAGATGAACCAAAATGGTCACAAAATGAACCCAAAATGGTCCCAAAATGCACGGCCGGGCACGGGGTCTCTCCCTGGGATCAGTTCTGCTCCATTTGCATCTTGCAGTTCATTGTCCCATCCCAGCTTTAGCCCCTGCAGTCCCATCCTTGTTTTTCTCTCTGCAGCCCACGGGGTTTGTGCTCCTGGGCTGAGATTTGGATCATTTGTCCTTGGTGCCCAGCTGGAGCAGGAATTGTTTTGTGTCCCTGCTCTGTGCAGAGAGCTCACCAACATTTAATATGAAGCTCAGACCCACACACAGCAGCACAGGATCTGAAAAATAGAAAAGCTGCAACCTGTGGCATCAGCTCCATCTCTTGTGTAGATTGCAGTAAAAAATTGGTTTAAATAAGTCCCCATTTCCAGGTACCAGGTACCAACCAGCAGCAAGGTGCTGTTTCCCAGGAAATCACAGCATAGTTCGAGCTCCAGCAGGAATCTTGACTCATTGTTTTCCAATTACTCTTGGGGAGTTGTTTCACTGTGTGCCCATCTAAAAGTTTATTCTCCTCCTGACTAATGCAAGCAGAGAGTGACTTATTTTATTTGGCAAATATTGCTCATTTCTCCCATTGCTGTGGGGTTTTTTTAAAATGGCTTTTTTGGGGGTTGTTGTTTCTTTTTTAAAGCACAGATAAAATGAGCTGAGTCTGAATTTCGTTTTGCTTTCTGCAGCTTGGTTTTAAGTGGAAATCTTGTCATCATTGCTCTCCCCTGAAGACACTGAGAGGGGAGTGTGAGTAAGCTGAGTGTATCAGCTCCTTCCTGCAGAGCAGACGTGGCTCAGGTTGTCAGAACACTGAGAGCTGGGAGATAAAACATCAGCCTGAAAGTAAATGTTTGATTTTTCCTCTTAGATTACACTGAAAGGAATCTTTCTAAAAAAAAAAATAAATAAAATCCAACAAAAAAAGCAAATTTGGTCTCAAATCTGCCATGGATCAAGAGGAATTTTTAGGAATGTGAATGGCAGAGCTGAAGGGATGCAAGAGTGACCCTGGTTGGATGAGGTCCTTCTCTCCTCCTCCTCACACACCAGGGGAGCCACCACTCATCCCACCCCACACCCAATTCCAGGAGTGGCAGAGGAAGGATCTGCATTCCATAGGATTCCAGAATATCCTGAGCTGGACTGGACCCACAAGTCCAACTCCTGGCCCTGCACAGACACCCCAACAGCCCCACCTTGTGCCTGAGGCATCGCCCCAGCATTTTCCCTGGAGTTCCTGTTGTTTTCCACCTTCCTTGGTTTTCCGGCCTTGCCTGGGGCTGTTCCTCTCTCCCATCGAGGCAGGGTTTGCAGTGTCAGTGTATTTAGGGCCTGGATGGCAATTCCCATTAGACACAGAGGGAATTATGAGAAATCTCCAGGTGCCCTGGGGGTGGCTGCTCAGTGGAAGCCCAGGCTGAGCGCCGGTGGTGGTTCTGCTCTGGGAGCAGTGCAATATCCTGTCGGAATGGCAGCAGGACAGCTTTGCAAACACCTCATCTCATGGAATTCCAGCGGGAAATCTGAAAAGGAAAGAGGGAAAGAAGGAAAGAAAGGCCAACCCAAGCTCCAGGAGCTCAGCACCTCCAAGAGCTGCACCCTTCACAAGCAATTCCTTAGCAGGGTCCCTGCTTTCCTTCATTAATGATCCATTTGACTGCAATTTGCAGCAGCAGAACTTGGTAATAGAATTAATCTTTGACTATAAAGGAACTGCTGTGAGGCTGAGGAAAATTCACCTTCTGGAAAGTGCTTTGTCTTGTAATGGGCTGCTCTGCTCACATGTGCTCTAATTCCAGTGTAAAGAGGAAAACCATTTGGAAGGGGATGTTATTCCTCAGGGCTCCCTGTTGGAATTCATGTCACTGCAGAAGTTATTATTGTAATAAAAAGTAAAAATGAGTTCTCAAAATACACTCGAGCCTATTATTCAGGACAGCCTGGAAGCAGAACCTTAATGTTAAGCACATGCATGGATCAGTCTGAAGTCAAAGCAAGGGATAGATTGAGGGGAGCTCTTTTCCTGACTCAGGACTCCACACTGATCCTCCAGATAATATAAAAAGACAGGCACGAGCTCATGGGGAAAAAAATCCTAATCACATTAAATCAGTGGTAAATTGCCCTTTACCATATTGCAACCCAGTTTAGGACAGAGTAAACGATGGTGTTTGTTTAGTTTTTGGTTTTGGAACCATTTCTGGGCCAGCTGTGAAGCCAGGCATGTGCAGGGGCACTGCACCCCTGCACCCCATCCCACTGCACACACACATTTTCAAAGGGACTCAGCTCCACCTTTAACATTTGGTTGATTTTCCTCTTCTGTGGCTGAAGGTTCCTCCAGCTCCTCTTGCTCTGATGGTTAAAAAACCTCCCCACTGCACCCAGGGTCAGTTTTGCCCTCTCCCATAATTTCCAGATCCTCCCATTATTTGTAGATTCATTCTAAAGTCCTTTTATGGCTTTAGAGCCTTCACTGCATAGGGATGAGCCAAACCAACCTCTCTATTCCTCTGTTAGAGGGGAGATCCATGTCCCCCTGACACAGGTGACCTCAAAGGGAACATAAAATTCCCTGACATTTAAGGAGCAAATGGAGGGAAAGCAGAAATGCAGAATATGTGGCAAATATGGACTGAAATGCTGGAATTTCAGATCAGATTGTTTGGAGGGTTTCCAAAGTGAAGCAGTAACATTTTAACAAACCCTTTGTATGGCATTCCTCATTTAAAAAAATAAAAAAACAAACAAAAAAAACAAAAAACCAAACCAAAACTCATTCTGGGGTCAGCACAATGCATCTGATCTTTTATTTGGTACAACTTCCAGCAGCCTGAATTCAGGGGGGAAATTGTAACATTTTGGGAAGATTTTCCAGCTGTGGAGAGTTGTGAAGAGCCAGCCTGGTGTGCAGGGACAGCTGGTGCCACCCAGGCCAGGAGAGCTGCTCTGATAAGCTCAGCAGGCAAATTTCTCTAATTAACAATGAAACGACAATAACATCCACAAGATATGCCCATGAAAACTTATTTAATGCTCATTAAACTACATCTAAATTAAAACTGATTTATAATTATACATCAGTTAAAATAGCTGAAGACTGTTACGTGAGATCCAGAAATTGAGATGCAGAAGTAGATGCTGACAGCAGTTTTGCTTTTAATTTTTAAACACAGGGGGGGTTTTTAATCCTTCCCCACAAAGTGAAAAAAGCCACTACCACATATCTGCACCTGCCAGATCTTTGGGATCCACAACCTGTCCCTGCTTTATCCTCAAATCCACTGTGCACCCACCATGGCCACTGCCAGGAACATGACTCAAAGAGGAATTTCTCCTCCTCCCCATCTTCTCAAGGCTCACTAAAACAACTTCATCAGGGAAAAGTCAGGAGTGAAGTGTCCTTCCTTCCTCCCCTGCAATTTGTCGAGACACTTAAAGGAATTTTAGGAAGGCAAACTCACTCTGAGCATCAGCCTGGCGGGGGCAGAGAGCTGCCAAGTTATTATTGCAGCATTTTGTTATTATTTAATAGGAAGCATCCCAGACATCTTAACAAACAGGAGTCCCTTGCGGCTCTTCTGCTCAGGATTCCTTGGATCCTGTGACTCAGCACTTTATCCTCACAGAAATGGTGTGAAAAACACGACTGGAAGTTGTTTCCTGTGAATCAGCACTTTATCCTCACAGAAATGGTGTGAAAAACACGACTGGGAGAGGCAACAAGCAGCATTCATAGATGAGAAGAGCTGGGGGCACTCATCAGGAAAGCCTTGGTGGGTCCTTGGTGGGTCCTGTGGGGTTGTGTTAGGGAAGATGAAACAGGAAAGCCTTATCAATATGACTGTCTGGCAGAAGATTTTGAGAATATAGAAACTATAAGTGAGATTGAAATGAAAGCAAGCTTTGAGATCCCTCAGTTACTGAACAAGTAGAAAACAATGGTGTGGCCAGCTGAAGGTGATCCCCTTTTGATGGAACAACACCCTCTGCTTGCAGACAGGCCCAAGGGTCAGAGCAGACCCTACAGCTTGGCAGAAGGGGCCCAAAGAGGAGTTTTTAGGGTTTAAAATGTAACACAGGATGGTGATGGAATGATTCTTATAGGCTGTATGTAAATGCTGTAGGATTTGTATCTTGGACTAGATTGGTTAGTGAGAATCGGAATATTCAACACAGAAGAAGATTTATTGTATTGTAACAGGAACCTCACTCTCTTACCCTTTTACCCTTTCACTCTCTTACCCTTTTACTCTCTCACCCTCTCATCCTCTCTCCCCCTCTCTTCTCTCAATCCTGCTCTGAGCTGTGCTGGCAGCTCCCAGCAGGGCCCTGCACCCAGGCCCTTTGCAATAAACCCCAAGTTCCAAACCTGGCTTCAAAGATCTCTCATCTCCGTCCATCCCAACCATTCTACCCCGCAACGCTCCTACAAGTTTCTCCTTTCCAACACAAAATTTTCCATCCCGCTGCCCATGGGAAAGATGCTGCTCCCACTCTGGGTGACCAGGATAACAAATCCTCCTGGAGGGAGACTCCAGTGCTTTCCTCAACCTCCTCGTGGTGGCCACATGAGGGCTGCAGACTGGTTTCACACCAGCATTTGCTGACAGCAAAATATAATGGAAAACATTTCCGTGCAACAATGCCGACCGCATCCTAATTGGCATTTTGTGTAACCACCCTTGGGATCAGCAGATTCCAATTTAGCAAAACCAATCAGTGGTGCTCCAGGGGTGCCACTGCTGCCATCCCTGGCCTCCAGAGCTTGTCCCTGTCCAGCCCTAGGGCACAGGAAGTCCCATGGTGGTGGCCCAGGGATGGGTCTTGTGGCTGCATCCCAAGGGAAGGGAAAAGAAGGAATTGCAATTTGGTTCAGTCTGCTGGAGTTGGCCATGCCTGGGGTGTCAGTGGGTGTTGGGAAGCCTGGAAGTCTCTTGGAGCTTCTTCAAAAGCAGCTGGACCTGGGATCCTTGGACTTTCCATCTTAGATCATTCACAGGATGATCAATGGATGACAGAATCGTGGAATGGTTTGGGCTGGAAGAAATCTTAAAAAATATCTTGTGCCACCCCCTCCTGCCATGGCAGGGACACCCTCCACTGTCCCAAGCTGCTCCAAGCCCAGTCCAGCCTGGCCTTGGACATTCCAGGGATCCAGGGACAGCCACAGCTGCCCTGGGCAGCCTCAGGGCCTCCCCAGCCTCACAGGGAAGGTGGAAGAAAGGAAAGGGACAGGAGGACCTGGCTGTGGGGACAGGAGGACACACCTGGCAGTGTCACAGCACACCCCAGCATCTCAACCCCCACTAAAATCCCACCAGGGATGTTCCTCCCACAGACACCCAAAAAGACAGCTGAGCTCGTCCTCTTTGAGTGTTGGATCCATGTCCTCAAAAAGAAAATTTCAAACTCCAGGAGCCTCCTCTTTCTCCCAAATATTTTCTAGAGAAGCACACAGAAAAACTGCATTGAATGAAATGATTTCTCACACTTTATGAATATTGAAATATGAATATTTACATCCCACTTCAGCTTTGAAACTTCTAAGCCATTTCTATCTAAACACCATTTTTGGCATAAAATACTGGGCATTTTCTATCTTGTTTTTTTTTTCTTTGTAAGAGCACCCAACTGTAAAAACCTTCATTTTAATGCAAATCAGGAATGGATGGAGCAGCAGAGAAACTTTTGCTCCCTTTTTGGCAACTTTTCTCCCAAGTTTTGCTCCCTTTTGCTGGCTGGGGTAGGCAGGGAGACACTTTGAGTCCCACTGCTGTTTTCCCCAAGCATTCCCACAATTACCCCTCAGCCTTCTGCTCCCTGTCCTGAGATTCAGAAGCAAAAAAAAGACAATACAGGAAGTTTTGGTGGATTTTCGTTCTGTTGAGCTGTTGTGGGGCTCCTGTGCTCCTCCTGAGCTCTCAAAGAGCATGAAAAGTTCATTTTTTCCCCTTCTCTCCAGTTCTACCTCTCTACTCCAATCCAGGGCATAAAAACACAACCAGTCACACCAGAGAAACATTTAAAAAATATTTTAATGCCCGGATCCAGCGCTGGGGCCGCAGGAGGAGCTGGAGCTGGGGCAGGACAGAGCGTGCAACCACCAGCCAGGGTGAGAAAGTAGGTCCAAGGTGATCAGAGTGAAAAACAAACCCTCCATGTCCCATCCCATGCCATGCCACGCCAGGGTTGTTGTTTTCTCCTCGGAGGTCGCTCAGGAAGTTTGCAGCAGGATACGCCGCTGACCTCTGCTCCGCTCGCGAGCCGCGGTAACGCCGCGCTCACCTTCTCTCACACCACAAACACAAGGTTTCCTCCCTGGGAATCTGGCTCTGCCTGCAGGTTTCCTGTGCTGGGCAGCAGTTTAACCCTTTGGGATGTCCTCATGCCCCAGTTGGTCCAGTGGGATCCCTTGGGGAAGGGGCTTTGGTTGGGATTGACAATCAGCTTTGGTTGGGATTGACAATCAGCTTTGATTGGGCTGACAGGAATGCTGTCCTCAGTTATCTGAGCTTTGTGGAGAGGAGGAAGGAATAAATGGGGAAAAATAAAAGTTGCCTGCTTTATTTTTTTTTTTTTAATTAGTCAAAATTCAGTGTGTGTGTGGGGTGCTCTGCTTGGTGCCATGACCAAAGAGTCCAGAATACCAGAGGATTCATTCCAGAAACGTGGAGATTCTACCACCTGGATGCAAAATCCAGAAAAACTCTCTTCCTGGTGAGGAATCCTCTGGAAGGAACACAAGTGAGTCTTTGGGAAAGCCCCAGCTTTGTCCCAAGAGATGTTCTGTCCTATGTGCCTATTTCAGCCCCAAGTAAGTTTTAGATTAATCATGAACTGCTTGGAAGGTGGAATTCCCATCCTACAGGTACATTCCAGCCCCAAACATCTTCTGGAAAGGAGGCAGGAGTTATTCTTACCCTCCATCTCTGCAGCACTTGCCCTCACTGGGTCCATCCAGGGATGGATGGTTGGAAGAAGCAGAGGGACAGCCCCATCCTGGGGGCTCTGGTGGTTCCTGCTTGGTTTAATTCCCCTTTGTAGCTTGGGTGGGGCATGGGGGACACGACAGCAGCTCGAAAACAGGCTCTGGAAAGAGCGACTCACTTGCTGAGCCATTGAGGATGTTGTTTATATGTGAGATCCTGTTTTCTTCCTCCAGCAAAGTGCTTCTCCTCCCAGGTGCATCTCCCGAGGCTCCCCGGGGTGAGAGCGGCTTCCTGGCAGAGTGACCCCGTGGGAGAGGCCGGGATCAGCCAGGGGGACAAGCCCCATGTCCAGGGGAGGAGCCCCCCAGCCAAGGGTCTTGGGATGAGCAGTGTGAGGTGATAAATAAAGTCCCCTTCACCTCCACAGTGGGGAGAGCAGGACCTGGGTTGAGCACGATGTTATTTGGGGCTCCTGGAATCCTTCAGACTCCCTGGAAACAGCCCCAAGTGTTGGGGGAGCTCAGGGTGGAAGGGGCCATCACCACCACAACATCCAGCACTGCCTGGGCAGCCCTTGGAAAGCCCTCAGGATGCAGAAGTGCGGTGTGATTTTCCAGAGAACAGCTCCAAACGACAGAAAAGTGGGCACTGGTGGAACCCCCCTCCAGCACACACCTGCAGGAGCTGCTCTGCACAGGGGAGGTGGCAAGGAAGGAGAAGGAAGATGGTAACTCAGGGGGACAGGCCAACAAATGGGATATTCCTGATTGTACTCCAAGAGTTTGGAGAGGAGGCCTGAGCCCGGGGAGGCCGCACCAGGACATGGTGGTGTCACCATCCCAGGAGTGTCCAGTGATACCCTGGGGGGGATACCCAAATATTTCCCCCACCTTCAGCACCTCCCACCTGCTGGAGACACTGCCTGGGCTGGCACGTCCCTGGTTCCAGGAGGGGAGGCCAGGGCCTGGCAGAGCAGCAGCTGCCAACATGGGAATGTTTGAACAAGGAGCGAAACCTCATTTAAACAAATAAATAAACAAGCTGACATCCTCCAGGCCCAGGTTTATGATAATAAAAACAGAGCACACAGCTTGTGGGAGGAAAATACATCGTGTATTTTCACATCTCCCGCTTCCTCCGAGACCGTCGCAAGAATTTCCTCCGAGTCCATCGCTTCCTCCTGACATTTCTGAGCTCAGAAATCCCTATCTGAGCCCTGGTGCCCTCTCCTTGGTGAGTGATGCAGGAAGAGCCTTTGAAGGATCCCTGTCAGGCAGATTTTTGTGGCTTTGAGGTGCTGGAGGCAAGACAGAGACAAAGCAGAGCTGGGGATGGGCACCCAGCACGTCCCAGCCTGGGGGTTGGGACCCTTTTTCCTCCCTTTTCAGCCCTGGAGGTCTGTGCAGAGCAGCACTGGGCAGTTTCATTTACTCACATGATGGTGTCCTCCAGCCAATCTTCCTGTTGAATTCCAAGGAATTTTCTGGCGGAATCATCATGGAATGGTTTGGATTGGAAGAGATTTAAAGAGATCATCTTGTTCCAGGGCAGGGGCACCTCCCACTAGACCAGGTTGCTCACAGAGGTTCTGAAAAAAGAAGCTGCAATTGGGACCTGCACCTGCACCTGGAGCTGAACCAGTTCCATCTTTATTTTCTAATAAAATCCTCTGTTCCAGTTTGCAGTGGAGGAATGGACAGAGACATCTCCCACACTGATAACGTGAGGTGTAATCAGGAACTCAGAGCAAAGCCATGGTTTAGGAACAGGCAAAATTAGGCAAGAAATTTGCTGGAGTAGTCACAAATAAACTCTGGGGTATTTTAGTGTTATTTCTGTGTTATTTCTGTGCTTAAAATGCTTTCAGAAATGGGGCTGAAGCATTTTCCTGGTGTTCAGATCCTCGAGCAGCGCTCAGTTGTTTGCACTAAGTTGTGAATGAGCTTGGGAAACTAAATCTAAGAATTCAGTAAACAGGTTATGGAGATGGGAGCTGGGATATCCTGGAAAGCCCCAGCTGCCCTGAAAAGGAAAAATAAAAAAGGAAAAAAATGCAAAAAAAAAAAAAAAAAAAAAAATCACGAGTGCATTCCAGAGTCTTTTAAATGAAGGTCAAGTTGCCCCAACTCTGGCTCCAGCCAAGGCAATTTTTTTTTCCTAAAGATCAGATAATTTAGGCACCTCTGCCCTAAAGCAGTGACCTCCAGCTGTCCCCAGGGGCCGTGTCCCCAGGGCAGTGCCATCCACGCCTCCACAGCCCCCAGCCTGAGAGCGAGCCCCAGCAGCGCTATCACAGAGGGGGGAAAAAATAAAGTCACCTTGGGAAGAGAATGCTTCCCATTTTTTGGCTCTCAGAGGTGTCAAAGGAAGCAATCTGACGTCGAAGGGCCGGAAAAAAACAGCTCCTTGGCTGATGTTGGTGCTGCACAGCGAGGTCACTCCACCAGCTATCAGTGGCTTAAAAATAAATGCAGCGTGGAGGCTGCCATTCAGCCATATCCTGGATCTGAAAGCTGCAAGCAGGAAGAAACTGGAATGACCTTCCCTCCCCCCTGCCCCATTCCCATGGTGTTTTTTTTCTTTTCCACGCTCCTGGCTGTAAATCAGTGAAATTTTTGCATTGCGGAGGTTGAAAGCAGCCCAGGGAAGGGCTGGTGTGGGCAATGCCAGGCTGTGTGTCCCCTCCTGGGTGTCCTGTACAGGGCTGGGAGCTGTGACACGGAGCTGTGGCAGGGAGCTGTGACAGGGGACGTGTTCCCAGGTGTCCCCAGGGGGCTGCTGCGTGCAGTTTGTGTGTTCTCTGCCTGGACACCTGGGCTGGAGGCCGAGCTGAGCCTGCACGGCAGCTCCGGGCACGGATGGAGGGCGGTGCTGGGGTCACCAGCCCTGGATGCTTCAGAAATGTGTGGATGTGGCACTTGGGGACAGGGTTTAGTGGTGGCCTTGCAGCGCTGGGTGAGTGGTTAAACACAACAATCTGAATCTCTTTTCCCACCCCAGAGATTCTGTGATTTGATGATGATGATGATGATGGTGATGGTGACCAGGCCCACACCCCTGTGCTGCCTGCAGAGCGAGTTCTCCGACACGCACACGGGAAAAGAGAAATTCCTCTGTGGAATATATTTATTTAGTAGCTTCTCCAGCAGATTAAAAAGACATCACAAACCTATCAGTATTGTCCCAATGGAGCCTGTCCAGGCAGGAGTCACTCACACAGAGGATGAGACATGGGAGGTGAAGGTGCTGGGGATACAGGAGCTCCAGGAGCAGCTCAAGAACAGCTCCAGCAGCTGCAGATCTGGCCCTGTTCACTCCTGGTCTGTGAAATTCACCTTTTTTACCTTCCTCCCTCCTCCAACCTCCATCAGGGATGGAAAGGAATCTCTGAATGAGGAACCTGGGGCAGGCAGGGGTAGGAGCTGACCCCTCTGGGAAAGGAGCTCCCAGCTAGAGGTGTAAGATTTTGGGTACTTTAAACAGTCCTTGGCCAGGTGATCCTCACCTGAGAGGACCCCAGGGCCCCATTTCTGCTCCATCACCCAGCAGATTTTGGAAGAAGCTCCACAGCCAAACTGGGAGCTCTGTGAGAATGGGGTGCCCAGGCTCTCTCCTTGCAGTAAAATCAGAAATACTGAATTTTGCCCTGCACTTCCAGTCTTAGTGAGGCTTCCCCAGTTAATGCCAGAGATGTCCACGACAGGGATTATCTGGGGAGCCTGGCCACGCTGAAAAGTTGACACCAGCATTACCAGCATTACCAAACTGCTGGGGGCTTCTCCCCACCACAGCAGCACAGCTGGGCTTCTACTGAATCAGCACTGTTACAACTCCTGCTGCCCTTTCTGCACCCTTGTCAATCCTTTTTCCACCCAGCAGCAATGGTGAGAATCACCAAGGTAAAAATCTGTGGGCAGAAAATCAGCTTATGAAACCCGTTTACATTTTCTCCTGAGAAACTTCAGAACACAGGAAAGAATCGACACCCAAACAGAGAAAGAAAAGGAAGAAGATTTATGTCTCCTCTGCTGAGAGGATCAAAACCAGCCATGATGTAATCTCTGATGGAGCCCACAGTCCCCTTTTGATGTCTGCAGGAAGGAAAGAAGATGCTGAGAACTTTCTCAGCTCTCTGGACGTTATTTCCACATCCAAGGTCAAGAGGTGGTGGAAAGAAAAATAAAGTCCCACTGGGAAATGAGGAGTTGAAAGAGCCCTTTCCTTCCCTGGGGCTGCTGGGCAGGGGCAGAGCTGTGCCCAGGGGTGCTGGGATGGGTGGGTGAGTGGTGGGATGAGTCAGAACCACAACCCCATTCCCAGCTGTGCCAGTGGCTGGGCAACACCTGCACAATTGAGGGGCCTTCAAGCAGCTGTGGAAGTTCACAGAGGGATTTGGGAAAGCAAAATGTTGTGGCCACAGATTGACCTGAGTGTCCCCTCCCACAAGAGTGCTTGATCCCACCATGCCACTCACAGGGAACCCCTAAATTTAGACCCACCAGCTGTGAGAGGCATGAGAGGTATTTAGGGGCTATAATTTTAGACAAAGCATAATAGTGAGATATATTTAATTGTGTTCTGTGGGGGCCTGAGCCATGCCAAGTATTTTCCATGGTTATTCCTGTAGACCTTGACGTGAATTAGCAGCAGCCACAGCAATCCCTGGGCAGAGCCTGCAGCACGAGGGACGGGAGGCAAAGCTGAATTTTGCATTTCACCCCAGCTGGGCTTTGTGAGGGAAGCACTCTGGCATCCACTGGAGCTGGGAAAAGAAAAATCCCCCCTGCAAAGGCCAGGTGTGAATCCTCAGCAAGGCTTCGGCCCCAGCTCTTCCCAAATCCCCTGCAGGATGAACAGGGCAGGCATTGGAGTGGTCAGAGCTCCCCACCCCAACTTCCTGAGCTGTCCCCATCCCCTCCTCTTGTCCCCCTCCCTTCTTCTTTTCATCTTCTTGCATTTCAGGAGGCAGAGGAGGAGGAGGAGGAAGGGAATGGTAATTTTGACTGATGATGAGGAAACAATTTGGTGTAACTCGAGCCAGTTTTTTGTCAAACACTCAGCACCCAGCATCATTTTCCTCAGCCTGGGGAGGCTCATCTTACCCTACTACCTGGAGGGTGTTTAACCTCCCTCCATCCCCCCAGCAGGTCAGAGTTTTCCAGACATCCAGAGAAAGGGGAAATTTGTGTTTTGGGTTGTTTTTTTTTTTTCTCATTTGTCTGTTTTCCAACACCACTTGTCCCCTCTGCCTTGGAGTATTTGTGCTGACAGGAGAAGACCAAAGTGGAGAGGAAAAGTCTGGAGAGCTCCAGCTGCACTGGAGGGACTTGATGTAGCTCTAGGAATGGATTTAATAAAAGACAGGACAGAGGGATCAGAGATCAAGAGCTGGTCCAGCCCACAGGGTAAGAAAACTCCCTTTTTTGTCTCATTTTTGTATCTGTGGCCCCTCCAGTTCAGCTCCTGGGGCTCCCCTTTAGCTCAGAGGTGCTTTATTCCCCCAGCATCTTCTCCGTGACGGTGGCCAAGGGTGGGAGCTCCCTCAGCCCTCACTCCATGTTCACAGAGCTGGATGGGAACAGTTTTGGCTGATAAAATCTCATCCAGGAAGGTCTGGACCAAAAGGTGAAGCAGCTCAGAGGAAGGACAGCAGGAAGAGAAGAGTCACTGCCAGCTCCTGAGTCACAGGTCCAGGCAAGACCTGCATTATGAATAACACCCCTTCCTTGGCTGACTAAAAAAGGATTAATTTTTAAAAACCCAACTGATTTTTATTATTAATGTCCTACCTGGGTGCCTCACGCTTGCAAATAAAATGAATTTGGGTTGCTTTCACATTTATCTTCAAGTGGTTTCACATCAAGTCTTACAGACATAAAAAGTGGCCTGCAAAGAAAACAGAAGTTTTTTTAATATGTTTGCCATCAGATGGTTTCATGGGCATGTTATTTTCAACCCATAGAATCTTATTAATTTCAGTTTTTATATCTGATGCCTGTTTTAAATTAAAAAAAAGAATTTGTTGGGGTTTTTTTATGATTTGGTACAAATAGGAGTACACAACATCTGGTAAAGTTGCATGAGCATGTGGTTCCAACCTGCTCGGAGCAGTTGCAAGTGTGTTCTGAATATTTATCAGGTATTCTAAGCCAATTATTCCCTACTAGTCAATAAAAAAGGAATTATCCCAACAGCTTCCCTGTCATGCATGGGATCACAGCGAAATTAGGAAGAGTGCATGGTTAATTACTCCAAATGCTTCCTGGGTGTTTTACAAGGCACCTTTTCCCGGGAGAAATGGCATCCTGAAGGTGCTGTGGCTCTGCCTCTGGGCCAAGGAAAAGGTGACAGGACCAAACCAGTGTCACCTTCCCACAGCACTGGGAGGGGCACGAGCCTGCCACGATCCCCAGCCCGTGCCCCTGTGCCACAGAAACCTCTGGGAAGGGACACAACCGACAGGATTTAGGACCTGAACGACTTCTGCAGGTCTGGGCAGGCGTGCTCCTGTCTCACGGCCAACAGGCAGGAAAATTGAACCCAAACCCCTCGCGCTAATCCCGCTATGGAAAAAGGGTTTGAGCAGGGAAAGCAGAGAGGGGATGGGCTGAGTGTGTAACTGAGCACAGAGGAGGCAAGGGCCAGCAGGGATGGTGCCATTTAGGGCTACCTAAAAACAGAGGCTAGACAAAATTCAGAGAATAAAACGCAGTTTATTTTATTGAAGGGCCTTCAGGTACATTTAGGGCAGACAAAGCCCACCCAAAATGGACAGGGGGTCACGGGTTTTGACACTTTTATAAGTTTGTTCCATTTGCATATTGGGGGTTCATCTTCCAATTACAGCTCCAGCAAATGAAGTCATTTACCCCAAGTTTGTTCCCCCAACTCCCTTTTGTTTCCATCTCAGGGCCTGAGGCAGTGAGGTGCCCTTGATTGCCAGGCCTGGAGAGGAATTGTTGTGTCTGCCCCAAATGGGGAAGCAGCAGCTCCCACTGTACATGGAGTTTAGTTATACACTGAAGAATTACAGGATTACAAATAGATGAAAATATAAAAAGCAGAACCCTGAGGCACCAGGGATGACCTGGCCAATGGCACTGAGCTGCCCCTGTCCCTGCAGGGCCCAGGGGTGGCAGCAGTGCCGGGCAAGGCCGCGGTTCCTGAGGAGGTGCAGGGGAAGCTCTGCAGGACATATTGGGGGCTCATCTTCCAATTACAGCTCCAGCTAATGAAGTCATTTACCCCAAGTTTGCTGCCCCCAACTCCCTTTTGTTTCCATCTCAGGGCCTGAGGCAGTGAGGTGTCCTTGATTGCCAGGCCTGGACAGGAATTGTTGTGTCTGCCCAAATTGGGAAAGCAGCAGCTCCCACTGCACATGGAGTTTAGAGTTACACACTGAAGAGCTACAGGATTACAGATTACAAATTACAAAGCAGAACCCTAAGGCATGACCTGGACAATGTCACCGAGCTGCCGCTGTCCCTGCAGAGCCCAGGGGTGGCAGCAGTGCCGGGCAAGGCCGCGGCTCCAAGGAGGTGCAGGGGAAGCTCTGCAGGACATATTGGGGGCTGCAGGCTCCTTGTCCCCGAGGGCTGCTCGGGTGGCTGTGAGAGGAGCCCCTCTGTCATCACCCAGCTCCGTTTCCTCCCTTTCCTGCCCCAGCCCCATCCTGGAGCGCTGGGATCGCTGTGGAGCCGCTACTGGCCCGGGGGCCTCTGCTCCGGGCTCTTCCAAGCACAATAAAAGCCTCGACCACCAGCCCCAGAAGTCTCTCCTAATTAAAGGCTTTAGGGATGGATGTTCCAAGAGCCGCCGAGCTCCGGTGGAAGCGGGACAATGTAAACAGCTCGGGAAACGCCTCGGGTTCCAGATGAGCTCCCCACACAAAACCCTGACCCACCAGAGCAGAGCAGAGCAGCAGGGAAGGCCGTGCATTGGCCCTTGTGCTGCTCAGACAGCAGAGAAGTGGAAAAACTCCTTCATTTCTGATTATTCCTGATCAGCAGAGGTCCAGAAATTTGGCAGCTGGGAGCTTTTTTCCCCTCAGCTTTTGTGTGTGTCTATTACTGTTATTCATTCCCCTCCTGCGGCACCAAACTCCCTGCTCTAGGATGGGTTGTAACACCTAAAAAGCAAAAGCTGTTCTTGCCCTGTGGGCAGCAGGGATTGGAAATATTTGATCCACCTTTTCAGTGTTGTCCAGGGATTTTCCTCTCCGAGGGAGGCTGTGCCCTTGGGCATCAGGGGCAGCCCATGACATTATCGTCCATCAGAGAACACTGGGACTGGTTTTACACTCATTAATTAAACCCCACGTGCTGCCTGGGAGGTGGATACAGGCAATCCACCTTAATTAACCTGGAAAAGGAGAATTGGACCTCACAGGTGCCCTTCCATTCCTGCTCGGCTCCCAGATAAACCAGGACCAGGTTGTTCATGCTGGTGCCATTCCCTCAAATCTGTCACAGACCACACAGGGGAATCAAGTCAGCAACACCAAAAAAAAAACCCCTCCTGACTATATCCATCCTCTCCTGCTTCCCTTCTTGCTTTTCTTAGCATCCAGAAGAAAGAAAGGAAAAAAAAAAAATTTAAAGGCAACCTGAAACCACTCCACACTCCCAATGAGAAAATAAAAATGGATGTTGCAGGCTCATGTGTTCTATACGTTTCCAAATATTTCCATCTGCTCCTGAAATTTCCATTAGGAGTTGCCAAAAACTCTTACAGAATTGTTAACACGATGGTAAATTTAGATTCTTTTTATGGAGAGACGTTTCCCCACCCTCATAAAAGTCTGGTATCAATTTGTCCTGTCACTGATAAGCCAGAGGTATTGCTGGATTTCCCCTTTTGCTCCCTGGGATGGGCTCAGGGAAGAGAGGCAGCACCCACATTTTGGGTCTGGGTCTGTCCCCTCCATCCTCCTGGTGTCAGCACAGAAATTCCTTCCAAGGAAATCTCCATCCCCAGCTGCTCACCCCAGGATTGTTCTTCAGTTTGGAAGCTCCCAAAGGAAAGCTGGAGGCTGCTGAGGTGTCCTGCCCATCCACCACCCAGAGCCTGATTAAAATCTTGGTGTTAATGAGCAGGTTTCAGACCCTGATTAAAAAAATCTTGGTGTTAAGGAGCAGGTTTCAGACCCTGATTGAAATCTTGGTGTTAATGAGCAGGTTTCAGAGCCTGATTAAAATCTGAGCAGGTTTCAGAGCCTGATAAAAATCTTGGTGTAAATGAGCAGGTTTCAGAGCCTGAATAAAATCTTGGTGTTAATGAGCAGGTTTCACTCCCAGAAGGATGTAGAGCAGGAGTGAGGAATGACAGGACAAAGGGAATGGCTTCAGACCCACAGAGAGTAGAGTTAGATGGGATGCTGGGGAGGAATTCCTCCCTGTGAGTGTGATGAGGGGCTGGGATGGTTTTCCTAGAGCTGTGGCTACCCCTGCATCCCTGGAAGTGCCTAAGACCAGGCTGGACAGGGCTTGGAGCAGCCTGGGCTGGTGGAAGGTGTGGGTGGAACTGAATGATCTTTGTCTCTTCCAACCCAGGTGAGTCTATGAGGACAGATATGGCTCAGGGGTGATGGGAACCCCCCCAAAAAAAGCTCAGGGTGAGGTGGAGAAAGCAGAGTGAGGCCTCAGCGTGCAGGGAATGCTCTCAGGAATATTTCCAGGTGCAGTGACACATCCAGAGTTGTGTCACTGGGCTGCTTCACCAAGGGTTTGCTTCAAACACTTGTTTTTTGAGTGAAACAGGGCATTGTTTCCTGTCAAAAAGGGCTTTTTTGGCCCTCTTGTGCGTGCTCCACCAGGGGAATTACCCGTGGCATCACTCAGGGCTGGCCAAGCTGTTGCTGGAGTTCTGAGGAGAGCACAGAGAGTGCTCTGCAATATTATTTTAAAGCACTCACTCCCTGCCACCATTTAATAATAATCCTGTTCCCACAGCAGAGCAAATTAGGGCCATTTTCCAGAGGAGAGGTGAAAGATTCAGAGCCCACACAAAAAGGCAGAAAGCACCAGTCCCTGCTCTGGGATGATGTCAAGAACCTGTGGAACCTGAGCCTTCCCCAGCCTCATTTTGTTCATCCAGACAGACCCCTGTGCCTCAGGCAGGTGAAATCCCTGCTCTGCCCAAGCTCCTGGGTGACATCAGAGCCTTTTCCTGCCCTCCTGGCACAGCTGCCCCATTTCCAGGAGCATTTCTCCACATGGAAAAGGGATTTTTGTCCCCTCCAGTATTCCCAGGCTGTTGTGCCAGGCTGTCCCCTCCATCTCCCAGGATTTAAAATGCTGCCCCAGGGCTGAGCAGCAAAACCCCAAAAAGATGAGAAAGCCCTGCTGGAGCACCCACAGGAGTGGGATTGCTGTGTGGACACTGTGAGATGTTATAAATCATCACCTCATTAATTAATCTGAGTTTTACTCTGCCTGATCTTGCTTGAGGAAGGAGGGAGAGCTGCCAGTCTGGATTCTGGCTCCTGGGGGAACAGCTCAACAGTGGGGTCAGGGAAGGGGGATTAAAATGCCTTGTTTCATTTTTTTCCACTTTCAGGATATATTTTGCCCATCTGCCAGCTGATTTCTCCACTCAGCTCCTGGCACCACACGAATTCCAGGGCTGGGGAGAGGCTGGGAGGGCGACAGGGAGAAAGGAGCCCTTCCCACCAAGAGCAAACCCACCTGATCTCCTCCTCGATGTTGAGTTTTATATTTTTTTGGTCAGGGTTGGGATTAAATGTGCTAGAGAGTATTTCTTGTTCAGACTTAGATATTTATTAGTTTTTATCTATATTACAGTTTCACAAATTGTGAGTTCTACAGCACTTCACTCTAACAAACTAAAAATTGAGCCCTATCTCTCTACAAGGGTTTTTAAGGATAAACTGTCTAACTAAAAAAATGACACTTAAATTATTTTTACTTCTAACTTTATAACTAACTGCTTGTGGCTTGCAATGTGGACTTTTTTATCTAATTACATAATACTATCTAAACTTATGAAGAAGAAGGTGAAGAAGGAGTAGCTTCTGCCTTAAAACTTCTACCTTGCTTTACATTATATATGTAATATATATATATTACATATATATATATTACATATATATATTATATATGTATTAATTGCTTTATATATATATATGTATTACTTTATTCTAAAAGGTTAAACTCTAATTTTCCTGCCATGTGATATTGCACACTTCTATTTAAACTCCACACTTATAATCCCAGTTCTATCATTTAATTTTGGAAGCTTTCTCTACAGCTTCAGGTCAAATGCAGTGTTCTCTTGGGGGTCAGTGCCTGACAGCACAGAAAATGCAAAATTCCCAATAACCAGGGTTCCAGCACTCCTGCCCCCTTTCCCTGCAGTCAGATTTCCCTGCCCATGGATTCCTTCTTCGAGAGCAACCTCCTCCTCCTCCTCCTCCTCCCGGAGCTTTCAGGCAGAGGCAGCATCAGGAATAAATGTATTGCCACCTGCAGCCTGCTTGGGAAAGAGCTGCTGGAAGCAGCCCTGCAGGCTGCTCTGACAACCTGCTGCCTCCAAATCCCTCGGATCTTCAGGGATGGTGGGCATCAACCCTCGTTTCAGCGTTGTAGGAGTGAATTAGTTTGTTTTATTTCTAATTTTGATCCGTGCCCAGAGATGTGAGCTCGGGGGAAACAGGGGAGTTTCCATCTGCTGATGTTATTTACAAGCTGGGGTGGTGTTATTCAAACCTCAGTGTAAAAAAATGGGGTTAAAATCTCCCTTGATTTTCATGTTCCTTTTTATTTCGTGACCAAAACTCACCTGTTTTCGGTGTTAAATTCACCCAGGGATCCACAGCAGCCTCCTCAGCTCTGCAGAGATGGGAGTGAGTGTGTTTATATGTATTTTAAGTAATTTTACCTTTAAAAAATGCAATGTTATGAAATATTAACAGTTAAAGTATCAGTGACTGCACTCTTAGCCAGATCTGCTTTGTTGGTTTTTTTTAATACATGTAGGGAAAAAAAAAAATCTTATTTGCCTGAAGAACACGTCAGAACTTGAACAGATGGGAGTTTTTACCAAAAGGAGACTGTTTTGTTCAGACATCATTCCCTTTCCAAAACCTCAAGTAAAGTTTTATATCTTTCAGCAAATCTTGGAGTGGGATTATAAATTCAAAATAAAAATACAGAAATTTCCTATGGTGAGCTTATAAATGCCAGTTTACAACATTTTCTGGTGTCTTAATGAGAGCCATGTGACCAAAGCTATATATTCTAGGAAATAGCCAAAAGGCACATATGCTTTTACAAGCCCATTTTTAAATGTAGAGGACTGATTTTCACAGTTTTAATACAAGAGGTTATTATCCTTTTTTAATTAAAAAATTACTGGGTTTTTTTTTTTTTTTTTTCCATTTTCAACAAGCTCTGCACTGCTGGAGAGAATCAAGTCCTGTCTCCAGAGACCCAGTGCAGTGCAGGGATGTTGATATTCCCTTGGCATATCCCAAAATCCCACAGTCATCTATTTTCCATGCTGATTTACCCTTGGCAGCTCCCAAAATCCCAAAGTCACCCATTTTCCATGCTGATTTATCCCTGGTAAATCCCCAAAAATGTCACCCATTTTCACAGCTCCCAAAATCTCAGTGTCACCCATTTTCCATGCTGATTTATACCTGGAAATCCCCAAAAATGTCACCCCTTTTCACAGCTCTGAAAATCCCAAAGTCACCCATTTTCCATGCTGATTTATCCCTGGCAAATCCCAAAAAATGTCACCCCATTTTCACAGCTCCCAAAATCTGTGTCACCCATTTTCCATGCTGATTTATACCTGGAAAATCCCCAGAAATGTCACCCATTTTCACAGCTCCCAAAATCCCAAAGTCACCCATTTTCCATGCTGATATTCTCCTGCCAGCTCCCAAAATCCCAAAGTCACCCATTTTTCATGCTGATATTCCTCTGGCAGATCCCAAAATCCCAAAGTCACCCATTTTCCATGCTGATATTCCCCTTCCAGCTCCCAAAATCTCAGTCTCACCCATTTTCCATGCTGATTTATCCCTGGAAGATCCCCAAAAATGTCACCCATTTTCACAGCTCCCAAAATCTCAGTGTCACCCATTTTCCATGCTGATATTCTCCTGCCAGCTCCCAAAATCTCAGTGTCACCCATTTTCCATGCTGATATTCCCCTGCCAGCTCCCAAAATCTCAGTGTCACCCATTTTTCATGCTGATATTCCTCTGGCACCTCTCAAAATCCCAAAGTCATCAATTTTCCATGCTGATATTCCCCTGGCAGATCCCAAAAACATCACCCATTTTCCCCTCAGTGTCGCTTCGGTTGTGTGAGTGTAGCACCCATGATGCTTTCACACTGCAGCATCATTAAACCACATTTATTTTACTTAAACCCTGCAAAATAGGACAGTGACCCTAATGGCACATAATGGTGTCAGTGGGGGAAGGGGGCTGTTCCTGAACCTCTCCAGCTGCAAATTGTCAGCTTTGGTGCCACAGCAGGGCTGAGCTCTCTGCTCCTCACAGCCCCAGCCCCATTTCTGCTGTCAATAGGGATGTTTGTCCCGATTGAATGCCCCGTGATGGGTTTTAGCCTCCAGGCATCCTCCCCTCTCATCCCCAGCTCCTGAAAAACGCAGATGAGGCCAGGCACTAAAAGGGTGAGAGGCTCCTCTGGCTCCCTGTGGTTGGAGTTCTGGCTGCTGAGAATTTTGGAATTTCTGTGCTGCCAGGCACTGACCCCCAAGAGAACACTGCACTGACCTGAGGCTGTGGAGAAGCTTCCAGAATGGAATGGCAGAACTGGGATTGTGGGTGTGGAGTTTGGATGGAAGTGTGTGATATCACAGGGTGGAAAATCAGAGTTTAAGGGTTTAGGATTCAGTAATAGATATGGGGCAAGATGGAGGTTTTAGGGTGGGCGCTGCTCCTTCTTCTTCACCTTCTTCTCCCCCTTCTTCTTCCTTCTTCTCCCCTTCTTCTTCACCTTCTTCTTCCTTCTCCTTCACCTTCTTCTTCCTTCTTCTTCACCTTCTCCTTCACCTTCTTCCTTCTCCATGGGTTTGGGTGGTTTTGTGTAATTGGACAGAAAAGTCCACATTGTGGACTTTGAGTGATCAGTTATTGGGTTAAAAGTGAAAATAATTTAGGTGTCATTTCTTAATTGGATAATTCGGCCTTAAAAGACCTTGTAGCAAAAGATTTTGGGCATTTTGTGTCTTGTAGGTGAAGAATTGCAGAACTCACTGCAGTGAGACTGTTACCAACACCCTGTAATATTTCCAGTGGAGCTTCCAGGGCACATGGGGCACACCCCAGAGGGGTCCCAGGGGGTTCTTTGTCTGTATGTCCTAAATGTCATCTCCAGGTTCAACTAAACCCATCAGCTGCCAGCACTGAGGCTGAGCAAGGAGGAAACTCACTGGGCCAGGGTCAGCAGAGGTGCAGGGATGTCCCCCAGCCCAGGATGGCTCCTTGCTGGACTGGTTCTGACTGGGATGGAGTTGATTTTCTTCCCAGTGGCCACTGTGGGGCTGTGTTTGGGGTTTGTGCTGAACACAGGGTTGACAACCTGGGGATGTTTTTGTTATTGTTGAGCTGTGCTTGCCCAGTCAAGGCTTTTTCTGCTCCTCGCCCCTCCAGTGAGGGCACAAGGAGCTGGGAAGGGACACAGCCAGGACAGCTGACCCCAAGTGACCCCAGGGACACCCCAGGCCACCCATGTCAGGCTCAGGGGACAAAGGAGGAGGAAAGAGAGGACATTTGGAGTGGTGGCCTTTGTCCTCCCTGCTGTCCTGGGGATGGCTGAGCCCCTGCCTGTCATGGGAAGTGGGGAATGAATTCCTTGTTCTGCTTTGTTTGCATGTGTGGCTTTTGCTCTAATTATTAATCTGTCTTTATCTCAGCCCAAGAGTTTTCTCAGTTTTACCCCTCTGGCTCTCTCTCTCTGTGGGGCTGAGCTGCTGGGGCTGGGGTTAAACCACCACATCTGGAATGGAGCCACAGCTGGAATCTCTGCTGGCACATGGAGCCTCCGAGTGGACCACGAGATCAGCACGTGACCCCCAGACTGTCCATAGGAGCCCTCAGTGGCACCAATTTAATCATTAAATATTTGCATGTTTCCAATTAAAACGGAGCCCAGGAGACTCTGCAAGCCTGGGATGGGCCATGGATGTGTCCTGTGCTCTCCCCCAGCACTGCCTGCTGGGCCAGGGAAGCTCTGGCTGTGCAAGAGTTAAGGGCTGGGGGCTGGGAATTAATTAACATCTTCCATCTTCATCTGATCTCAGGTGGATACTTAATGTTTTTGTCTGCAGAGGTTTATTTTCCTCCAGATTGATTGGATGAATTGTGTTCCCAGAGATCAGAGAGTTCAGATGGCAGAGGATCCTCTTACCAGAAGATGAAAGCCAACATAATCAACTGCACAACTTCAAAACATGCAGCTTGTTCTTGTTGGCTGTGCCTAAGTTTTCCCTGCAGAGAAGCTGTCGACAATGATTTGATATCAATCCAGTAACAATCCCTGGTTTCTAATAATAATTTGCACTTCAGTAGAAATGTTCATGTGAGGCTCTGAGAGCATTTAGCAGATGGTCATTAGTGAAGCTCCCCAGTTCTCCTGTGAGGAAGAGATAACAATTACCAGCCTTGTTTTACAGATGGTGACACTGAGGTGAGGCACTGAAAGGTGAAATAACTCTCCTAATTTTCCATAATGAGCCAGTGGCAACAGATCCATGAATGAAGCCCAGGCATCCTGCTGCGATTACTCCACAAACCCTACATCCTTATCTTTCACAGGAAAACGTGGTCAAAGAGATGAGCCTGGAAAGCAAAAAGCAAATGACTCAAAGGCAGGATTCATGACACATTTCTGGAAATAAGGAATTAGGTCTGGGTCAATAAATAACTGGGAAACCAGGGGGACGCAATCCGAGAGGCATGTGAAACGAGGATGGATGGAAAAGAAAGAAGATAATGGAAGGGAGGGGAAGGAAAACAGAGCAGCTCTGACTTTTTATTTCCACTCTTGGTTTCAATCAGCCTTGTAAAATTAAAGGTTAGGCTCTGAGAGAAAGGAGAAAGCTCCATCTGCTCCCGTGGGGATTCATCCAATGGGTGAGGCTTCAAACTGCCTGCAACAAAAACCCCTGATGGCTCCTTACCCTGCAGCCAGGTGCCAGCTGTGGGGACACTGCTTGTGTTTGGGTACCTCAGAGGCCATGGGGAGGGCAGGGAAACGGGGCTGGAGCTCTGGGAACAGCAGCTGGAGCTCTGGGAACAGTGTCTGGAGCTCTGGGAAGAGCGGCTCTGCCCTGCGGCATCACCCACCAAACCGCGGCAGGGCTGGAGAGCGCTGCGGGCTCAGCCTGGCTGGAGGTGCAAGGGCTGGAGCTCTGGGGCTAATTTTAGCTTCCACCTGCACTGGTTTTGCCTTTCTCACCCAGCAGGGCTGCCCTGCCAGCGCTGAGGGACTGGCTGGTGCCCCGAGCCGCCCCGCGCGCAGCGCGCGCACGCCGAGGGAACGCGGCCCGGCCGTGCAGTTTATAAAACAGCCAAGTGGAAGCCAAAAGACTTGAGTCTAATCCCTCCAGTTAAGTCATCTAGATTCCTTCTCGCCACCAGCCATCTGATCTCAATCAGCAAATCTTGGCCTTCCTCTCCTGACCCAGCCGAGCACGGAGCTGAGGCCTGAAGTAATCTGCATGCAAAATGCTTTAGTAATGATTCCTGCAGGAGGGGCTGCTTTGATTGTTATTTCCCAAAAGCCCTCCAATATGAAAGGGGCAGGCAAACAACAAAGGTGGCTTGGTAATGTTTGCCATCAATAATTTGTCAATGCTTTGTAATGTTCCTCCATTTATTTTCAGTGCCTGTGGTTAATAGAAGCCTATTGAAAGAGACCTATTTATATGCATGCCTTAAAGGCAATCACTGGGTATTAAATGGGATGTGCTTTTAGTCTCAAGATGCTTCCAAGTGTCTATTAGTAAGATTCAGCAAGTAAATGAAACAGAATTAAACATCTGTGTGTTTAACATCAATAAACTGCATCACCTTTGGGTGCAGTGTATGCTTCAAAAACGTTGCAAGATCTTCACAGATTTATGAACTCACAGAATGGTTTGGGTCAGGAGGGACCTTAAAGATCAGCCAGTCCAGGGACACCTTCCACTATCCCATGTGGCTCCCAGCCCCATCCAGCCTGGCCTTGGGCACTTCCAGGGATCCAGGGACAGCTGCTGTGGTACCCTGTGCCAGGGCCTGCCCACCCTCACAGGGAACAATTCCTTCCCAATACCCTACTCTCTATGAGTCTGAAGCCATCCCCACTTGTCTCATCATGATTATATTGATTTCACCATCACTCCCAGCACCAGAGAGCCAGAACTGGAACCAAAATTGTGTTGGGAGTGATAACACCAGGAAAATTTGGGAGAGCAGCAGCGATGTCTGACAGGCAAGATCTTGACTGGAAGGAGTTGGAGAACCTCAACCACGAGCACAACCATGGCTGCTCCTGTTGCAGGTGCCCCTCAGGGGCACAAGAGCTTGGTGGAAGCTGCTCAAAGGCAGCTGGTTGGTGTGGGGATGGGATGGGGATTCTGGAATGCTCCCTGGCATATCTGCACTTTGGAAGCCAATCCTAGTGCCCATCCAGGGGGGCTCCCAAAGGAGAGGAAAAAAGATGAAGAAGGGCAGCTCAATTCAGCCCCAAGGACCCCAACTTTCCCTCTTCTCTTCCTCACACCTCAACTTTCCCTGTCCTTTTCCTCACTTCCCTGTGATGTTAGCTGGGATAACACAGGAATGACTTCACAATTTCATACATGGAGCAGGCAGGGGAGGCAGAGGAAACAGGATCTGCCATTTTCAACCCAGATAATTACATTACAAAGCCCAGCACAGTTTTTATTATTGTGCCGTGGTCAATCAACCTCCATCCCAAAGGTGCACACAGATCTCAGGCTATTCCAGGCCTTGGCAGCTGCTTCGCTGTACTTGCTCCTTTTTATTTTTTTTTTTTTTTTTTCATCTTGGGGCTTTTAAAATTGATGGGAGGCTGAAGGCAAGAGCTGATGCATTGTAGATGACAACAAAAGAGGCTCCATAAAATTGCTTTTGGCATCTCGTGTGCGTTCCGTCTACATCTTATAAATTACTGCTGCATTACAGCGATAAAAATAGGTTAGTATTTGGAATTGATTACAGTGAGATAAAGCCCTAATAAAAAAAAAAAAAAGCACTGATGCATAAATATTCCGAGCATACAGGGGTAATTTGATTTGATAAAATAAAAATATGGCTCTTAATTTCTTCCTTTTAAACAGAACACACACGCACGTGCAGCGCAGGGAGAGCTTCAGCAGCTGTTCAGTTTAGGATTCTCAGAAATGGGTCTGTGCCTCTTGCAGCTCTTCCCTTCAGACATTTTTATGGCAATCTCTGCATCACCAGCATTCCCACTGCTGGGTTATAATATTCCTGCTGCAATCCCAAAGTGTTCAGCCCAGGCATCCGTGCTTCTTCCAGGTGGCAAACATTGATTTTCCTCACATCTCAATTTTTCCTGTTCTCTTCCTCACTTCCATGTGATGTTAGGAATTACTTCACAATTTCATACATGAGACAGGCAGGGGAAGCAGAGGGAACAGCATCTGCTATTTCATCAACCCAAATAATTGCATTACAAAGCTGCATTTCAAACCTGTGCCCCTCAAAGCTTTTCATTAACCAGGCTGGGTCTCTGGAGTTCGCTGCGCAGCACATCAGCTCTGCAGCCAGTGCTCTCGCCCTCACTGGGACTGCAGGATCAGCAGAGGGAGCTGGGATATTGTTTTCTGCAGTTCTAACATAAATGGAAGGATAATTTTATTTACAGGAGGAGGAGGGAAGCAGCGATTCATGTTTCAGCACGACCAGCCCAACACGCTCCACTCCAGCACAGCGGTTTGGCTCACACAATGAACTCAGGGTGAACACTGGCCCTGCATCAGGACAAAAGGACAAAGAGTGGCCTGAGAGCCACCCTGGGAAGAACGGCAGGTAACAGAGATGGGGCTGGCAGGGCAGTGCAGAAACACAGCAAAGCAGCACATCTGTCCTGCAGCCCAGCCCGGCACCCGGCCCTTGGCCACATTGCCAGGAGGTGCTGAGCCTCCACCCAGCAGAGCCCAGCCTGGATCAATGCTGGGCACGGGGCTGGGTCCCCTGGAGCCCCTGGAAAAGCTGATTTTGGGGAGGGCTGGGGGCAGGAAGGCGCTGCTGCCGTCCCTGCGGGCCGTGCCTTTGATGTGGGCTGGACGGGATGTGGCTGCGCCTGCCCCCGCCAGCCCGAGCAGGGAAAGGGAAACCAGCGCTGACAATTATCCCTGTCGAGCAGCTTGAGCATTCCTGAGCTCTCAGTAATGTATGATAAGCTGTTGGGAGTAAGATGATCCCCAAAAACCTCCCATGGGAATGGCAAAAGCAGCCCAAAGCGTGTCCTGACACAACTGGTAACACTTCCACTGAGGGAAACACAGGTAGGCTGAGAGAATGTTACTTTTAAATTTCATTTATTTATTTTTGTGTACATTTCCCGTAATTCGACTGACATACCATTGCTATAAAGATGCCCTGCTCTTTGAATATTTCCATCCAAGACCACTAGTTTCAAGTGTGGTTATGAAAAGTCACGGCAAACATATGACTGGAAAGAGGTGGTTGGTTTTTGACTTCCAGGCAGTTGTTTGAAGCATTTCAGAGATGCACACGATATTCAGCAGAACACACGCACGCACAGCGCTGGCTGACACACGCACACACGCACACACACATCTGGAAAACTGTTACAGTGGTTGAAGTCTCCAAAAAGGTGAACTGTCCCCTCTCAGCAGCAGTGATAAATCTCTGAGTATCCTGAGAAATCAAATCAAAGCACAGTAAAGAGGAGTAACTTACCCCATCAGCAGGGTTTGGGGTTGGTTGGGTTGTTTTTTTTGTTTTTTTTTTTTAAAGCCAAATGTATTTTGCCAATCTGATTGAAGTGAAGAAAGGAAAGGGAAGAAAGAATCTGTGGCAGTGAAGGTTAAAGAATACCAGTTCAGCACGGATCCTGAAAGCATCTCATGAAAACAACAACATGGAGTAAAAGCCTCTCAAACTTTACACACAGTCCCACTGTCACTGTGCTAGCCCTGCCCATCCCCAGAGCACCAGGAACAGCAGAGATGGCTGAAGGCAGCACAGGGACGTGTTGCAGGTGGAGCCAGGGGGAGGGGACGTGCAGGTGGGCAGCCAGGTGACCTCAGAAGGGCTCTGGGGACAGGGACAAGCAGTGAGCCTGGCAGTGCCTGACTGTGGGACATGGCAGCGTCTGCACCTGGCTGGGAACGGGAGCTCAGAGCACCCACCCCGCCCAGGGCAGCTCCAGACCATGGGCAAAGCCCACAGGGCACTGCCAACCAGCCAGTGCCACCCACAGCCCAGCCAGTGCCACTCACAGCCCTGCCAGTGCCACCCACAGCCCTGCCAGTGCCACCCACAGCCCTGCCAGTGCCACTCACAGCCCTGCCAGTGCCACCCACAGCCCAGCCAGTGCCAGAGCCCTGCCAGTGCCACCCACAGCCCTGCCAGTGCCACCCACAGCCCTGCCAGTGCCACTCAGAGCCCAGCCAGTGCCACCCACAGCCCAGCCAGTGCCAGAGCCCTGCCAGTGCCACCCACAGCCCTGCCAGTGCCACCCACAGCCCTGCCAGTGTCACTCACAGCCCTGCCAGTGCCACCCACAGCCCTGCCAGTGCCACCTCATAGCTCTGCCAGAGCCACTCACAGCCCTGCCAGTGCCACTCACAGCCCTGCCAGTGCCACCTCATAGCTCTGCCAGTGCCACCCACAGCCCTGCCAGTGCCAGAGCCCTGCCAGAGCCACTCACAGCCCAGCCAGTGCCACTCACAGCCCTGCCAGTGCCACCTCATAGCTCTGCCAGTGCCACCCACAGCCCTGCCAGTGCCACCCACAGCCCTGCCAGTGCCAGAGCCCTGCCAGTGCCACCCACAGCTCTGCCAGTGCCACCCACAGCCCAGCCAGTGCCACTCAGAGCCCTGCCAGTGCCACTCACAGCCCTGCCAGTGCCACTCACAGCCCTGTCAGTGCCACCTCATAGCTCTGCCAGAGCCACTCAGAGCCCTGCCAGTGCCACTCAGAGCCCTGCCAGTGCCACCCACAGCCCAGCCAGTGCCACCTCACCCCCTCCAAGCTGCTCTGGCTGGCCAAGCACCCTCCCAGGGCTGTGACCTGGGTGCTGCCCCAGGCTGTGGTGGTTTGGATTCTCACAAGGAAAGAGCTCCCTCCACAAGGCTGAAAACTGAAAATCACCCACGTTGCTCTGTGCTGCCTTTAAGCCAGCACCACCTCTGCCCTCGCTCCCTGCCTGCACCCCAGGGCTCTCCTGAGGGGCTGGAGCTGCCCCGTGCCCTGGCTGACAGAGGGGTTGTGTGAGGTGACAGAGCCCTGCAGAGGAAACCAGCAAAGCCTGAGACAACACAAACAAACACCAAGCAATTAAAAGAAGGATGGGAGATGTGGTCTTGATGTACTTCTGCCAAGAAATAAATATTTTACGCTGCCTTTTTTCTTTTTTTTGTTTTTTTCTAAAAGCACTTGCATTGTGTTTTTGTAAATCTCAAAATGGTTGAGTTACTCCCTGCACACCAAGCACAACACACACACCACACACACCCACACACACCTCTCACACCCTCTAATGCACACAATTCCAGCTTTGTAGAGCTACTGGATTTACTTTGAGACAAGTTTCTTGTGCATTTGGACAATTTACTTTGAGACAAGTTATTTGCAAGAAGGCAAAGTTCATGCATGGCTTTGACAGCTCCACTTTCTCATAAATGGTTTTTGAAAAGCAGAAAGCAAATGAGGGCCAAAGCTCCATTTAAAGTTCACCTCGGATGCCTGAAAAGCATTTATACCCACATCCTTCTGAGGTCCCTGCTTTATGAACTTCTAATCAATTCCACATTCTGCTACCCAACGTTTCTTATACGTTGGGGAAAGAAAACAAACCAGAGAAGCAGCGTGAGCTGTCTGAAAACAGCTGCACCAGGGAAGGGCTTGAGTCACCTCCCTGGAAGGGCTTAGAGTGTGGGCATGTGGCACTTGGGGACATGGGTTAGTGGTGGCCTTGGCAGTGCTGAGTTTTTGGTTGGACTCGATGATTTTCAAGGTTTTTCTACCCTAAATGACTCTGTGGTTCTCTGATTCTGTTATTGTTTAGCAGAAAGGCTGGGGAGGCTTTGGAAGCACCTTTCCAAGGGGAGAAAGGGAATAAAAAGAACAAAAACCTGATGGGTTTTGAGCCCCCAGTCCTGATTCTCTCCCACACTTCAGGGGTTCCCCTGGACATCCCCTGGAGAATAAGAAGCTGCAGATGAATTGCTGGGTTATTCCTGCAGGACCAGGTGTCCTCCATGCCACAGGTGGCACCTGGCTGTCCCCAGCCCTGCCTTGGCCCATCCTGAGCACCCAGGGCTCAGCAAACTCCATGGAAATCTGACAGAGAAAAGCCTGGCACGAGCCTTGGACAAACCAAGTTTGGCATCAGCCAGATTTTGATTTCCAGGTGGAAAGTGGTTGTTTTGTCAGAATTCAGGGTGGTTTTAATGATGGGACACAGAGCATTTTACCAGCTAAACTGAACCCTGGTGCTACTCAATCCCCTCCCAAAGGACCAAGAAACCCACCTCGTTCTTCCCTCCTAAAAACATAAAAGTGAGCAGGTTTCTCCAGAAGCCCCCAAGATGTTAAAAGAAAACTCAAAAAAAAAAAATTATAATTTTTTAAAACCAAGATTCCTTATCCCCATCCCTAATTCTAGAGCAAACCAGGACACTAAAAGAAAAATCATCTAAGTTGCTATAAATATAATTTAAAATCATAATTAGGTGTCTACTGCCATCCCAGCTGGTAGGAGAAACCACAGGGATTCCACATGGCTCGAGGGCAGGCTGGGAGATACCTTCAGCACCTCTTGGATAGTACCAGAAAGGGATAAATAATAAATAAGAAGAACATGAGAAAGAATATCAGCCTTCCACAGGGATGGAAAAGCAGAGACTTTCACAGTTAAGCAACCAAATGATGTTACTGTAAAAAAAAAAAAATCCTAAAAATAAAGTAAAAAAGGACTTGCATTACAGCAAGCTGGAAAGTCTTCTCCTTCCTAACATGTTCATGTGCCCTCTTCAACACCAGAGACCACTGGGATCTGGATGCTTTTCCATTTTTTTGCTCATTTTTTGGTGTTTGGGGGTTTTTTTCCCAGCCAAAATGATGTAGAAATATTCTTGTTACAGGTTTCCCACCATCTCCAGAAAAAGCAGACTTCACACCTTAAGACAGAAAGTCTAGAAATCCCATACATTGATGCTAAACATGGATCTTTGCCAATAAAACTGTAAATCCTTAAATTGAAGATTTTGGACAATTTTAGAGAGTTGTTTAGGTTTTTTTTTTTCCTACAAGAAATGACAAATTTTACTCCAACACATTTCCAGCTTACAAGAAGCTCCATTTAGCAGCTTCCCCTCGTTGTATTGCTATTAAAAAATGCAGAATTCCAGCTCTTTTGGATGTTGTGACTATTTCCAGCAGCCCCTGGCACAGGGACAGCTCTCACCAAGCACAAACCACTGGATTCACCAAAATAAAAACAGCGGCCGAGCCCTGGAAATTCACTTTACACATGGATTTTAAAGGGAAAATTCAAAGTCAAATCCTGGCTTGGGGGATATTGGATTTTGAGCCCCAGCCTGCGAGAAGCCCCCCAGAAGGCACAGTCCATGCTGTAGGTGTTTATGCAGGATTTGGGACTAAATTTGGGCTCAAAATGGATGGAGAGCTCTGCAGCTGTACCTGGATTTGGGAAGATTCGATCCTGGCTCAACAGCTGTGACAGAGACTGGGATTTATCTTTAAACACACCTTTTTTGGCTTTTACCAGGCACTTAATCCACATTTCTTCACCCTGGCTGTGCAAATCAAGGACACCTGGCCCTTCCTGACTTTTCACAGTATCCACCCTGAAAAAAAAAAAACCAAACCATAAAAATGCTGAAGGTTTTTGGGTGTTCTGGGACACCCCGAGACGGCTGAATGCTCTCTCCTAGAGGGAAAAATCCCGAGATATGGCAGAACCCAACACCTCCATCCCACAATTCCTGGGGAAAATGTGTCTGTGTGAGTTTTTGGAGGCCATGGATACTCCAGGCTGCTCTTCCAGCCTCCAGACATTGGCCCCTCTCACTGAATTTATCTCCATCCACCTCCTGGAACAGCTTGGTGCGTCAGGTCAAAGCCTTTTGGAAAGATCATGGCCTGCTCTCATTATTTCCTCAAAAACAATCATTATCTAGGGGCAAAACCAGACTGAATTCAAGCCTGAGCTGGCCTGAATTATTCCTGGAAGATAAACCAAGCAGCAGCTTTCCTGATGGGTTCAGGAATACTTTGGGGTGTGTTTAGTCTTGATTCAAAAATTACACCACGGCGAGTTTCCTGGATTTAGCTAAGCCCAAAAGCGAAAGTAACAGATCAAAATACTCCAAAATCCAACTCCTAGGAAGGGTTTTCAGGTCTGGCTAACACCAGGCAGCTTTGGAAATGGCCAAAGGATGTCTGAGCTTTTGAGATTTCCATCTCCACTTCCAAACTTCTCCCGGTTTATCCCCGCAGAACCTCGCGGCCGCTGGACGCTCGCCCCGTCCTCCCAACACCAGGAGCCTCCCAAGGAAGGGACTGTGGCTCCTGCTGGCTGCTGGCTGGGCTCAGCCACCTCAGAGCAGGGCTGCTGCAGCTCCAGAGCTGCCCAGCATCCCCAAAGGGCAGCAAACACACTCCTGCAGCTGATTCCCAGCTGGGGAATGAGGGAGCGGGGAGCTGGAGGGGACAGGCAGCTCCTTCCTCCCCCAAAGCACTCCATGGACTGCAGGCCCCTTCCCCTTCCTGCTGCCTGCCCAGGAAAATAAAAAGATGAGAAATATTTTGATGTGAAAATAAGGATATGAAGGTGCCCAGGATGTCAGGTGTCCCAGAGCTCTGCAGCATCCCAGGGCTGCTCTGAAGGACACAAATCAAGGACACCTGGCCCTTCCTGACTTTTCACAGTATCCACCCTAAAAAAAAAACCCCAAAACCATAAAAGTGCTGAAGGTTTTGAGGTGTTCTGGGACACTCTGAGATGGCTGAATGTTCTCTCCTAGAGGGAGAACCATCCCCAACCATCCTGCAGCCCCAGCTGCTCCCTGGCTGTCCCTGGGGAACTCCCTCCTCCTGCTGGCCTGAAAATGGGGATTTCCAGCACATTAAGCTGGTTGGAGACCACCTTGAAAGCCTCCCCTCTTCTCTCTCAGCTCCAGAGGCCTCCAGGCCTTTTCCCTTTTATTAAAAGGGAAAAACTCTCCAGGCTTTTCCCTTTTTTTATGGCCACACAGCAGCAGCAGCAGCAGCAGCAGCAGCGTGCCTTGGGTCACCTGCAGGCTCTCCCCTCTGGGCTTCTTTTGGGTTTTAGGTTTTTTAGGTTTTACTCTGGGGATGAGTGGGACCCACAAATGTGGGTGTGAAGGAAGATGTGGGGAGGGCAAGGGCAGCCAGGCTGCTCTCAGGCTGTGTCCTGCCTCTCCTGCTGCCCCCTGGCAGACAGGACTGACAGCAGCTGCCCACAGAGCACTCACTCTGCCCCCAGGCCATTCCATCCACCCTTGAAGTTCACTGCACTCTCAGAGTCCTTTCCATTTACCCAGCAATGGAGCTTTGTGCCTGCAGCACTGCAGCAGCAGCTCCTGGCTGTGTTTATTCAGCTGCAAACACCTCAGCTCAGAGATGCAGCTTTTTCTGGCCCTATTTATTACCAAAAGCCACCGTTCTTATGGAGTGGGGTTGTGTGAAGGAGCAGAGTCCTTTCAGCCTTCAACAGAGCTGCCACTCCTCCAGCCATGAGCCAGGGGAGATCTCCCAGCTCTGCAGAGCACAGGGCAAATTTCACATTCTCCATCTGCTCCAGCAACGGCTGAGCTGAAATATTAATGAGGAGATGTGATCCCTTCTCACCAGAAACAACCTGGGTTTTATAGGCCAGAGGCCAGAGGAGCAGGAAAGCTCTGGGATCCATCCTCTGCTGCTGCTTAAGGGCTTTCAAGGAAACCAGGACACAGGGTGGGAAATGTGGACATCTGGTGTGCTCTGTGTGCTCTGCCCAGCCTTCCTCTCCCCAGGCTCAGCCCCCTCCTCTGGGCACATCCAGAGCAGAGGGGGGAGCCTGCTCTAACACCACCCACAACAACATGGCAATAAAGATTAATGAGCAAAATTGCCATTTTATGTCGAATCCGTGGGGATTTGTGCTCATTAATCTTTATTAGTGTGTAATAACTGTTTAGACACTCAGGACAGATTCTCAGCTGGACCAAACTGGCTTTACTCCAGCCAAGGCAGTGGAGCAGTGCCAGTTTACACCCTCCATGACCCCAGCTCCACATGAGCCATCCCATCTGGAGGAATCACAGCCCTGACAGTATTTCCCCAACAGCAGGGGCACACAAGTGAAGGCAACTATTTGTCTTTCCCTGCATCCCAAAAAAAGAGAGCTGCATGTGTCCAGGAAGCTCAACAATAGACATGTCAATAAACACAAGGAAATGCAATGAAAAAGCAACAGCAACAAAAGGAACCCCAAGGAGCAGGGAAGTGGATGGTTTGAGAGGCAAGGCTGTAAGATCTGGTTTGGCAGGAGCATAACTAAGAGGGATCTTTGGCATGTGAAAGAGTGAAAGCACCAAGACAGGCCCCCAGAGTTCCTCTAACAGGAACAAGATGGAAAGGGGGAAAAAAAAATATGGAGCATCTTGGCTGGCTTTTTGGGGGGTTGTTTTGAGTAAAAAGGATTTATTAAACATGGGAGCTGGTGGGAAGCTTGTCTGAACTACACCAGAGCAGCCACTGAAGCAATGCTGTGTTGGCCAAGCAGGATTTCCTCTTCCAGAAGGTGTAGGGAAGAAGGGAAATGTGCAGGTACACACCAGCATGGAGAAACCCCAGCTGAGGCTGTGCCCTCAGCCCCTTCCCACCTGGACAAGGTGCAGCAGGGTTGAGAATTGAGATTTTTGTTGTTTAGAGATTTTTTCAAGTAGGGACCCATCAACTCCCTCCTGCATCACACACCTGCCTCCAGACATGAAGTTCCACCTCTTCAACAAGTCAGAGTTGCCTCTTTGTCACCAGTAAACTCATCAAAAGTCAGGGAAAAGCAGAGAAATACAGTACAGAGATATCTGTGTCAAGGTTTGTACACCTGGAAGAACTCCAGGAAAGATGGGCATTGCACCCAGTGCAGCAGCATGAACCTGGTGGTTAAAAACAGCAACCAGAAAATGCCCTCCAGCTCCTCTTTCAGACTGAAGGGTCCAAAGGGCTCCTGGGGACACAGAAAACATCTTTGCTACCAGTGACACCTCAGAGCTCCACCATGGCAAGGCCTGCAGCATCCTGGAGACTGCAGGGGCTGTGCAGTGAGGGGAGGAGGAGGAGGAGGAGGAGGAGGAGGAGGAGGAGGAGGAGGAGGAGGAGGAAGAGGGACATCACACCTGGGGTCCCTGGGGCTCTGGCAGCCTGGAGAGGCCCTCCCTGCCCTGCAAAGCCACAGCCCCCAGCAGCTCTGCTCTCTCTCTGCCCCCTGCCTTTGGGGCTCTTTCAGATTGATGGCATTTGAGACCTGCTTCTCTAAAAACCCAGTGTGGGGCAATCCCACACCCTGTGCTGGGTGAGCACACAACACCTGGGTGAAGAACATCCCTAATCCTCCATCCCTGGGCCGTTCAGGGGGCCAGGCTCTCAGGAAAGGTTTCTTGGCCAAACAAAGAACCTGAGCAGCAACCAAAGGCTTTTCATCTTGACAGAGGTGCCAATTAAACAGCAGAGAGAAGAGCCTGAGCCTCATCCTGCAGCCCAGCAGGGCTCTGAGGCACACAGGAGTGCCTGCCTCTCCTCCCTGAGCTCAGGCTTCTCTCTAAGGAATTCCTGGGTCAGGCCAAGCTTTGTGTCCACCACGAGGGAGGCAGGGACAGCTCCCCTCAGCACTGGGCACTCTCCCAGCACCTCCCACCCTCCCACAGCTCCACGCTTACTCTGGGCTCACACAAACCCCTTGGAAAGGAGCAAAGGCGTGGAGCAGGAGCAGGGAAGGGGAGGGGAGGATTTGCTGAGTGCCCTATTGTAATGTCATTAAAACCAAGGGATTAGAGCAGAAAGCAGAAAAGCAGGGCCTGTGTGGAGGCAGGGAGGAATCCTTTCAGAGGGTTACAGACAACACTGCCATTAATTCTCCATTGGAAAACGCTGGTGACATTAATATCTGCTATTAATACTGAGCCCTGACAGTGTCTCATAAATTCAACCTGTCAATTACCATGGCACTGAAATGAAGGTGCTCTGAGGTCAAGGAGATGTGGTGTCCAAATCAGACTTATATTGCAGGGGAAAAGCAGCAAAAACAATCTTGAACAAAAGCATCAGATCCATATGTAGGAAAACCAAAGGGTGGTTTTAAATGTCATGTTTTTCAAAGTGAGAATTGATGCTGGAACCAAGTCTATAAACTGGCTGGCTGGACTTTCAGCTGCAGCTGAGGACAATCAATCAAAACAGCTCTGTGACTCTGAGAAAGTGAGAGAGAGCAAAAACACACACACACACACACCATGGAATATGAGAGGGCAGATCATGAGCCAGGCCAGGCCTCTTAAAATTACACTGTGAAGTAAAACATCCTCGTGTTTCACCCGCCACAAAATGTAACCTGAAAGGTTCCCCTGGGCACAGGCTGGGACGTGGAGCTTGTCCTTCCCCGAGGGCTGGGCAGGCTCCTGGGGCAGGGCTGAGCAAGGGGAACCTCCTCCCTAAAGCCCCAATGACCTGGGAATGGCATCCTGATTCCTGCCAGCCCTCTGCGAGCCCCTGCTCTGCAGCAGCATGGAGAAATGCCAGAAATGCTGCCCTGCCTGTCAGTGCCAGCCCAGGGCAGGGCTGCAGCTCCCCAGGCTGTGACAGTGACAGTGTCAGTGCCAGTGCCAGCCCAGGGCAGGGCTGCAGCTCCCCAGGCTGTGACAGTGACAGTGCCAGTGACAGTGGCAGTGTCAGTGCCAGCCCAGGGCAGAGCTGCAGCTCCCCAGGCTGTGACAGTGCCAGTGACAGTGCCAGACACCCCAGGCTGTGACAGTGGCAGTGACAGTGTCAGTGCCAGCCCAGGGCAGGGCTGCAGCTCCCCAGGCTGAGGTGACAGTGACAGTGTCAGTGCCAGTGTCAGTGACAGTGCCAGTGCCAGACACCCCAGCCTGAGGTGGCAGTGACAGTGGCAGTGCCAGACACCCCAGGCTGTGACAGTGCCAGTGACAGTGCCAGTGACAGTGCCAGACACCCCAGCCTGTGACAGTGACAGTGACAGTGCCAGTGGCAGCCCCAGGGCAGAGCTGCAGCTCCCCAGCCTGTGACAGTGGCAGTGACAGTGCCAGACACCCCAGGCTGTGGTGGCAGTGACAGTGGCAGTGTCAGACACCCCAGACTGTGGTGACAGTGGCAGTGACAGTGCCAGACACCCCAGCCTGAGGTGGCAGTGGCACTGACAGTGCCAGACACCCCAGCCTGTGACAGTGACAATGACAGTGCCAGTACCAGCCCAGGGCAGAGCTGCAGCTCCCCAGGCTGTGGTGGCAGTGGCAGTGACAGTGCCAGACACCCCAGCCTGAGGTGGCAATGACAGTGGCAGCCCAGGCCCTGGCAGTGTCACTCATTGTGTGCCTCTCTGAAGGGCTGGCATGTCCCCAGCACTGGAGGTGCCACCACCACCCCAGAGCCCTGCTCTGAATGCTGCCCTGCCAGGGGATCCCTTCCCAAAATCCCCTCAGGCTGTTCCGACCTGCACCAGCAGAGCCTGGAGCTGCTGCCCTGGCAGAGTGGGGTGAAATGACACCTGCACAGGGCCAGTGACACCTGCACAGGGCCAGTGGCACCTGCACAGGGCCAGTGGCACCTGCACACATTTGGTGACATCCTCTACAGGGTCAGTGACATTGTGAACAGGTTCAGTGACACCTGCACACATTCAGTGACATTGTGAACAGGTTGAGCACTACAGGATGGGTGAAATGACACCTGCACAGGTTCAATGACACCTGCACAGGGTCAGTGACACCTGCACAGGTCCAGCACTGCAGGGCAGGGCTCCATGACACCCTGCACAGGTGCAGCACTGCAGGCAGGGTGCAATGCCATTGCTCACAGGTGCAGAACTGCAGGCAGGGTTGCAATGCCATGGCTCACAGGTGCAGCACTGCAGGGCAGGGTTGCAATGCCATTGTTCATAGGTACAGCACTGCAGGGCAGGGTGCAATGCCATGGCTCACAGGTGCAGCACTGCAGGCAGGGTGTGTTTCTGCATTGCACTGCAGGGCAGGGTGCAATGCCATTGCTCACAGGTGCAGCACTGCAGGGCAGGGTTGCAATGCCATTGCTCACAGGTGCAGCACTGCAGGGCAGGGTGTGTTTCTGCTCACACCTGGCTCTGAGGGGCCGTGCCCCAGCCAGGGGTGGGGATGGAAGCGCGGGCAGGGGCACGAGGCACTTGTGCAGCCGCCCACAGTGCACAGGAGGCCCCAGTGCAGGGCTGGGGGAAGGAGCCAGGGCAAAGGCAGAGGAGCTCAGGCAGGTGTGGCTCAAAGCAGCATTAACCTGGAGCCAGCAGCCTCACCTGGGCTCAGCAACACTCACAGAGCCCCTGCTCACACAGTGACTGACTGCAGGGCAGAGCAACCTCCAGCTCCTGTCCCACCTCCCCAGCCTCCTTCTCCTGCCCCCGTTTGTCCCCAGGGCCTGGCCAGCAGCAGGGAGCTCCTGGGCAGGGTGGGCTGTGCTGTCCCTGCGTGGTTTCCCAGGCTGCAGCTCCCACGTGCAGCTGGGGCAGAGCCCAGTGCTGCTGGTGGAGCCCATCTGGGGCTGACACAGCCCAGTCCAAGCTCCAGAAGGGGCTCCTGGCAGCGCTGGCACTCCCAGACCCTGCGGCCAGCAGGGAGGGATCGCTGCCAAAGCAGTGCCAGGAGCCCTGGAAAGCAGCACTAAACCATCCCATCCTTCAGGTGTGTCACACCCTGTGCACCCTGTCCCACCCCAGGAGGAGACAGCGGCTCCCACTGAGGCCCAAAGCAGCTCATCCCCAGCCCAAGGGAGCCTCGGGCACTGCAACGCTGCTGGGCAGGCGGGCACGGACCAGGGCAGCCTCCTCCTCCTCCTCCTCCTCCTCTTTGTGCAACTTCTCTGACAACCTCCTTCCTCCCCTCCCCTTGTCCCAGGGACTCCAGAGCTCCCAGCCTGCCTCTCCAGCAGGGCAGGGGGTGGGATGGGGCTGGGAAGCACAGCTGGACTCAGAGTGTGTGTCTGGAGGTGACACAGGGGACACCAGGGCCTTCCTCCCCGGCACAGCTTGAGCAGCTGAGCTGCAAGTCTTGCTCATCAATTCCTTTTATGATGCACATTAAATGTATTCCACAACAGGGACACTTCTCCTCTGCTCTCTCCTCCTCTCAGACACCTATTCCCCAGCAAAGCCCTACAAGTGCTGCTTGCTGTGGCCTCATTTTGCATCATCATCATCATCATCATCATCATCATCATCACCACGCACTCATCCTCATATAAAACAGAAATCTATTCCATCAAGCACTTAACATAAATATTAAAATAATGGAAGGGACAAAATATAAATCTACATACAACTTCATGACTACCATAGCACCTATTACCATGACAAAGCAAATTCTGGTTCAAGGGGAAGGGAAGGGGGATGAGGAGCAAGTTAGGAAGAGGAACCTCGACTGTCATTAAATATGTAAATCACTCATTCAAAAAAAAAATATTTTGCTGTTGTTGTTGTTTTGTTTTTCTTTTTGTTTTAAGGTTACCAACCTTATTAAAATTCATTTCCACTAACCAGCTCGTTCTATGTCACTATGGATACCAAAGAACCCTTTCAAAAAACTCGGGCGAGGAGGGGGTTTCTCAGAATAAAACCAAACCAAAGCAAAACAAAACACTTTCTGTTGGTGCTTGCATGACAAGTCCTGCCACGTGCCCCTCCCCTGCACCCACCAGTCCACAGAAGGGCAATTCTTTTCCAAGTCCAGTTCTCAGTCTCCCAGGATGAGCTTGACAAAAGAGGCGACGTCTGTCTCTTTGGATTCGTGCAGGGTGAAGAAAGGATGTTGCTGGGAAAGCAAAGAGAGAGGAAAACAGCAAAGTTTATTATTCACCACAATGAGCATAAAAGCTTTGCAGACAATCCTCTATAGACAGTGAAGAAGGTTTTGTCCTTAGCATCGTAATATTGGGTTTTTACAGCTGAGAAAATCAGGGAGCACAAGGGCTGCTCCATGGAATAATTGTGATGCCCCCCTCGATACCCCCCAGACCCTGCCCTGGCTGGCAGGGCTCAGTGGGCAGCTCTGGAGGAAAAAGGGAGGCTTAGAAAACCCTCTCCATGTGCCCCAAAAACACCTTCCAGCCCATGGGTACCCACCCAGCTGGAGCAGGCTGGATTCCCCCAAACCCTGTCCTGGCTGATAGAGCTCAGTGGGCAGCTCTGGAGGAAAAAAGGAGGCTTAGAAAACCCTCTCCATGTGCCCCAAAAACACCTTCCAGCCCTTGGTTACCCATCCAGCTGGAGCAGGCTGGATTCCCCCAAACCCTGCCCTGGCTGGCAGAGCTGAGTAGGCAGCTCTGGAGGAAAAAGGGAGGCTTAGAAAACCCTCTCCATGTGCCCCAAAACACCCCCCAGACAGCCCATGGTTACCCATCCAGCTGGAGCAGGGCAAACCTTGCTGGCTGCAGTGGTTTTCCCTCAGCTCTGTCTGTGTATTTTTACCCTCTGGCGACTCCTGAGCCTCATTTCCTCCCTGAGCTGCCCCTCCTCAGAGCAGGAGAGGCTCCTGCACACAGGAAAGCCACCCCAACTGGAAAACCAGCCCCTCTTGTGTGTTTAACCACTTCACCCTGACCAACATGGGGAGACAGCCTGCCAGAAAACCCTGCTGACATTTCAGCACCAATGGAAAAATATGGGTGAGGAGGAAAAACACAACCCAATCCCACCCAGAGCATCAAAACCCCTCTCCACCAGGACCAGAAATTCAGTTTGGTTGGTTCAGACACACACCAAGCTGAGATCCCACCTAAAAACCCCCAAAATCCTGCTTGACACCCACTGTCCTGGCAGATAATTGGATTTATTTGTATGGAGGGGGTCAGAGGGAACCAAAAGGCAGCCAGGGCCCTGCAGGGCTCACAGTGATCTCTGCTCTGTACAAGGCTTTGATTTCCAGTCCTCTCATTTCAAGTCAGATTTTTAAAGGTAATTTGGGGTTTCCAGGGTTTTTCCAAGCTGCCCCTCAGCATTGGCTGTTTCCTGGCAGTGGCCAAGTGGAGGGAGAAGAAGAGCAAAGAAAAGAGATTTTTCAAGGTGGGCTTGAGTGGAAAGTCACAGATGAGGCAGCTCAGAGTGGCTGGGAAGTGATCCAAAGACACTCCAGTAAGGGAGAGGAAGCACAATTATGTGGGAAACAGGGCTGGAATGGGCTGAGGCAAAGATCCAGGCAAAACTTGAGGTCTCCCTAGGTCAGACAGTCACAGGAATTGAAGTGTCCTGAGTAACTCTGAGGTGACCCCAATGTCTTGTTATAATCCCAGCATGACATCCCTGCTTTCACACCCTGTGAGAGCCTAAATGAGGGGTGTGGGACTCCAGGGGCTCTCCAAAATGCAGCTTATTGTATACAAAATGCAGTTTAATGTATACAAAATGCAGTTTATTCCCTCCAAGAGGTTACAGCAGCCCAGGGTGGTGGGTGACAGAGCTGTGCCCACAGCTGTCAGCTCCAGCTGCAGGCAGGCCTGGAGACCCTTTGGTTTTGGTTACAGTGCATTTTATACTTTTCTTTTGGTTACATTGCATTTTATACTTTTCTTTTGGTTACAAAAGAGAAGAAGCCTCATGGCTTTGCTCGCCTAATAATTAATGACACATTTTGCTTCATGTTAGCCCAGTAATGCAAACCAAAAAAAAATGTCCCAAAGGTGGCAGAGTAGGTGGGATGAAACACTGCTAGGACCAAGGATTTTTCATATCAAAGCTCAGGGGTGTCTGGGCTTGTGCAAAAACGTAAAGAGGTGGGATGGGGAGGCTGTTAACTTGTTCTTCTAGAGCATGAAAGGACTCCCACAGCAAGTCTGGGAGGTGCAAGAACAGCTGGGAGGGCTATTAGCCAAGACAGCCACCAAGAATCTGCAAAACATGAGGAGAAATGAATCTCAAGCAACAATTTTGAAAGCAGGATTTAGTTCTGAAACATCCACGACATCTTTCCTTAGGTGGGCAGAGATTTTCCAATTCTAGGAATTGTCATAATGCCCATGGCTATTAACATAGGAATAGCTCAGTTTTAGGTTACATTGCATTCTATACTTTTCTTTTGGTAACAATGCATTCTATACTTTTCTTTTGGTTACAATATATTTTATAATTTTCTTTTGGTCACACTGCATTCTATACTTTTCTTTTGGTTGCAATGCATTCTATACTTTTCTTTTGGTTACAATGCATTCTATACTTTTCTTTTGGTTACATTGCATTATAAACTTTTCTTTTGGTTACATTGCATTCTATAATTTTCTTTTGGTTACATTGCATTCTATACTTTTCTTTTGGTTACATTGCATTATAAACTTTTCTTTTGGTTGCAATGCATTCTATACTTTTCTTTTGGTTACATTGCATTATAAACTTTTCTTTTGGTTACATTGCATTCTATAATTTTCTTTTGGTTACATTGCATTCTATACTTTTCTTTTGGTTACATTGCATTATAAACTTTTCTTTTGGTTGCAATGCATTCTATACTTTTCTTTTGGTTACATTGCATTCTATACTTTTCTTTTGGTTACATTGCATTATAAACTTTTCTTTTGGTTACAATGCATTCTATAATTTTCTTTGCTGAGCATCTTCATGCAGTAGAACCAATCCATACCTTAACTTTTATCTATGGCCTATCATAACTCCTATAATTACCATATTCATGTCACTGTTCTCCAATCACTAACAGTCAGTACATCACAGTTCAAGCTGGAAGTTGTTTTTCAGTTTTCTTGCAGTGGAAAATTCTGAGACCTTTTTTCTCCTTGCCACATTTGCTGCCTTGTTTGCCTGTGCTCTCTTTCTGCTTGGTAAAAACATCTTCTTGTTTGGGGTGGGTTTATCCTTTGCTCTGAGTCATAAAATCCCCTTCTAACTAACATAAAATACCCTTTGCCTCCTTGGTTATCCAGCAGGGCTGGCTCAGCAATTCTTTTCTTCTATATCAAAACTTGCTTCCATCTCCATTCCTCCATCAGACTCCACATTCAAAAATCTTTCTGCCCAGCACACAGATCTGTGAGGCTTTCCTGTCAACCTTTCCTCCTTCCCCACTGAAGGGACACCCAGGGCACAGCCTGGAAACACCCAGATAATGTGCCAGGGGTGGCACAGAGCCCCGTGCCAGGCAGGCTGTGCAGGCCACCACTGCCACAGTAGTTTCATGCTCCACTTCACCTGAGGAAAGGGGGTTTTTAAATGAAATTAAGCACCCCTATCAGCTTTCCTGATGCTCAAGATAGCACAGAGTCACATTTTCCATGAGAAACCTCAATCCCACAGGAAAGCAAGGGAGCAGTCTTGGTCTACATGACAAGTCCAATCCAGCACCACAACTTAATGCTGTGAGAGAGAGGAAAAAACCCCAACAGAACAGCAACCCTCAACCACAGGACCTCACAACATCCATGTCAGCCATAAAATACCACAGCATTGAGGTACTCTGCAGGGGTGATCCAAGAAGCTAATTCAATAGAAATGCACTCCCTTGCCAATGGGTATTAATGCTGCAGCAGACAGAGCTGCTTCAGTGAACCTTTCTTGATAAAAGGCCATTTGGCAAAGTTCAGAAGTTTGCTTAAAATATACAGATGGATTTATTCAATGATATAGCCCCCAAAAAAATAAAGTTTTGGGGTTTTTTTAAAAGAAAAGCCATAAATCTCAGGCCTCTCTTTGTTTGAAACCAGTCTGGGGCAAGCTGTGTGTCAATCAGATCTATTTATAGTTTAATTGCATTACAGGGCCCAGCACCAAATGCCACGGGAATTATTCACTGCTTACAGCTCAGGGTGGTGGATTTCCAGCATGACTTGCAGGTAAAAACCACCTTAAACCTGCCCCTTCTGCCCTCTGAGCAGGAGGTGTGAGGTGGTGATGGGTCTGACCCTCTGGTGGCAGAGTGTACATCCCAAAATTGTGGGGTAGGGAATATGAGTGCCTAAAGAAATCCCTCAGCACTTTCCACCCTTAATCCAGGTGATCTTGACACTGAGACTGGACAGGGGTGGGAATGCAGGGTCAGGATCTTCAGAAATAACAAATTTAGGCACTTCCCTGCTTTTAGAAAGCTGTGAGTTGTGTGAGAGTTAAAAAGGATTAAATGCCCGCAGGAGTGAAACATCAACTTTCTGAGCTCTCCTGCTTTTTACCAGCCTTTAGGAGCACCAGGATCAATACCAGAAAGTCAGGAGAGAAGGGGAGGCCATGAAACTCTGGAGCCCAAGCAGAAAAATCTGTTCTTGCCAGCTGCAGCCCAGAGCAGTGCCCTGCATTTCCCCTGTCGCCAGCCTTTATTGGCATTTTCCTCCTTGGTTACTCCTCAGTTATCCCTCCCAGTAAACAGTCTCTAGGCAGCAGATGAAATTCAATAACTGGAGTTATTAGTCACAGACTCATCCCTGTCCCCAACATCCAGGAATTATTCTGTCCAAAATCCTCCTCTCCAAAGCACCAGGGCAGCAAAGCCCCGTTGGCCACCGGGCTCCTGCAGCTGCTGTGGAGCACCTGGGGCACACTGAGGAGCTGGAGTTGATCACACAAACGCCACAGAAGGATTTGAGCCTCACCAACTGATTCTTCACAGCCTCATTCTTGTCCATGACCTGCTTTAACATGTATTTTCTCCCTTGATTTCCAAAAAAGGTGGAAAAGCAGCTGGCTGAGATTTCAAAGAGCATCTCTGCTTTGCAGCCACCCTCCCAATGTCACAATTCTCCCATCTGGTGTGAAAAAAGAGATGCAAAGCAGCCCAAAACCCCATCAGTATTGGAATCTCTGCCTTCAGCACCTCACTGTGACCCTCTCCAGCTCTGAACACACTGCTTGATGCAGCCACACTCACCATAAGCTCTGGGTATGTTGGCCGTTCTTTGGAATTCTTCTTCAAGCTTTAATTGGGGAGAGAAAAAAACAAAAATTAGAATTGACATTCTATCTGCAATAAGATAACACCATGACCAAATTAGGGTTTAAAGACTCTGCAGAACAAGTTCAGCTACTTCTCCATGCTGAGGAAACAATTTAGGCCTTGAGGACAGGGACAGTGCTGGGTAGAAGAGCTCAAGGTCCACCGAGAGACCTGGAGCCACCAAAACCACCACTCAAAACGCTGCCTCTTGCTGGGGGCCAGGCACAAGTGGGAGTTTGGGTGCTCTCCAGCAGGCCAGTGACTCAGGGAAGGACTGAGGCTCTGAGCTGTGCCTGGGAGCAGTGACTGAGTGGCTGCAGAGCACGTGCCCAGCTGTTTGTTTATCACCATGCTGTTATCAGCGGGGACGCTTCCATGGGACATCCTTTTTTTCTCCTCTCCTACAACAGATGGCCCTGGAGGGTTGTAGCTGGAAGTTATTTTGGTTTCCCTCCAGCAGAAAATAGCTTTTTAAAAGACAGGACGTAATCTCTACTCACTTCCTGGCAGTGTATTTAGGGGAAAGAAACTTGGAGCAACTTGAAAAGATCTTCGCACACGTACGCGGCGGTGGCGGGGAAAAGGTGTCACACTGAGCAAAACAAAAGTGAGAACCTCTGCTAGGATTTGCTGGGGCCCAGAGGAAGCAGAGGACACACACTGAATAGATATTTCCTGCTTGCTGTGTGTAGAGGGCTCGTGTTTAGTGTCATGTTGTGAATGAACAGAGGAACCCGGGGCCCGTACGTGCCAATATCGCCGGCCCGAAGGTTCGGGATGTGTCACATCCTCCCAGCTCAGGAGCAGCCCCAGCCAAGACAAGGTGAATTTGAAGGTTAGCTGTGTCCAGATTTGGTGCAATTCCCTTAATTTAGACCCTCTACAAAACCAATTCATGCCCAGGTCACTAATAGCAGGAAATCTGGTGATAAGTTACTGAAATCAATGTAAATTTTCAGGAATGAAGAGTTATATTGGGATGTGATCCTGACTCAGATATCCCAGGACCTTCCTGCAGTGCCTACAGCTGATCAGACATCAGGCAGAAGATGAATAAACACAGTCCTAAGCCAGCCTTGATACAGAGTGACTGTGACCTGCTTTGGTGTCACAAGGAATTCCCAGACCCCAATAACACAGAACTGGTGCAAAGTTCACCATTCCAAGCCCTTTGCACAAAACTGGTGCCAAGTTCACCATTCCAAGCCCTTTATACAAAACTGGTGCCAAGTTCACCATTCCAAGCCCTTTGCACAAAACTGGTGCCAAGTTCACCATTCCAAGTCCTTTATACAAAACTGGTGCCGAGTTCACCATTCCAAGCCCTCTGCACAAAACTGGTGCCAAGTTCACCATTCCAAGCCCTCTGCACAAAACTGGTGCCAAGTTCACCATTCCAAGCCCATGCCACTCTGCTGGCAGTCAGGGATCTCCAGTGATCCTGAAGGACAGGATTTGCAAAGACAGGAATCACCAGAGTGGCTGTGGATGTAAATCCTAAAGCAGCCACAGCCCGAGATGCAGGACACAGAGCTTGGAAAAGCAAATCCCCAGAGAGGAGCAGCCTGCCTGGCACAACAGGGAAGCAGCAGAGCCAGCAGCACTGTTGGAGGAACAGCAGCTGCTCCAAATCCTCAGCGTGGGCTTGGCAAGAATGGGGGGCACCTTGTGGGAGGGATTTTCCAAGGCAGCTCCCCCAGAGCCAGGGCACAGTGGGCAGGGCAGGTGTCCCCAGCGTGGTGTCACTGACATCTTTCATGGAAAATCCTTTCCTTAGGATTTCTGCTCCTGAGAAGCTGAGAGGCCTCAGGAACAAAATGTAACCAATGGTTATCTGCTGCTGTGGAATGCAACAGGTGCATCTCTGATTGGCCCATGTTGGTTGTTTCTAATTAATGGCCAATCACAGCCCAGCTGGCTCAGACAGAGAGTCTGAGCCACCATCCTTTGTTATCATTCTTTTTTATTCTATTCTTAGCCAGCCTTCTGCTGAAACCCTTTCTTCTATTCTTTTAGTATACTTTTAATGTAATATATATCATAAAATAATAAACCAAGCCTTCTGAAACACGGAGTCAGATCCTCGTCTCTTCCCTCATCCTCAGAGCCCCGTGAGCACGGTCCCAGCGTGGGGCAGGAGCTGAGCAGCTGGGCTCAGGGACATGGAAACAGGCTGGAACACGACTCTGAAGAATCTAAACACGGGTACTGAGAGTCCCCAGGCAGCAGCAGCTGACAGCTCCTCCCTGGGGCACAGCAGAGCCCTGGCCCTGGTGCTGGCAGCTCACAACAGTCTCACATTTCTGTTTGTCCATCTGCCATCCTTTGTGGCACAGCCTGGCACTGGGCTGGGTGGCATTTTGGGGCTTTCCTGGAACACCCAGCCCTGCAGGGAGCCACAGTGAGGGCAGGGGCTGAGTTCCCTGTGCAGGGCTGCTCCAGCCCTGTCCTACAGCACAGCCAAATCCTCCTGCTGCTACTGCCAGGGCTGGGGAAAGCACAGCAGCAGCCCCAGGGCATGAAGAGAGGGACAGGGACTGGGCAGAGGGGGCCAGCACGGGGCAAAACCTGCCCTCAGAGCTGTGTCCCTGCAGGAACACAGTCTGGGGAGATGGGGATGGGGCTGTGCACACAGCTTGTGATAATTGGGATGGGGCTGTGTGTGCCACACTGTGCTAATTGGGGCTGGGGCTGTGCGTGGCACAGTTTGGGGTCACTGGGATGGGGCTGTGTGTGGCACAGTTTGGGGTCACTGGGATGGGGCTGTGTGTGGCACAGTTTGGGGTCACTGGGCTGTGTGTGGCACAGTTTGGGGTCATTGGGATGGGGCTGTGTGTGGCACAGTTTGGGGTCATTGGGGCTGTGTGTGGCACAGTTTGGGGTCATTGGGATGAGGGTGGCACAGTTTGGGGTCATTGGCAGTGGGGCTGTGTGTGGCACAGTTTGGGGTCATTGGCAGTGGGGCTGTGTGTGGCACAGTTTGGGGTCACTGGGCTGTGTGTGGCACAGTTTGGGGCCATTGGGATGAGGGTGGCACAGTTTGGGGTCATTGGCAGTGGGGCTGTGTGTGGCACAGTTTGGGGTCACTGGGCTGTGTGTGGCACAGTTTGGGGTCACTGGGGCTGTGTGTGGCACAGTTTGGGGTCACTGGGCTGTGTGTGGCACAGTTTGGGGTCACTGGCAGTGGGGCTGTGGCCCAGCCCCATCCCCAGTGGGTGCAGCTGTGAGCAGCAGGTGAGCAGCACTGACAGCAATGAGCCATGGAGTGCCCAGGTGTGCTGAGCAACCACCCAAGGGAGCAGAGGGCACACAGGGGCAGTGCGGGAACATCAGGGGTGCAAAAGGTTGGGCTAAACAACAACAAGGATGCTTGAAGCCTTCTGGTGTTTCTCTGCATGGGTTGAAGCTTTCTGAGGTTGTATGGTGGCACTCTGTGTATTGTGGCTGTCCCTCCTGTGACATCCCCCCAGACAGGACACAGCCATTTCACACCCTGCTGTCCCTCCACACTCAGAGCCAGAAGCCTCCTGAACCCCCTGTGCCCCTCCTGAACCCCCTGTGCCCCTCCCAAACCCCCTCAGACAGACTCCCCACACTGCTGTGTGCCAGGCACGAGGGCACAGGGAAGGTTCTGCCCAGAACTGGGGCTCAGAGCTGCCTGTGGGGACGTGCTGAGGGTGAGCAGGGCCAAGCAAAGAGAGGGGGAAGAGGGGAATTGTTACCATTGCGAGGTAAAATCGACGAACTCTGCTGAGAACCTCTCTGCTGGGAGCTGTGGTGAGGGCTCCTCCACCACCTGCTTGAGCTGCTGGAAGGGGGTGCCCCAGGAGTCGTAGGGGAAGCGCAGGATGGCCAGCTCGATCTGCAACACACAGGACACTCAGGAGGGGACACCTCACAGCCACCCACCCATCCATGGGCTTGGGATGGCCCTGTCAGGACAGGGGACACCCCCCTGCCACCAGCCCAGGGGCCTGGGATGGCCCTGTCAGGAGGGGACACACCCCACAGCCACCCCAGGGGTTTGGGATGGCCCTGTCAGGACAGGGGACACCCCACGGCCCCTGACTGTTCCAGGGGTTTGGGATGACCCCATGCCCACCCTGGGGGGGTTTGTGGCTCCACACAAATGGGGTTGGTCAGCCTGAAGATGGGAATGTACCAAGGAGAGCTTAGAGCCCCTTGCACACCCCACAGCCACTCACCCCACAGGTTTGGGATGGCTCTGTCAGGAGGGGGACACCTCACAGCCACCCACCCACCCACTCCATGGGTTTGGAATGACCCCATGCCCACCCTGGGTGTGGTTTTGTGGCTCCACACAAATGGGGTTGTTCAGCCTGGAGATGGGAACGTTGCAAGGAGATTTTAGACCCCCCCTTGCAGTGCCTAAAGGGGGATTCCACAAAGGTGGGAGAGGGACATTTTACATGGGCAAACAGTGATGGAGCAAGGGGGACTGGTTTGGAACTAAAAGAAGAGAGATATAGATCAGAAGGGGAGCAGAAAATATTAGGAGGGGGTTGTTTCCTGTGAGGGTGGTGAGGCACAGGTGCCCAGAGCAGCTGTGGCTGCCCCTGGATCTCTGGAAGTGCCCAAGGCCAGGCTGGACAGGACTTGGAGCAGCCTGGGGTAGTAGAAGCTGTTGCTGTCCATGACAGGGGGTGGAATGGGATGATCTTTAAGGCCCCTTGCAACACAAACCATTGTGGGATTCCATGATTTCCTCAGCACAGCACATTGCTCATCCCCCCCAGCAAACAGGAGGAACCCCAGGCAGCTCCACAGGCCAGCCCTGTCATCCCTGGGAACGGCTGCCAGCTCAACCAGCCCCACCCTGCACAGCAAACTGGGCTTTGGGAGCAGATGGGTTCCCCAAAACACTGCCTGGGATCCCCCCCGTCCCTGCTCCCTCTGTGAGTGCGGGCTGTGCAGCCATCCTGCCTTAGCCCATGCTGCCATCTCCCGGCAGCTCCGCGGCTGCAGGGCTGACACCGCGGCTCCTCCCTCCTGCTCCTTCCCTCCAGCCCGGGCCACCTGCCTGAGCTCCTTCCCCTCCAGCCCGGGCCACCTGCCTGAGCTCCTCCCTTCCACCCTGTGCCACCTGCCTGAGCTCCTTCCCCTCCAGCCCGGGCCACCTGCCTGAGCTCCTTCCATTCCACCCTGTGCCACCTGCCTGAGCTCCTCCCTTCCAGCCTGTGCCACCTGCCTGAGCTCCTCCCCTGCCACCCTGTGCCACCTGCCTGAGCTCCTCCCCTCCAGCCTGTGCCACCTGCCTGAGCTCCTCCCTTCTCACCCTGTGCCACCTGCCTGAGCTCCTCCCTTCCACCCTGTGCCACCTGCCTGAGCTCCTCCCTTCCACCCTGTGCCACCTGCCTGAGCTCCTCCCATTCCACCCTGTGCCACCTGCCTGAGCTCCTGCCCTTCTCACCCTGTGCCACCTGCCTGAGCTCCTTCCCTTCTCACCCTGTGCCACCTGCCTGAGCTCCTTCCCTTCTCACCCTGTGCCACCTGCCTGAGCTCCTCCCTTCCACCCTGTGCCACCTGCCTGAGCTCCTCCCTTCTCACCCTGTGCCACCTGCCTGAGCTCCTTCCATTCCAGCCTGTGCCACCTGCCTGAGCTCCTCCCTTCCACCCTGGGCCACCTCCCTGAGCTCCTCCCTTCTCACCCTGTGCCACCTGCCTGAGCTCCTTCCCTTCTCACCCTGTGCCACCTGCCTGAGCTCCTCCCTTCCACCCTGTGCCACCTGCCTGAGCTCCTCCCTTCTCACCCTGTGCCACCTGCCTGAGCTCCTTCCCTTCTCACCCTGTGCCACCTGCCTGAGCTCCTCCCCTGCCACCCTGTGCCACCTGCCTGAGCTCCTCCCTTCTCACCCTGTGCCACCTGCCTGAGCTCCTCCCTTCCACCCTGTGCAACCTCCCTGAGCTCCTGCCCTTCTCACCCTGTGCCACCTGCCTGAGCTCCTCCCCTTCTCACCCCGTGCCACCAGTGCTGCTGTGGGCAGGAGAATGAACCCACGAGCCACACCGAGCACTCCTGGTGGCCCTGGCAGCCCCAGGTGACTCTACCATGGTGATCCCCAAGTGACCCGGCCATGGTGATGGCAGCCCCAGGTGACCCTGGCAGCCCCAGATGACCCTGGTGATCCCCTGGTGACAGCTCTGGCAGCCCCAGGTGACTCTACCATGGTGATCCCCAGGTGACCCCACCATGATGATCCTCAGGTGACAGCAGTGGTGACCCTGGTGACCCCCAGGTGACCCTGCCATGGTGATGGCAGCCCCAGGTGACCCTGGTGACCCCCAGATGACCCCCAGGTGACCGTACCATGGTGATGCCCAGGCTCCAGATGTCAGATTTGACGCTGTATCCCTTCTGGTTCAGCTCTGGGTTGATTCTCTCCGGCTGCCAACAGACACAAAGGGGGGTGAGGAGCAGCAGGGATGTGCCCAGTGCCCTGCCCATGCCCAGGGAGGGTCTCTCAGGTGCCAGCCCAGCCCCCTTGGCCCACACAGCCCCTTCACCCTCCTGGTGGTGCTGGTTCCCATCCTCACAGGGGGTGGGCAGTGAAATGGGGCACAGAAAGTGGCACAGCTGGCACCAAGGGCTGGGCTGGTGGAGCTGCCCTGGCACAGCTGGCACCAAGGGCTGGGCTGGTGGAGCTGCCCTGGCACAGCTGGCACCGAGGGCTGGGCTGGTGGAGCTGCCCTGGCACAGCTGGCACCGACGGCTGGGTTGGTGGAGCTGCCCTGGCACAGCTGGCACTGAGGGCTGGGCTGGTGGAGCTGCCCTGGCACAGCTGGCACCAAGGGCTGGGCTGGTGGAGCTGCCCTGCACAGCTGGCACCGAGGGCTGCCAAGCCTCAGCTCTGCTGAGGTCAAGGGCCCCACACAGGGTGAATCCTGCACAGCAGCTCCCAGGAGCAGCCCAAGGCACCCAGCCCCGGGTGTTTTTCCTCCCCATGCTAAGCACTGCTGTCCCCACGGGGTAAATGGCCACCAGGCACTGGGGAGCAATTCCAGAACCTTCCCCAAGGCCACATGCAGGCCAGAGGGCAGCAGGAGGGCATGCCCAGGAGATGTGACCTGAGCCATGAGCCATCAGATCAGATCTGCCTCCCCTCCCAAGGGAATTGTATCCCTTGAATTCAGGGCTACTGTGGCATTCACACTTTCTGGAAAAATCCCCTCACCCAGGATTCTTCTCCTGGGAAGCTGAGAAGCCTCGGTGAAAAAGGAAAACAATAATTATCTGATTGCTTCTCCTGTGTTGTGCTCACATGTGGAATGTGTTTGGAGATTGTTTACCCACAGGTGATTGTTCCATTGGATTCTGCTGTGAGTTGTTTTCACTCTTTGGCCAATCAGGGCCAAGCTGTGTCAGGGCTCTGGAGAGAGTCAGGAGTTTTCACTATTATCTTTTTAGCATTCTGTCTGTATCCTTTCTGTATTCTTTAGTATAGGATTCTTTAATATATTATAGTATTATAAAATAATGAATTAACCTTCTGAGCACATGGAGTCAGATTCATCACTCCTCCCTGCCACAGGGCTCCCTGCAAACACAAACACAGGCTCCCCAAAGGCATCCCCAGGGTAGGTGCTGCTGCTCCTTCCCCCCAGGCTCCTGCTCCTCTGGCTGCTCCCCAGGCAGCTGCTGCACTTACAGCCATGTAGGGTTTGCATCCTGCATCCATGGTTTTAGCCACAGAGTCAACGAGGTACCCGCTGATCCCAAAATCGCACATTTTCACCTGCCCCTGCGTATTGATCAACACGTTAGAGGGCTTTACATCTGCAAGAAGGAACACAGAGCACAGTCACTGTCACCTGGGGGTGCTGGGCCAAGGCACAGCAGCCACAGAGGGCACGAGGAGCCCAGCAGGGCCCAGCAGGGCCAGGCGTGCCAAAAGCCACTGGCTGTGCTGTGGGGTGTGCAGTGACAGCCCCGTGGGGCTGGCAGTGTCCTGGCAGTGTCCCTGCACCCACACACCCCATCCCTGAGCCAGGGCAGCCCCCGTGGGGCTGGCAGTGTCCTGGCAGTGTCCCTGCACCCACACACCCCATCCCTGAGCCAGGGCAGCAGGAGGTGACTCTGAGTGCCACCAGCACATCCCAGTGCTCGGGGAATGGTCACGGACAGCAGGGAGCTCACAGGGAGCAGCTCCAAGGGGCTGGGCGGGGTGGTTCTATAGGGTGGTTCTATGGGGTGAACATAGGGGTGATTCTGTGCCAGTGATTCTATGGGGTGATCCCATGGGGTGATTCTGTGGGATCATTCTATAGGGTAATTCTGTCAGGTGATCCTGGGGGGTGATTCTATGGGTGTTTCTGTGGGGTGATCATAGGGGTGATTCTGTGCAGTGATTCTATGGGGTGATCCTGTGGGGTCATTCTATAGGGTAATTCTGTGGGGTGATCCTGTGGGGTGGTCCTGTGGGGTGATTCTATGGAGTGATTCTATGGGGTGATCATAGGGGTGATCCTGTGGGGTCATCCTATGGGGTCATTCTATAGGGTAATTCTGTGGGGTGATTCTGTAGGGTGATCTATGTGGTAATTCTGTGGGATGAACCTATGGGCTGGTCTTGTGAGGTGATCCTGTAGGGTGATCATATGGAGTGATCATATGGGGTGATCCTGTGAGGTGATCCTGTGGGGTGATCCTATGGGGTGATCCTATGGGGTGATCCCGTGGGTGATTCCATGGGGTGTCTGCAAAGGGCTGGAGCTCTGGCAATGCCCTGTAGGTCTGCAGTCGTGCCAGCAAAACGAAAAACCCACAGGGGAAGGATGTGGGGCAGGAAAGGGTGAAAGGGCTGCAGGGGAAGGAGAGAGCAGCAAACTGAGACAAGGATCAAAGGCTCAGACACCTTTGGGCTCTGATTTTAAGGACACAAAGCCTGACTGCAGCGTGAGCAGCAGCAGGAGAGTGGGAGCTCCCACCCCATGGAAATCAGGCCAGAGTCTCCTCTCCCTATTGCTGCCAGATTTGTCTCTTCCCATCGTGGCCACACAAATCCCTGTGTGTTCAGGCTCCTGAGGGCAGCTCCAATCCCCAGCAAAAGGGGAACTGAGGCACCCAGAGCTGGCAGGAGGTGACAGCCAGGGGAGCACAGAGGTGTTCTCCTGCAGAGCAGGGAGCTCTCTCTGAGGCCAATCCCAAATGGAAGTCCAGCACAGGTGACCCTGCTTTCTCTGGGATGCTCCAAAGGGAGCAAAAGATCCTGAAGATCTGTGCTGAAGATCCTGTGTCTCCACATGATAAAGAATTCAATGGAAGAGCTGCAACACCCTTTGAAGGATGCCAGGAGCTGTGTTTGAGCCCTGCTTATTAGAATTGTGGCTTTACAGCTCGTTAACATCTGCTCTCTAATCAGCATCCTGCAATCAGGTATCCAAAATCCCCACCCATCTGTCACTAGGCTGAAATAAGACAATTTTCTCTGGAAATCAAACCAGTGCACACAGAAACCCAGCAGCCAAGAGGGATTTCCACCTCCTGGGAGTGAGACAGAAGGCAGAAACTCTGCCCCAGCCCCAGGAAGAACAGAGGCAGTGCCACTGCCAGCTCCAGCTGAACTCTGCTGCTTCCCAGGCACTCTGTCCTTCCTCCTCAGGACAAATTGAAAAGGACCCTTTAAAAATAAAGGTGTCAAGCAGCCACTGCAGGTTTGTTTCTGAGTGTGCACAGCAGCTTTGAGACCCTCCAGAGGGGAAAGCATAAGAAGGGTTTAAGGAGGGGATCTATGATTTGATTTGAGGCTGGTTTAGGTGTCAGACTGCTCTGCTGCAAAGGGAAGCTCATGGAAGGGGTGAGGATGGGAGGATGAGGCTGGCAGGGAGATCCCTTGTGGAGTTTTATATATAAAACTTACACACTTATATATATAAAACTTTCTATATATTACTATATTCTAAAAGCTTAAACTCTAATTTCCCACCCTGTGATGTTACACACTTCTATTCAAACTCCACACCCACAATCCCAGTGCTATAATTTAATTTTGGAAGCCTTCTCCAAGGCCTCACATCCATGCAGTTTTCTCCTGGGGGTCAGAGCCTGGCAGCACAGAAAATCTCAAATTCCCAGCAGTAACCAGGCCTCCAACATCCCCTCCCAGTGCACAGAGCCTTGGAGCTGGGGCACAAACCTGGGCACAGCCTGCTCCAAGGCTTTCCAAGGAAATTCAGGGAAAAAGGCCCTGAATTTCACCCAGGTGATGGAGCACACCATGGCTTTAGGGAAACAGCCCTTCCTCCTCCCCTCAGGGAAACATAGGGAGCAGCAGGCAAATTTTAAGGAGCAAACAGCAGCCACTCCTCTGCCTGGGTTTTGCTGCAGTCATGAGATGCTGGGGAGCATTTCTGCTGTCAAAGGCTCACTCTGTCTGGGGTGTTTTGTCCCCTCCCACTGCACACCAGCACAGAGCCATGGAGAAGGGGCACAAACCTGGGCACAGCCTGCTCCAAGGCTTTCCAAGGTCAAGGAAAAAGGCCCTGAATTTCACCCAGGTGATGGAGCACACCATGGGTAGAGGGTTTAGTCATGGCTTTAGGGAAACAGCCCTTCCTCCTCCCCTCAGGGAAACACTGGGAGCAGCAGGCAAATTTTAAGGAGCAAACAGCAGCCACTCCTCTGCCTGGGTTTTGCTGAAGTCATGAGATGCTGGGGAGCATTTCTGCTGTCAGAAGCTGACTTTATCTGGGGTATTTTGGGAGCCCTTGCCAGGCTGAGAGCAGGGCAGGGTGTGCCTGGCACTCACCTCGGTGGATCACAGAGAGCTTGCTGTGGAGATGTTCTAGTGCTTTTACAATCTGAAACAACAAACCCAGAGTCAGTCCCAGCTGGCAGCACCACGAGGAGGAGGAAATGATACCTGGCTTCACCCCCAGGCCTGCCAGGAGGGCAGGAAAACCACATCCCCCAGGAGTCCTGCACCCTGCCAGCAGCCTGAGGGTTGGTGGGTGCCCAGGATCTTCCTGAGGGCTCCAGGACCTCAGTGAGAAGGGAAAGGAGCTGCAGGAGCTTCCCCAAACCGCCCACTGAGCCAGCTCTCCATCATGTGTGTGGATGAGCACATTTATGGATTATAAACCTCCAACATGTGTGTGGATGGGCACAAATATGGCTTGTAAACCATAAAGGAGCTGCAGGAGCCTCCCCACACCTCACACCGGGCCAGCTCTCCATCCTGTGTATGGATGGGCACATTCAGAGCTGCAGGAGCCTCCCCACACCTCACACCGGGCACATTTATGGCTTATAAACCATAAAGGAGCTGCAGGAGCTCCCCCAAACCTCACAGTGGGCCAGCTCTCCATTATTTGTGTGGATGGGCACATTCATGACTTGTAAACCATAAAGGAGCTGCAGGAGCCTCCCCACACCTCCCACTGGGCCAGCTCTCCATCATGTGTGTGGATGAGCACATTTATGGATTATAAACCATGAAGGAGCTGCAGGAGCTCCCCCAAATCTCACACTGGTTCAGCTCTCCATCCTGTGTGTGGATGAGCACATTTAAACCTCCAACATGTGTGTGGATGGGCACATTTATGGCTTATAAACCATAAAGGAGCTGCAGGAGCCTCCCCAAACCTCACAGTGGGCCAGCTCTCCATTATTTGTGTGGATGGGTACATTCATGGCTTGTAAACCATGAAGGAGCTGCAGGAGCTCCCCCAAACCTCACACTGGGCCAGCTCTCCATCATGTGTGTGGATGAGCACATTTATGGATTATAAACCTCCAACATGTGTGTGGATGGGCACAAATATGGCTTGTAAACCATAAAGGAGCTGCAGGAGCCTCCCCACACCTCACACTGGGCACATTTATGGATTAAAAACCATGAAGGAGCTGCAGGAGCTCCCCCAAATCTCACACTGGTTCAGCTCTCCATCATGTGTGTGGATGAGCACATTTATGGATTATAAACCTCCAACATGTGTGTGGATGGGCACAAATATGGCTTGTAAACCATAAAGGAGCTGCAGGAGCCTCCCCACACCTCACACTGGGCCAGCTCTCCATCATGTGTGTGGATGAGCACATTTATGGATTATAAACCTCCAACATATGTGTGGATGGGCACATTCATGGATTATAAACCATGAAGGAGCTGCAGGAGCTCCCCCAAATCTCACACTGGTACAGCTCTCCATCATGTGTGTGGATGGGCACATTTATGGATTATAAACCATAAAGGAGCTGCAGGAGCTCCCCCAAACCTCACACTGGGCCAGCTCTCCATCATATGTGTGGATGGGCACATTTATGGATTATAAACCTCCAACATGTGTGTGGATGGGCACAAATATGGCTTGTAAACCATAAAGGAGCTGCAGGAGCTCCCCCAAACCTCACAGTGGGCCAGCTCTCCATCCTGTGTGTGGATGGGCACATTTATGGCTTATAAATAACATCAGACCAGGCATGGGAATGGCCACATGGGCTGGCACATGGACCAGCCTCCTCCTGGTGCCCACAGAGCAGGGAGCTCAGCTCAGGCAGGGCCTGGCTTGGAGGAGAAACCCCTTTCCCTGCCCTCCTCACCCTGCTGCTACTCACAGAGACTGCAATTTTCCCCAGGATGTCCTCGGGGATCGTCAGGCCTTTGTCAATGACGTGTTTGTAGAATTTGTCCAGTGAGGTATCCATGAGCTCCATGCAAATCCACACATCTCCCTGCAAAGTAAAGCAAGAAGATACCCAGAGATTTGAACAAAACATCTTTCCTTTCCCTTCCTTTCTTTCCCTTTCCTTGAAATTTCCTTTCCTTTCCTTGAAATTCCCTTCCCTTCCCCTTTCCCCTTTCCTCTTTCCCTTTTTTTTTTGTTTTTTTAAACCCATTCAAAGCTGTCCTGGGCTCTCTTTTCCCTGCTCTGGAATTCAGTGCTGCTGTGCACATTCCCTACCATTTAGGGCATCCCCTTCCCAAAGCAGAGCCACGGTGATTTAGGAGCCCAGAAAATTATCAGGAACTGAGGCTCCCAATGCCCAGCCAGGAAAAGTTCAGCTCTGCAGAGCTGTGCTTCAAGCTCTTCAATAAATCCTCCTTTTCACGTGGATGAAACCAAGCCAGGGCAATTTTAACACTATGGGACCAGGCTGTCCCAAAACCACAGTGCCACATCCTTAGGCCAGGACTAAAACCTCCATGTCTAGGTGGAGATTAAACCCCTGGCAGCTGCAGGAAGTGCAGAGAAGTGGGAGTTGAGCCCCAGGAAGCCTCACCTCTCTGAAGAGTGCCCCGTAAAAGGTGACAGTGAAGGGACAATCCACTGTCCTCATGGAGATGTCCAGGTCCATCAGCAGCCTCTTCTGCTCCTGGCTGTTCACCGTGGCTCGGATGCGCTGCAGGAATGTTGATTATAACAATTATTAACAGCAGCTCAGGCTGGCTGCCCCAGGGCCTGGCACCACACCTGAGCACCCCCAGCACCCCTTGTGCCACCCCTCTGCCACCACTTTGCCACAGGCACATCCCCAGCCCAGCACCCATCAGGTGTTCACAAGGATGTTTATGGGTTTGGTCTGTCACATTCACGTTTTCTGAAAAATCCCTTCACCCAGGATTTTTATCCTGGGAAACTCCTCGGAGCAAAAGGAAAACAATTCTTATCTCATTTGATTTTCCTCTGTTTTGCTGCTTTGGAATGTGTTTGGAGATTGTTTACCCACAGGTGATTGTTCCATTGGATTCTGCTGGGAGTTGTTTTCACTCTTTGGCCAATCAGGGCCAAGCTGTGTCAGGACTCTGGAGAGAGTCATGAGTTTTCATTATTATCTTTTTAGCCTTCTGTCTTATCCTTTCTGTGTTCTTTAGTATAGTTCAGTTTAGTATTCTTTAATATAATATAGATCATAAAATAACAAATTAACCTTCTCAGAACATAAAGTCAGATTAATGATTCCTTCCTGCCATGAGGGTCCCTGCAAATACAATATTGACCCAATCCTTCAATATTTTGTCTTATGGACTCATGCTGCAGTGTGAGCTTTCTTAGCCAATCATGTTATGAGACACCAGCCTACAGTACTGCATTCTAAACTCCTTGTTCACCTTTGTAGCTACTTTTATTTTTTTCTGTATCTAGGATGGTCGGGATGGACGGAGATGAGAGATCGCTGCAGCCAGGTCATGGAATTTAGGATTTATTGCAAAGGGCCTGGGTGCAGGGCCCTGCTGGGAGCTGCCAGGCACAGCTCAGAGCAGTAAAGAGAGAGGGAGAGAGAGGTAAAGAGAGTGGTAAAGAGGATGAGAGAGCGAGGTTCCTGTTACAATACAATAAATCTTCTTCTGGTTGTGGAACTGGGGGTTTATTGCAAAGGGCCAAGTGCAGGGCCCTGCTGGGAGCTGCCAGCCACAGCTCAGAGCAGGACTGAGAGAAGAGAGGGAGAGAGAGGATGAGAGGGTAAGAGAGTAAGGGAGTGAGGTTCCTGCTACAATACAATAAATCTTCTTCTGTGTTGAATATTCCAATTCTCACTAACCACTCTAGTCCAAGATACAAATCCTACAGCATTTCCATACAGCCTGTAATAATCATTCCATTACCATACTGTGTTACATTTTAAACCCTACAAACTCCTCTTTGGGCCCCTTCTGCCAAGCTGTAGGCTCTGCTCTGAGCCTTGGGCCTGTCTGCAAGCAGAGGGTGTTGTTCCATCAAAAGGGGATCACCTTCAGCTGGCCACACCATTGTTTTCCAGTTGTTCAGTAACTGAGGGATCTCAAAGCTTGCTTTCATTTCAATCTCACTTATAGTTTCCACATTCTCAAGATCTTCTGCCAGACAATCCTATTGATAAGGCTTTCCTGTTCCCTCTTGCCCATCACCCCAGCCCCCAGAAGGGCAGAATGCCCCAGCTCAGGGTACCTTCACTGCCATGATCTGCCCGCTGGGCATGTGCCGCATCTTCTCCACCACGCCGTACGCGCCCCGGCCCAGCTCCGAGATGGGCTCCAGGTCATCGGCCTTCACCTCAAAGTTCTGGGGGACACAAGGCAGCAGAGCCCTGAGGGTTTGTGCTGAGCTCTGACCCCCCAGTGCAGCCCTGCAGCCCCCCCAGTGCAGCCCTGCAGCCCCCAGTGCAGCCCTGCTGTCCCCCAGTGCAGCCCTGCAGCCCCCCCAGTGCAGCCCTGCAGCCCCCTCAGTGCAGCCCTGCAGCCCCCCCAGTGCAGCCCTGCTGTCCCCCAGTGCAGCCCTGCTGTTCCCCCAGTGCAGCCCTGCTGTCCCCCAGTGCAGCCCTGCAGCCCCCCCAGTGCAGCCCTGCTGTCCCCCAGTGCAGCCCTGCAGCCCCCAGTGCAGCCCTGCTGTCCCCCACTGCAGCCCTGCTGTCCCCAGTGCAGCCCTGCAGCCACCCCAGTGCAGCCTGCTGTCCCCCAGTGCAGCCCTGCAGCTCCCCCAGTGCAGCCCTGCAGCCCCCCCAGTGCAGCCCTGCAGCCCCCCCAGTGCAGCCCTGCAGCCCCCAGTGCAGCCCTGCAGCCCCCCCAGTGCAGCCTTGCAGCCCCCTCAGTGCAGCCCTGCTGTCCCCCAATGCAGCCCTGCTGTCCCCCAGTGCAGCCCTGCAGCCCCCCCAATGCAGCCCTGCTGTCCCCCAGTGCAGCCCTGCTGTCCCCCAGTGCAGCCCTGCTGTCCCCCAATGCAGCCCTGCTGTCCCCCAGTGCAGCCCTGCAGCCCCCCCAGTGCAGCCCTGCCTGGCACATGCTCCCCCTGCTGTGCATCCCTTCCCCATCTGGGAGAAACTCCCAACCTTGGGAGTTTCTATAGATATAAATTATATATATTATATATAAATATAAATAAAAATAAATAAATATATATATAAAATAAATAATAAAATAGTAAATAATATTCAATATAGTTATATAATTTATATAATATACATTTATACTTATATTTATATTTATATTCATATTTATATTCATATTTATTTATTTTATACCTATATAGTTTAAAGAATATAATATTTAATAGATAAATTATATATATTACATACAGATTATAAATAATGAAATAATAAAAAATAATATTCATTATAGTTATGTATAACATATAGTATACAATATTTTTATATAACTTTATATTTTATTTATTTATTTTATATTTATATATTTTATTTATTATAGTATTAGATATATAAATTATAGTATATAGATTACATAGATATTATATAAATAATAAAATATTCAATATAGTTATATAATTTATATATCTACATATTTTATATTGATATTATATTTATATCTCTTAAATAATATAATATTTAATAGATAAATTATATATATTGCATATAGATTATAAATAATAAAATAAAAATAATATTCATTATTGTTATATATAAAATATATTATAAATAATGAAATTATAAAAAATAATATTCATTATAGTTATGTATAACATATAGTATACTATATTTTTATATAATTTTATATTTTATTTATTTTATATCTTTATATTTTAAATATTATAGTATTCGATATATAAATTATAGTATATAGATTATATAGATATTATATAAATAATAAAATATTCAATATAGTTATATAATTTATATATCTATATATTTTATATTGATATTATATTTATATCTCTTAAATAATATAATATTTAATAGATAAATTATATAAATTACATATAGATTATAAATAATAAAATAAAAATAATATTCATTAGTTATATATAATATATTATATTTTATGTAATTTTATATTTTATTTATTTTATATTTACATATTTAAACAATATAATATTAAATAGATAAATTATAGTATATAGATTACATAGCTACTATATAAATAATAAAATACTATATTTCTATATCTTAAGTAATAGATTTAATAGATAAATTGTATATCATACATATAAAGATATTTTTTAAATATACAATTAACAAATAAATAAAGAAATATTTATATTTATATTTATATTTATATTTATATTTATATTTATATTTATATTTATATTTATATTTATATTTATATAAATAAAAAGATAATGCAGGGCAATCAGCCAGCACCATGGTGGCCCCAGAGCTCTGAGGGGACATTGCTGATGGGCCAGTGTCACAACACCCCGGTCCCAGCAGGGGAAGGGTGGGAGGGACCTCGCCGGGGCCACCGGGTCCCTCAGTGCTGCGGAGCATCCTGGGCAGGGCTGGCACGGCAGGGCCATTCCTTCCTGTTGGAGCAGGGATTGGCTCTGCCCCTCTGCTGCACCCTCTTTCCACCTCCCAGCCTCTGCTCCAAATACAAAACCCAAAATGAAAGGAAAGCCTCCAAAATCAGGCATTTCAAACCATTATTGGGTTAGAGTTTCACTGCATAAATTACCCCACTGACACCGAGGCCTATCTTTTGCATATTTATTGTCCAGCTTTAAAAGTGCTTTTTTTTTGAATTCTGCTGTGCCTTTTCCTCCTATCAAAATCACTGTCCTAGGGTTTGTTTTTTTCCCTGATATATTTTCTAATCCAGGTGAATTGGTTTCCATGCTGCCAGAATAATTTCCTTCCAGGGCAGGAGCATTCACCCTGAGCTCAACTCCTGGAGGAGATGACCTTCAACATCAGCAAAGAGAAATATTTTGGGTGAAGGCTTTCAACCAGCAAAGGAACTTCAGAGGAGAGTAAAACAACCCTGTTAGCAAGCCCCTTGCTGGATAATGGTCATTTCCAGGGGATTAGCTGCACCTCAGTGCAGCAAGGAAGGAATTTCCATGGTGGAAAATATGCAGGGAGCCCACGTGCCAGGGGAGGCAGAGGGTGATGCTGGGCAGTGCCAAGCTCCAGCTCCCACCCACACAGCCCTGCCTGAGGAGCACAAAAACCAGGGGGCACTTTGGTACTTCTGCCTGCACGTGGCTCACAAACCCCCAGAGCTCAGGAGCTCCCAGGCTGGAGCTTCTCAGCTTTTATTCCTCCAGCAGCTGCTTTTTCTTTCAGGTAAAATGGGCTTTTAATGCTAATTATAACATTATAATGTTAATGATAACAATTATTAACATTATAATGTTAATGATAATATTATAATATTATAATGGTTTATATATATAAATTATATGCTAAGATATATAAATTATAATTTTAATTATATATAAATATAAATATAAATATAAATATAAATATAAATATAAATATAAATATAAATATAAATATGTTATATAAAATTATATGTTAAAATATATAAATTATAATGTTAATTATAAATATGAATAAATTATATAAAATATAAATATTATATATACAAAAATATGTTAACATAGATAAATTATAATGTTAATTATAATATATATATAAATATATATATAAACAAATTACATATAAATATATATATATATATATATATATATATAAAAATTATATGTTAACATATATAAATTATAATGTTAATTATAATTTTCTGCCCTTTCTGGGGGGTTGAAGTGAAGCAAAGCACAAGCAGCCAGCCCAGGATGGTCTCTGGTCCCAGAGGTCTCTCACTCTTACCTCCTCACCAATAGAGATGCAGGCTTTGGAGTCCAGATCTCTGGGTGGCCTGCATGAAAAAGAAAGGAAAAAGATTTGAAATATTCCCTACAAAGATCAATTTTCCCTCAGTGACTAAATCCAGCCCCCAAACCATCCCCTCACACCTTCCCTGCAGCCCTGAGCAGCCTCCTGGCTCTGCAGGATTAGCAGATCCACAAAGTCACCCCAAAAAAAGGGGGAAAAAAGCAACTGGAGCTGGCATTTCTCACACCCAGCCTGCCCCTGCAGGACCCCAGAGGGATTCACTGGGAAATCCAGGCAAGCACCAAATCCCTGCCAGCCTGCAGGAAAAGTGCATTAAATGGGCAGGAGCATCCAAAGCTGCTGCAAATCATCACCTCAGTCACACAGCACGGGCTGACAGGATAAAAACACTCAAACCACAGAAGCAAAGAAAGCCAGGCAGGCTGGGGATGCACAAAGGGCCCCAAAACCAGAGGGATTCCCTCTGCAAGGCTGAGCAGGCAACGGCATGAGTTTCATGCCTTGACCAAATGCCTGCTGCTCAAACTGGTGCCAAAGTGCCACACCAGTGGAAACTGGGGGCTCATTCTGGTTTTTAACTTTTTCTTTTTTTATCTTTTTCTTTTGCTCTTTATCTTTTTATCTTTTACTGCCTCATCCAGCAGCACACAGAGACTGAATGATGGGGCTGAGACCCGCTGGGAAATGCAAGGGCTGAGAAATTGTCACAGAATCCCAGAATGGTTTGGGTTGGAAGGGACCTTAAATGTCATTTAATTCCACTCCCTGCCATGGGTAGGGACAACTTCCACCATCCCAGGGTGCTCCAAGCTCCATCCAAGTGCCAGCCAAGGCTGGAGGGCAGCTGGAGCTTCGTGGTTTGCTTTTCATTCTGCCCCAGTGCTTGCAGACTTACGTGGAGCTTGTCTGTGGTTGCTCAAATGCTTCTTTAGGAATTTTCAGCCCAGGGTTTCTCTTCTTGCCTGGAAAACAAGAAAGAGGCAGAGTTAAAGAAAGGCACTTTTTGGTGGTTGTTGTTGTTTGGGATGATTTGTTTGGGGTTAATTTGCAAAACACAGCTTGTCTGTATTTGTTGAGCTCATTTAACAGAAATGCCCAGCCAGGCTGGTGGGGCAGACTCAGGGCACAGAGTTCAAACAGAAAGTGCCTTTGTTCAGCAGGGTTTCATTAAAACCTGTGAGCTCTGCCTGCCAACTTGGTCCAGAAAACAGGCAAGAGCTCTGGCAAAGGCAGGCCAGGAGAACATGCAAAGGGAAAGGTATTTCTGCTCCTACCCACATAGGAACCCTTCAAACGCTTCTCAGATTTAAAACCATTCCAGATACAGAACTTCAAACCCTGGCAGGATGAAACATCTTCTGAAAATTGCATCTGAAAGTGCAGATTGTGATTCTGTTTAACTGCACCTTTCATCTCCTGGTCACTACAGTTATGCAAACCCAGCAAAAATAAAGGAGAATTCCAGTTTGGAGGCTTCAAAGCCATTTGTTTCTATTCCCACTGACCAGCCAAGTTTTCTGAGCTGAGAAACACAAGAAGCTTTTTATGACTGCACAGATCCAGCCCCTGGGAGAAGACAACCTGGAAACATCACTCATGGCACCAAACCCCAAGGGAAACATCTGCCTGCTTGCCTGGGTGATAAAATCCCCCCAAAAGGCACAAGCATCTTACTGAGGTAGTCAGCATTTTTAATCTAACCATTTCTATTAATTACTCTTATTTTTTTTTAAGCAGGAGTTTTACTCTCTGTCCCAACCCTCTCTCTCAAACTTCACCTATAATTCGGCCTATCCCCCCCAAAAAAGGCACAATTTAATTGAGGTATTCGGCATTTTTAATCCAACCATTTCTATTAAATAATCTTTTTTTTTAAGCAGGATTTTCACTCTGTTCCCAACCCTCTCTCTCAAACTTCACCTACAATTTGGTCCATCCATATACTCGACCTAAAATTTGTTCCATCCCCCCCAAAAATGGCACAAGCATCTAACTGAGGTATTCAGCACATTTAATCTAACCATTTCTATTAATTACTCTTTTATTTAAGCAGGATTTTCCCTCTCTGTTCCCAATCCTCTCTCTCAAAGTTCACCTATACATGTCTGAATTTGTTTTTCCTTTTGACACATCAATAGATGCCTGTGCATCCCAGTGCCAGAGGGGTGCTGGATCAAAGGGCAGCACCCAGGGTGGAAAATGACCTGTATGAATCAATTAATCAATTCAGATTAGCTTTTTTTTTTTTTAGAGTTTTGGTTTTGGGTTGTTTTGTTGCTGTTGTTGTTGTTGCGGGTTTTTTAATTTTGTTTTTGTTTGCATTTTTTTAAAAGATTTTTTTGTTGTTTGGGTTTGGGGTTTTGGTGGAGGCTTTTTTTTTTTTTTTTTTTCCAATTTTAGTGGGTTTTTTGGTGTTTTTTAGTATTTTTTTTCTTCATCTGCTCCAAAAAAATGGACAAAATTTGACAAAGTCATTCCAGTATTGGGCAGGCTGCAAGAACCCAGCTGACACCTCGTGGGAACAGCATTTATTGGAAACCCCTATGCACACTCACTGCTGGGACTAGAAATCAACAGAGCTGTAAATGCACACAGGGGAAAAAATGGGGAAAAAACCCTCAATTCTCTGCTCCCAGGAGCTCCCACACTCACACAGGAAAAGCAAAATAAAAGCAGCAAGGTCATGGAGAGCACAAAGCACAGCTCTGAGCTTTCCCAAAAAGTAAAAGCTGGTGTGTAAGGAAGGGAAAACTGCTCTAAAAACCAGTGAGGGAATTCCTACAGGGAGCAGACCTGCTCTTTGACCCCTTTCCTTCCAGTTTTTTGGTCGTATCCAAGAGGTAGAAGTGAGGAGCAAACCCTGCTGTGCTGGTGCTCCAGATTCCCTCTCCAGATTCCTCTTATCCTAAAAAAGGAATCTCAAAAATACAGGTCTGGCAGTGCAGGCCAATGTGGTTTGAACACTGAAGATCTTCAGCAAAGTTTTATTCTGTTGAGTTTTCCATTCAGGATGAGTGGGACTCTTTGGAATGGGACTCTGGGTGGAAAATTTGGGATTTTTTCCCTTCCTGGGTTCTGGTGGGGTTTTGGGTTCTGCTCATTCTGGGCTTCACCACCTTCACCTACACAGTCATGGACGTGCTAAGGAGCATAGCCCAGGAGTGAAATCCTGCAAAGACCAAATTTTAGTGGGGATTTTGGGGTGATTTGTGCTCTTTGAGGGGGCATCTTGGGGTTTGGCCCTTCCTGGGCCATGGTGGGGATCGAGGAACCATTTTGGTTTGTAGAGTTCTCCTCCATCTGTGGTTTGAACATTGAAGATCTTCAGCAGATTTTTATTCTGTTGAGTTTTCCATTCAGGATGAGTGGGACTCTTTGGAATGGGACTCTTTGGAATGGGACTCTGGGTAGAAAATTTGGGATTTTTTGCCCTCCTTGGGTTGTGTTGGAATTTTGGGTTGGGAAGCCAAAGCACTGTTGGGGAGCCACATTGATTTGCAGAGTTCTCTGGTGCTGGGTGCTCCACATTCCCTCTCCTGCCCAAGCTGTGCCAAGAGCACCTCAGATCTGTGGGATGTTCAATGGCAGAGCTGTTCTGGATGCTGGTATGTTATCCTAAAAGAGGAATCTCAAAAATACAGGTCTGGCAGTGCAGGCCAATGTGGTTTGAACACTGAAGATCTGCAGCAAAGTTTTATTCTGTTGAGTTTTCCATTCAGGATGAGTGGGACTCTTTGGAATGGGACTCTGGGTAGAAAATTTGGGATTTTTTGCCCTCCTTGGGTTGTGTTGGAATTTAGGGCTGGGAAGCCAAAGCACTGTTTGGGATCCACATTGATTTGCAGAGTTCTCTGGTGCTGGGTGCTCCACATTCCCTCTCCTGCCCAAGCTGTGCCAGGAGCACCTCAGACCTGTGGGATATTTAATGGGAGAGCTGTTCTGGATGCTGGCACCTTATCCAAAAAGAGGAATCTCAAAAATACAGGTCTGGCAGTGCAGGAAAACAAATTCCCTGCAAACAAATTCCCTGCAAACAAATTCCCTGCTCCTCCGGCCTTTCCCAAGCTGCCATCCCAGCCTCTCTCTGCATCCTCAAGGAAATGAGACAGGTGCAGGAAAAGCATCTTCAAACTGATTTTGCACAGGAAAAGAAGACACAAAAATCCACCAAACTGCCTGTGGAGGATCTAACTGCTTCTTTTAGGGCTGAACTGTCCCTGTGAGCACTCAGCAGCTCCTCCTGGCAAACCCCAAGGATTCACTTTGCTGCAGTCACACTGGCACGACCGAAATCAAACAAGAAACGGGCACAAATTTGCTCTGTTATTCACTTTGTTCCATTTATCCTTCAAGGCTTTGCTTGCACTACCCTGTGGGCTGTCCCCAGGCTCAGGAACCTGCTGTGGGAGGGAGGGAGAAAATGAATCCACTGGGAATTTTGACTTGAACTGCACCCAGAACAGGTTGTGCAGTGTTGAATCTTATCTTGGTTCACGAGTGGTGTCAGCAGAACCAGGGAGCAAAAAGCCAAACCCAAATAAACACTAAAAGCCTTTCCTCCTAGGGAAATAAAATCTGCATTTTGGGGAGTTTATTTTCCTTGTCTCTTCTTCACAGAATACAATATTTTGAAACTTTGCCATTTTTTTGAAGCACAATCTGTCCGTGCCTCGGAGCTGCCAAGGCACAGGCAGAATTTACCATTCTTTGGGGTTTTCTTTTCAAGAAAGAAGAAAGCAACAACAGCAGCTTGAGGAAGACGTGGATTCCATGATGGCAGCAGGAGGAGGGATGGGAAATGGGAATTGCCATGGCCAGGATTTGCACCTGCAGCAGCCAGAGGTGTGTGGGTGGTGGAGGCTGTGCTGACTTTATGGTTATTGAATGAATCCTGGGCTGAAATCAGGCGATTTCGTGGCTTTTAACTGGATCAGGCCAAATTTCTGAGCTCCTTTTGTTCCAACATGCAAAGCACTCGTCCCTCCAAGCCTCTGGGGCCAAGGTCTGTGAGTGGTTTGCAGGAAGCAGCAGCAATCCTGAGCAGGGCACTGCTTTAAACCCAAAATCAGCAGCAGAGCCACCCCAGCAGGCTGCAGGGGATGCAGGAACCTGGATCCCCATTCACTCCAGAATTCAGGAGTCCAGCTCACACCACTGACTTTCTCCCCCAACACAAACACACTTAAAAGGCTTTTTTTTTCTTAAAAAAAAGGAAAAGAATATTTGGAAGTCTGAAGATCAGTTCTGTTCAATAGGAACTGCCAAGCAAGTGTCTCTGTGTCAAAATAAAATCCTCCAGTTTGCCAGAGCAGACTCAGCTTGGGGAGCATTAAAATCATCTGCACAGGAGCTCCAAATGCGGGGGCAGCTTAATAACACACAAAATGGGATGGTACCTGTTCCATGCACCAGAAAACCAGTATTTTCCAGAGTGTTTTTGTGAATCATGACTATTTTTAGCTTTGTTTCCTGGACAAAACCACCGTGTGTGTTTATCTGTGCTGCCTGTGGCCCCTCTCAGCCCCACCTGACACAGAAACTGAGCTTTTGGAGATTGCAAATCTGGGCAAAGCAGGTGGTTCAATAACAGAGTCAGGGACTGAAAGACAAAAGCCACCCAAGGCAGGCACCAGGAATCCACACAGGTGCTTCAGACACCAAATAACAGCACAGGGCTCCAGCCTGGGGCACATCCCAGCAGTGCAGAGGGGATTTTCCTGCAATCCCTGGGGATCTGCAATAAGGAAAGCCCTGGTGAACCACCACACACAGCTCCAAGTCTAAATGTGGCTCCTTCTGCAGAGGGCTCTGCTGGTGGCTCAGCAGATGGGATGGTGCATCTGCTCCCCAGCACCCAAAAAAACACAAATTTTCTGTGTAAACAAGCCCTGGAGCTTTGCTGGTCCCTGAGCCTTCGAGCTAAAGCTCATTTGAGAGCTCTCCCTGCAATTTGGCACATGGAGACATCCACAAGCACTTGACTCCAAAGCCAAGTTTGAAGAATAATTGAGGGAGAAAGAACCAAGCCTGGTTTGGAGTGATGCTGAGAGACATCTCCAGAATGCAGTTTTGATAAACAAAACTTCCAGGGTGTCTGTGACATTAAGCAGAAGCTTAAATCTGCTTGCTTTTAGCAAAGAAAACCCCAAAAACTCACAGTAAACACTGAACTGGTGCTGCAGAAGGTGTCACCTTTACAAAGCAAGTTTCCTGGAAATTCTTTCCTGCAAGCTCCCTCTCAGGATGAGAGGAAACAGCCTCAAGCTGTGCTCTGTGCTCTCCATGACCCTGCTGCTTCTATTTTGCTTTTCCTGTGTGGGATTGGGAGCTCCTGGGAGCAGAGAATTGAGGGGTTTTTCCCCAAGCTGTGCCTGGGGAGGTTCAGATCAGAAATAAGGAGGAATTTCTTCTCCAAAAGAGTGGCCAGGGCAGTGGTGGCATCACCACCCCTGAACAGACACAGGGACGTGGTTTAGTGGTGACCTTGGAAGTGCTGGGTTAATGTTTGGATTCAATGAGCTTGGAGAGCTTTCCCACCCTCGATGATTCCCTGATTTTGGGGTTCTTGTTTGGATTCCATGTTCTTGTTTGGATTCCACGTTCTTGTTTGGATTCCAAGCTCTCCATGAGCTTGGAGAGCTTTTCCACCCTCAATGATTCCCTGATTTTGGGGTTCTTCTTTGGATTCCATGAGCTTGGAGAGCTTTTCCACCCTTAATGATTCCCTGATTTTGGGGTTCTTCTTTGGATTCCAAGCTCTTGTTTGGATTCCAAGCTCTCCAAGAGCTTGGAGAGCTTCTCCACCCTCGATGATTCCCTGATTTTGGGGTTCTTGTTTGGATTCCATGAGCTTGGAGAGCTTTCCCACCCTTAATGATTCCCTGATTTTGGGGTTCTTGTTTGGATTCCACAAGCTTGGAGAGCTTTTCCACCCTCAATGATTCCCTGATTTTGGGGTTCTTGTATGGATTCCATGAGCTTGGAGAGCTTTTCCAACCTCAGTGATTCCCTGATTTTGGGGTTCTTGTATGGATTCCATGTTCTTCATTGGATTCCAAGCTCTCCATGAGCTTGGAGAGCTTCTCCACCCTCAATGATTCCCTGATTTTGGGGTTCTTGTTTGGATTCCATGTTCTTGTTTGGATTCCAAGTTCTCCATGAAGTTCTTGTCTGGATTCCATGTTCTTGTTTGGATTCCAAGTTCTCCATGAAGTTCTTGTCTGGATTCCATGTTCTTGTTTGGATTCCAAGTTCTCCATGAGCTTGGAGAGCTTTTCCTTCCCTGATTTTGGGGTTCTTGTTTGGATTCAATAAGCTTGGAGAGGTTTTCCACCCTCGATGATTCCCTGAGTTTGGGGTTCTCGTTTGGATTCCATGAGCTTGGAGAGCTTTTCCTTCCCTGATTTTGGGGTTCTTGTTTGGATTCAATAAGCTTGGAGAGCTTTTCCACCCTCGATGATTCCCTGATTTTGGGGTTCTTGTTTGGATTCCATGTGCTTGGAGAGCTTTTCCACCCTCGATGATTCCCTGATTTTGGGGTTCTTGTTTGGATTCCACGAGCTTGGAGAGCTTTTCCACCCTCGGTGATTCCCTGATTTTGGGGTTCTGAGGGCAGCACTTGGCTGCAGCACCCCTGGAAGCTCCTGTGCCCCAGAACTGACCCCGACTGCTCCTGCAGGGCCCAACCAACCCCAAGAACCAAACCAGACCTGAGAGCAGAATTGGGACAGGAAAAAAAAACCCTGACTCAATGAGAACACATTAAACACTTTGCTGTGAAGGTCTCAAAGCCAGTTCCTGAGGGAGGGGAGGAAACCACATTTTCCATTTAACCTCTTCCCACTGACAGAGCACAGGGATGGGTGCTTTAACCCCCCTCAATTAAACAGCAATATTTAATTGAAAAATGAAACTTCAGAATTTCAGTGAAAAGAGCAGAGAATAACAAAGAAAGGGAGGACAGAAGAATTTGCTGCCCGCATGGGCTGTAACAGAAAATAAACTTTGACTTCTGAAGGAAAATCCCAGTCTCCAGACTTTTCACTGCAGTCAAAAACTTTTTGTGATATAATCCAAAATAAATGGTTCCTTGCCACAAAAAGCTCCTATTTCCTTCAAAGGATATTAACTAGTTCTGTCTTCACCACAATTTATTATTAAAAATGTGTTCAATAGCCATGCAGCAACATTTCCTTTCAAGCAACACTCTTAGTCATAGAACTTGCTGGTAAAATTTCACAGGCAGGAAATGCCTCTTTCTCCCATATTTTAGGAGATAAAAGTGGCTCATTTATGATTCCTGTCTCTCCCAAGGATTTTTTGTGTGATTTCTTGGAAGGTTTTGAAAGCTAAATGATCTGGTTTTCCCCTATCAGCTGCAGTCTCTGTGTGAGCAAACTCCCACCTCAAAAACGAGGGCAAACTGGGAATGTTTGGTGGGTTTCCATGGAAGAAAAGTGAATTTTGGCAGCTCCCAAGGCTCCACAACCCAAGTCTGACCTGATCCTGAAGCGCCACTTTGCAGAGGGACAGGACCCATGGCCATGGCTTAGGTGCAAAACTCCCAACCCAGATGGTTCTGGCAAAACCAAGGAATTAAGAATATTTCATTTGTGTCCCAGCCACCCTGGAGATGCTGAGCAGGAGGAAGTTCCTCGTGCAAAGCCTTGGTGTGCAAGTGCAAGGGGCTTCTTTTATCCACAGCTCTGCTCCAGCCCACATTTCAACAACAATGGTGGGTTTGGTGCTATCAGAGAAAAGTTTAAGCCTTGCAGGACACCTGGAAATGCCCAAATCTCTGAGAAATTCACTTGTGAACCCTCCTGGACACAAACACTGAGATATCTCAAAGCAGCACCCAGGACAGAGCAGGGTCACCATGAGCAACTGCTGCTGTAGGTGTAGCACCCTTGTATTTAAATATATTTTGACAAAACGAACAAAGAAGTGAAAAAAAAATATTTTTAGCAAGTATTACAAATCATCTCACAGGTTCATTATTTATATTTGTGAGTTCTTGTGGCTGTTTCTCAGAGCATCCTGGCACAGCTGAGGGCTGGGGATGTCCTGTCTGTCACCTGCCCCAGCTCCTCACCACTGCCCAGTGCTCAAGGTCTGAAGCCCTCAATCCTGCCCAGGTCTCTCCCCCAAGGAATTCAATTCTTCCCCCACACGTGGGGACATCCCAGGCCAGTGTGAGAGGAGCATTCCTGGTGTCCCCAGGGTCAGACCCTGCCCACTCCTGACTAAACAAGGGCCACGAGCACAGCGCGGGGCTCCCTGTGAGCTGAAAAATGAAAACACACACAGAGATGACAAAGTCTCCTCTCAGTGAGTGGGCCTGAGGAGAAGCCCTGCTGCTGGAGCTGTACCAGGGCTCCTGCTGGCTCCACCCCAGCTGAAATGGAAACCCAGCCCTCCCAGAGAACAAAGAAGGGGAACATTCCTCGAGCAGCCACTTGTGGTGGGTTTTGTAGCACAAAACCCTGGCGGCCACATCCCCACGTGTCACCTCCACAGTGATTTCTGCACCACCACCTTCCTCCCACAGGCTCCAAAGAGGTGAAACCCGCTGAAATTTGTGGAAGCAGGCTCTGGATTGTAGATTTAAATGCCTTTGGGGATGGAGCTGCAGGTGACAGGGAGGGGGGTGCTGGTGACAGTGGTTTGGTGACCGTGGTGGGGAGGCACAAGCTTAAAATCCACTTTCTTTTAGCAAAGAAAACCCCAAAACCTCACAGTAAATACTGAACTGGTGCTGAAGAAGGTGCCACCTTTACAAAGCCTTTCCTGCAGGTTCCATCTCAGGATGAGAGGAAACAGCCCCAAGCTGTGCCTGGGAAGGTTCAGATTAGAAGGTTCTCTCACCCCTTCTGCCCCTCTGGCTGGGTTGTGTGCCTTGGCAACATTCTGGTAAAGGTGCCTAAATGCCCTTTGTGCCAGGGACAGGCTGGGTGAGTGGCTGAGCTGTGCCCACCATCCAGTTTGTAAATGCAGAGTTTTAGCCAAGCCCCAATTTCTGGAGAAAAGCAAAATCCAGGTGTTCATGTAAGCACCAATGGTACAGAAAAGTGGGTCTGAAAATCTGGTTTAGGACCCCTCATTAAGCCACAAAAAGAATTTAATATGTGAGAGATGTTTAAAAGCTGTAGAAGTTTCCAGCAAAAAGGGACGGGATGAGGTGGATTTGTGCTTTATTTTTCTCTTTGAAACCTGAGGGAGCTGCTCTCCCTTAGCCCTGCCAGAAAGTGGCGAAGTGCCACTGGCTGCTCCTCCACCACTGCAGCTGGATGTGCTGGAAGCCATGGAGATGGCCCAGGGATGGTGGTGCAGGACAGGGACATTCCCCACACCTCCTTTATCTGTGCCTTGCCTCGTGGCTGTTTGCAGCAGCTCCTTGGAAACAGCAAAACTGAGATGTGTTTCCTTAACAACACTTCTGGGCTGCAGGGGAATGGAGCTGAACCTGCCACGCTCCTGGGGCTGAGGTGGCTCCCAGCTCCAGCCTCTCCTCCTCTGCTCTGGGTGCCATGGAGCTGCTGGCACATCCAGCCCTGAGCACCAGCCCCACGGTGTCCACACTGCAACTCACACCTTCGTGCATGAATTAAAGCAGTATTTATTTTCCTTTCTGTCTTTAGGAGTCATATTTTGGGTCAGGCAGCAGGGAAGGCAAGAGCACTTTCATGGCTGTGGTGAATTTTTACAAGAGAGTGTACCAAGAGCACTTTCATGGCTGTGGTGAATTTTTACAAGAGAGTGTACCAAGAGCACTTTCATGGCTGTGGTGAATTCTTACAAGAGAGTGTACCAAGAGCACTTTCATGGCTGTGGTGAATTTTTACAAGAGAGTGTACCAAGAGCACTTTCATGGCTGTGGTGAATTTTTACAACGTGTACCAAGAGAGCACAACAGGAAACCCTGAAACCCTGGCACACCACAGGAGCAGAGGATGCTGCACTGGCATCCCAGCTTAATCCCTGGCATGGCCTGGCATGGCCTGGCACAGTGACCCCACTGACCAGGCACCAGCTGATCCCAAACCCCCCATGACACCATCAGCACCCACAGGCAAAGGTGGGGATGCAACTCACTGTCCTGTCCTGAGGGTGGCCATGGCCAGCTCCTGTCTGTGCCCCAGCACCCAGATGTGCCCCAGCATGTGTCTGTGCACCAACATCCAGCTGTGCCCCAGCATCCAGATGTCTCCAGCATCCAGATGTGCCCCAGCACCCATCCCTGAACCCAACACCCACCCCTGTCCCAGCACCCAGATGTGTCCCATCACCCAGATGTGTCCCAGCACCCATCCATGTCCCCAGCACCCATCCCTGTCCCAGCACCTCTGTCCCAGCATCCAGATGTGTCCCAGAACCCATCCCTGTCCCAGCACCCATCCCTGTCCCAGCACCCATCCCTGTCCCAGCATCCAGATGTGCACCAGCACCCACATATCCCCAGCACCCACACGTCCCCAGCACCCCTCTGTGTCCCCAGCACCCCTCCATGTCCCAGCACCCACCTATCCATGTCCCCAGCACCCATCCCTGCCCCAGCACCCATCCATGTCCCTAACAGCCAGATGTGCCCCAGCAGCCGCCCCTGTCCCAGCTCCACCCCTTGCCCCAGGCTCTCTCCACCTCAGGGCTGCACTCGCTGCTCTGACTCAGCCCCACAAGCTGTAATGAACTCTTTGGGCAGGAGAGGCTCCAAACCAAAATAGCAGGGCTGAGCAGGGAGAGGTGAGGTGCACCCGCTGAACTGGGGCAGCCTTGAGCAGAGCCAGGGTTATTTGTGTCCCTGCTGAGGCACCCACACGGCCCAGACAAAGATCTGCAGCTCTGCTGCCAGGTAAAATCACAAGGGCAGGGCTTGGTGCCTGCCTCAGCCCGGCCTCCAGCAGGAGAAGCTCTGAAGAGCAGCAGAAGAAAACTGGAACTGTTTTGCTGGAACAGGCAGAGCAGGGAGCTCTGCAATAAGGACTCCAGCAGACTCAATCTGCGGCTCCTGTGGTGCAGACATGGACAGAAATGTCACCAAACTCTGCAAATATCAGGAGCTATTTGCCTGCCTTTCAGCAAGCTCTGTATTTCAGTAATTCCATTTTGAAGGTAATTTCCTGATTGGGGCTAATCTCTTTTACTCTGCCCATTTTCCTCTTAACACACCCTGCAAAAGGGCTGCAGGCTGCTGGGTTACTCGTGACAATACTGAAACCAGAGGATGCCATTTCTCCTTGTTTATCTGCACATTTTGGTTACCAGACTCTGTCTGTCCCTCTGATAAGAGTGCATTTCCAAATCTCAGAGGAGTTCAGACCCGCTGAGTGCAAAGACAGAGATCAGAGGTGGGATCCTGTGCAAGACATGCCCTGGAGGGGGCTGCAGGGACCCCGGGCAGCTGATACAGCTTTGAGGCAGCTCTGGAACCCCCCACCAAACAGACCTGAGCCCCTCACAGCTCCTGCAGGGAGCTCTGGGACAATCCCAGGCTGGAGCAGCCATCCAGCAGGTTTTGTGGGACACCAGCAGCCAGGGCCAGTGTGCAGATGAAGGCTGGTGGAGATGATCCTACAGCTGTGGGTGTTTAGGATCCTCTGTGTCCTGGGGAAGTCACTGACACCTCACTGAGCAGTTCCATGGGCTCCCACACTGGCCTGGACATCCCAGCACCATGGACTGCACTTCCCACTGGGCTCTGTCCCATTTCCCCTACCCCATTCCAGTGCTGGCCTGCAAGAAAGGAAAGGGGGGAGAGGAAATGGGGCTCTGAGTGCCCATTTGTACACTCAGGGATCGGCAGAGAGCAGCCACATGATGCTAATGGGGAGGTGACAACAAACAGCTCTGCCAGACAATGGCCCTTCCCAGTTACTGTCCCTCCCCAGTGACTGTCCCTCCCCAGTTACTGTCCCTCCCAGTTACTGTCCCTCCCAGTTACTGTCCCTCCCCACTGACTGTCCCTCCCAGTTACTGTCCCTCCCCACTGACTGTCCCTCCCCACTGACTGTCCCTCCCAGTTGCTGTCCCTCCCCAGTTGCTGTCCCTTCTCAGTGACTGTCCCTCCCCAGTTACTGTCCCTCCCCAGTGAATGTCCCTCCCAGTTGCTGTCCCTTCCCAGTGACTGTCCCTCCCAGTTGCTGTCCCTCCCCAGTGAATGTCCCTCACAGTTGCTGTCCCTCCCCAGCCCAGTCACTTCCAGTCTGTGCAGGGAACAGTGTGGGGCCCCTGGTCCTGTTGCTGCTGAGCTGCTGCCAGCAGTGGTGCTGGCACCTGCAGAGGTGCCAAGGGCAGCCTGAGCCCTGCCCTGCCACCCTGCCCTGGGTGCCCTGGGTTTATTTCTCCTTACCCAGCCAGCAGCTGCAGAGCAGCCCCAAATCCATGGGTGCTGATGGGACACAGGAGTGCTCTGCTCCCCCCAGCTTTCAGCACAGGCCATGGCAGGTGGGAATGTGAAAATCCCTCTTGCAACTGTGCTGAACCCAGCTCCAATGGCCTGGGGGAAAGGGCACAGCTCCCCCCAAACCTCTGTGCACACCACAGGGTGGCATCACCACCCTGCAGGAGCAGCACCTGATCCCAGGGAATTCCACCCAAACCTGGGGCAAGGCTGAGCCCAGCAGCAGCCCTGGGGATCCCACACAGCCTCCTCCCAGCTGCTACAAGTGGGAATGCTCAGCTCTCTCCTGATTCACCCCAGCTGCTCAAGGGGCTCTGTGAGGAGCAGGCACAGCCTCAGACCCCTGGGATGAAGATGAAGATGGGAGGAGATGGTGCTGTAAGGGATGGAGCACCCACAAATTTCAGCCCTGATAACCCCATGCATGGCCATGGGTGACATGGAGAGTCACAAATACCCCCATGGGAAGGGACCCACGAGGATCTCACCAACTGCCAGAGCTGCACAAGCCTTGTCAGTGTGTCCCCTCTGCCTGGTGTGTGCAGTGAGGAATTCAGGCTAAACCACCCCTGCTGCTGTGGGCTCTGAGTCACATCCAGCAGAGCAAGGGACCTCCATGGATGAGCATTTCAGCAGCTGCCAAAGGATGCAGCCCACAAAATGCAGAATTCCATCTTTGTCCCTCTCCAACAGCCTGACAGGCACCAGGACCAAAGCTTCTCACTCCCTCTCACCTTCCTCTGCTTAAATTTGCTTTTCCACCCAGCAACTTAACTTAAAGCCTCCCTTCCACTCCTCCCATCAAACACCCTCAAATCTTAAAAATCACCCACTGCTGCACCACAGGGAAGCTGCAAGGAATCAGGTTCAAGGCTGAGGGAAATGCTAGAGGTATCCTCCTAAAGGACTTGGTTTTCTGCTCCTCGGGGTCACTGGAGCTGCATCCCTGGTGCCTTCCAGCAGTGGGATGGGCACATCCTCCTGCTGCTCTGGGAAATATGTGAGGGTGATGGAGATCCCACAGAGCAACAGAGGCCACTGAGCCTCAGGGCCTCCCCCTTCCCCTGTACCTGGAGAAATCCCAGCGCTGGAGCTCTGGGCAGGCACAATCCCCCAGGCAGCAGCACACCATAAACCACCAATCACACCCCATTTTCCCTCTGCCAAGAGCTCCCCTGCCTCCCCATCCCAGAGCCTGCTTTCTTCCCTGCTCATCTCAAACCAGGAAATCCACAGGAGCTGCAGGCCAGGGAAGCTGTCAGAAAAGAGCCTCCAGCCCTGGCTGGGCTTTTTTCTTTTTACAAGGAACTTTTCATTTTGCTGCCACTTTGTTTTCAGCCCTCGCCTGTCTTCTTGCAGTGGGAGTCTGCTGGGATCAAAACTGGAGAAAAGCTTTTGGAATTCACCCTGGGAACAAAAAGGGCTTTTGTGCAGGAGGATTTGGAGGATGAAGCTGCTTTTGCTGCCCTACCTCTGTGTCTGTTGTTTTCCTGTGCCAAAGAGCACCTGGCAGGAGATGGGCACAGCAGGGGCCGGGCTCTGCCAGGCACAGGGGACACCTCCCACACCTCCAGCAGTGCCAAAGCAGCAGATTTAGGCTCCATTGTCACAGACACGTTTTATGAAATGTAAACAATGGTTATCTGCTGCTGTGGAATGCAACAGGTGCATCTGGGATTGGTCTCATGTGGTTGTTTCTAATTAATGGCCAATCACAGCCCAGCTGGCTCGGACTCGCTGGTCAGTCACAAGATTTTATTATCATTCCATTCCTTTCCTTTCAAGCCTTCTGATGAAATCCTTTCTTCTATTCTTTAGTATAGTTTTAATACATCATTTCCTTTTAATAGAATATATATCATAAAAGAATAAATCAGCCTTCTGACACATGGAGTCACAATTCTCATCTCTTCCCTCGGCCTGGGACTCCTGTGAACAGCACCACAGGTAAGTGCTGAGCCTAAAGGGGTCAGGAGGTTTAAACCTGGGAAAAGCAGAGAAGCAGGGCTTGGATATCACAAGGGTGTGATTGGGTCAGGAAGGGCTCACCTGGGGAGCCCCTCTGGGCTGTCACTGTCCCCAGAGGAGCAGGCACAGAGATTTATGCTGCATTGTCACAGACACATTTTATCAAAAATCCTTTCCTTAGGGTTTTTCCTCCTGAGAAGCTGAGAGGCCTCAGAAATGAAATGGAACCAATGGTTATCTGCTGCTGTGGAATGCAACAGGTGCATCTGGGATTGGTCTCATGTGGTTGTTTCTAATTAATGGCCAATCACAGTCCAGCTGTCTCAGACTCTCTGGTCAGTCACAAGATTTTATTATCATTCCTTTCCTTTCCTTTCAAGCCTTATGATGAAATCCTTTCTTCTATTCTTTTAGTATACTTTTAGTATATAATTCTCTTTAATATAATATATATATCATAAAAGAATAAATCAGCCTTCTGACACATGGAGTCAAGATTCTCATCTCTTCCCTCATCCTGGGTCCCCTGTGAACAGCACCACATTCCATGCAGCCCCATTCCCCCCAGGGATGCTTCTGCTCACTGAGCACCTTCCCTGGTTTTTATTCCTTTTTTTTTTATTCCCTATGGGATCCCTGTCCTGGTGCCACCACGCTCCCAGCAGGCTGGAATTAAATCCCACCAGGGTAATGTGAGGTGCAGTTTTATTTCTGTTCCCAGGGCATCCAGGCAGCCACAGGAGCTTTGTTTTACCAAGCACAGACTGGGTTTGTTCAGCATATTGTAAATTTGGGCATTTCAATTACTCTGCCAGCAGATATCTCCTGCTGATGCTCTGCATGTAAAATTTGGGTGTTAAAATTTTCTGCTCATGAGTAAAGATACCTTGGGATAAAATGGGAGAAAAGTGCCCATTGATTTGGTCATTCTGTGATTTATTAAATAGCAATAACTTTGAGAGCCAAATGGGAATACTCATGGAAACAGAGGGATGTGCCACAAGCTATTTCTTTATGGAGCATCTTCACCTTCTGCAGAAGGCCCTGATGAGCAGGAGGGCTGTGTTAATCCATGTGCAGGCCAGGAATGAGGTGGCAACTTTGCCCAGAGTTTTCCTTCACGAGAGGAACACCACAAGACCAGCAGCTCTGGCATGGTGGGAAAGGATCTGCCTCCTTGCATTCTGTCCTTGGGATTCATTCAGCCAAATACTGTGATTAAATTTCAACATGTGAAGGTCAAAGCTTTGATTATCCTGCCTTTGTGCCACACCATCACACAGCTCTCTTGCTATTCTTTAAGGATGCAAGAGCTTACTTGCATAAAGAATCATATTTAATAACTGAGATATAAAAATAAGCAAGTAAGCAATTTTAACCTTTTTTTAAGCAAATTTATAGCTCTGACCAGCACAGAGGGGAGGAACCAACTCCAGCTCCCTCTGCTGGCAATGCCTCCAGCAAACCTGGAGGTCCCACTTTAAACCACCCAGGAGCATCATTGCTGTGGGAGCCAGGGGAACTGCAGGAAACCAAAGCTCTGACCCTTCTATGGGACCTGTTTTAAAACCACCCAGGAGCACCATGGCTGTGGGAGCCAGGGGAACTGCAGAAATCCCAGAAAACCAAAGCTGTGACCCCTCTGTGGGCACTTTGAAACACACAGGAACACCATGGCTGGGGAAGCCATGGGAAATGAAGGAAACCAAAGCTCTGACCCTTCTATGGGACCTGTTTTAAAACCACCCAGGAGCACCATTGCTGGGGGACACCACAGGAAATGCAGGAGACCAAAGCTGTGACCCCTCTGTGGGGCACTTAAAAACATCCAGGAACACCATTGCCGGGGGAAACCAGGGGAAATGCAGAAAACCCAGAAAACCAAAGCTGTGACCCCTCTGTGGGGCATTTAAAACACACAGGAGCACCATTGCTGGGGAAGCCAGGGGAACTGCAGAAAAAACAAATCTGTGACCCCTCTGTGGGGCACTTTAAAAACACCATTGCCAGAGGGAAGCCAGGGGAACTGCAGGAAACCAAAGCTGTGACCCCTCTATGGGGTATTTTAAAACCACCCAGGAGCACCATTGCTGGGGGACACCATGGGAAATGCAGGAAACCAAAGCTGTGACCCCTCTGTGGGCACTTTAAAACACCCAGGAACACCACTGCTGGGGGAAACCACGGGAAATGCAGGAAACCAAAGCTGTGACCCCTCTGTGGGGCATTTAAAACACACAGGAGCACCATTGCTGGGGGAAACCACAGGAAATGCAGGAAACCAAAGCTGTGACCCCTCAGTGTCGCACCCTGCAGCTCTGGGCACTGGCCCAGCTCCTGGCAAGGATCTCCCTCCTGTTTGTGGCACTGCCAGCAGCCACCAGGGCTGCTCAGGAGCCCAGGGGCACAGAGAGCCAAGGAGTGGAGCTGCTCCAGCAGCAGCAGCAGCAGCAGCTCTGGGTGCTGCTGGCACAGGAGGGAGCTCCAGGAGCTCCAGGCTGAGCAGGGCAAGGTGGATGCAGCTTCCAGGGAAGCTTTTTCAAGTTCAAACCTGTTGAAGCCAGAGGTCAGAGAGCACGACCTGCCAGCCACCTCCTTCACTGGTTTTCCACCCTGCAGCTTGGCTTGGCCCAATCCTGCCTTCCACTCCTCCCAGCACACCCTCTCAAACGCCCTCAAATCCTAAAAACAACCTGAGCTGCAAGGGACCCAGCAGGAACCCTTCAGGATTATCCAGTCCAGCCCCTGGCCCTGCACAGACACCCCAAAACCCCACCCTGTCCCTCAGAGCTCTGGTAGCCTCGAGCTGTGCCCATTCCCTGGGGGAAGAACCTGTTCCAAAAATCCATCCCAATGCCCTGACTCAGCCCCAGCACTGCCTGTCCCTGTCCCTGTCCCACAGAGCAGGGCTGGAGCTGCACCCAGGGCTGGAGCTGCAAGTGCTGAGATCTCTCCTCATCCTCCTCCAGGCTGAGGAAGGCACATTTGCTTGTGTGGCACATAAAGAACACAAGGCATTTATCAAGAACAAAAGCCTTTCCCCAGGTTTTACCATGCAGTTTTATCTCAATTTGGAAAACACACTGAAGAAATCCATGACAGCACAGCACTGTGACAGACTTGTGACAGCAACTCTTGTCCTCCCAATAAAGTGACACAAGTGGGCAGGGTTTTTTTTTTTTCTCTCTGCATATGTCCACATGGATCAAAGCCCACCAGGTCACATCTCTGAAGCAGAAGCTGGAAATACAAACCTCCCTTCAGGAGCCTTTCTGCCAAAGCCTGCACAGAACTCCTCCCCATGTGGGGTCTGGGGCTGTAGTTTCACTTACACACTCCCAAAAAGGAGACTGCTTCCCATGAGCAGATAAAGCAGAATTGGGGGAAAAGGAAAGCAGAAACAGGGAGAAAAAAGGAACCAAGAGAAGCAGGATGAAATAAATCATCAACACAAATCCATAATGTCCATCCCACTTAGCAACCAGGACAAAATACATCCCAACCTTGTAAATTCTTTTATGGGTGAGCTCAACCCCGACCAAGCACGCTCAGTCCCACTGAGTCCTGCAGAAGGATTCAGATGTTCTGAGTTTACCACGTGCACTTTCAGGATGAAGACATGAAAAAAAATCCTATTTAGCCTCTCCATTAAGAGAAAAGAAAAAAATTATTCAGCCCCTCCAGTTCCAAACAGGGCCCTGCTATGCATCAGCCCTGAGTGAACCTCAGGATTGCTCCTTCTCTTCTGCTGTGGCAATGCCATTTTAAAAAACCCTTTTTAAAAACCTTTTTTAAAGCAAACTGCTGGAAAAGCAGCCCCCCTTGGCAAGAGATGCTCGCACAGGATGGACCCTAAATGAGATTATCCGAGGTAAAGAGAGGCTGGAAGTGCTGGCATTGTTCTGGCTCTGTGCAGGAAGAGCCAGAGGAGAAATTCTCTCCTACTGCAGGAAGCTGTTCCAGCCCCTTATCAGACAGAAAGCTCCTGATTTTTTGCGGGGGAAGCACCAAATGTTTTTGAGGGGAAGGAAAAAAAAAGAAAGGGAAAAAAAAAGGCATGGCTGGCTCTAAAGGAAAAAAAAAGAAAAAATAAAAAAGAAAAGGCATGGCTGGCTCTAAAGGAAAAAAAAAAGGAATGGCTGGCTCCTTGTAAGTCTCTTCTGAATTTACTTGATTTTAAATGGCTGTGTAGAAGACATATTTATTTTCTAGAATTTTAGATCCTGCTGAAAAATTAAAACTCCACTTCCAAGATACATTTTTTGTCACAGTGTTCTCCTGCATTTCAAGCTAAACTTGCCTTGGCCAGAGGCTTATTTGTCTCTCCTAAAGTGAACTTCACATTGTATCCTGGATAGCATTTTACATCAACCTTCTACACATATAGACAAAAACAAAAACATGCACTAAGTGACCTCAAAGCCTCCCAAAATCCTTTCACCAACCCATTTGTTCACTGCACAAAGGTACCTTAAGCTATTCCTGTCTCAATAAATGGCCTGGGGACACGAATGGAGCTGAGGAAGCCTGAGGTGCTGCCCAGCTCAGGTGGCTCTGAGCAAGGGGACATGGCCAGGGCACATTCCCCTGCTGTCCCCCCACAGGGACAGAGCTGCAAGCCCTGGGCTCCTTCCCTCTGCCCAACCATGTGAATTCAGCCTGGTCTCGCTTCACAGAATCACAGAATGAACCAGGCTGGAAAAGACCTTTGAGCTCATCAAGCCCAACCCATGACCCAACACCTCCTCATCAACTAAGCCATGGCCCTGAGTGACATGTGACATGACAGTGGCCCCACCACTCCCTGGGCAGGTGATCCCAGTGCCCAATCACCCTCTCAGTGAAGGGTTTTCTTCATTTCTTGCTCCAGAAATCAACTTGTTTCTCATCATCTCTGAATGCAGCATCTGTGTCACCCTCCCCAGCTGCCAGGGGCTATTCTGGGCTCTCCCTCCAGTCGGGGGCTGCTTTGGGATGTGGGATGTCCTTCCCTGCAATGCACAATCTGCTCTTTTGCTTCATTTATAAAACTGATTGCTTGGCAGGGATCCAAAGATTTCTGTAGATGTGTTCCAGAGTTTTATTAGCAATGAGCAAATTGCTGGTGTCCTTGGGAAAGGTAAGGAAGTCAGAGCCTCTGTTATTTGACTTTACTTTTTTCCAGAGGGTCTCTCCCAAAGGACAATTCCATGTCACAGAACAGAGCTCACTTGCTGCACAAGGACCTGTAGATATGATGGCTGTCTTGGCATATTCCATAGATTCTAAAAAACTTACTTAGATTTTAACTCTATTCACTATTTTATGCCTTATTTCAGCCTTGTCTCAGCCTGGTTTCTCCTGGTAGGTTGTTAAGGGATTGGGGTTTCCATCTCTTAGGAGTTAAAAAGCAGAAAAACACTTTGGAACAGGTCAAAACCCAACAGTATTAGAGCATTGCCTTTCTTCTCCTTTAATAGGCTACTCTGACAGCCCTCTGCTTGTTAAATGAGAGAAAAATCTGTGGGCAAGCAGTGAAGGTCAATCTTGTGGTTTTTGAAAGCATTTAATTAACACAGTTAAGTACCAAGGTCTGCTTGGGAGGGAACTTCTGCATTAACCAGCAGCATCCTTCTCTTCAGAGAAGCAAACCTGCAAGAGGGGACTGAGTGCAGGATTCATCCTCATCTCCCCATCCCAACCTCAGTGCTGCTCAGATTCTGCTGCAGCAGCTTCCCTGTGCTGCTGCTGCTGCCAAAGCTGTGAGGAAATCATGGTCAGAGCTGTGTCTGCACCTCTGGCCAGACCCTGACCTGCTTCTGCAGGGTTTGGGGTGACCCCCTGAAACCTCAGGGCTGTGCCTGGGAGTTCTGCTCCAGGCCTTTTGGTCAAGTGCTTAAACAAATCTACTTTTGGGGTTTTGGCATTTCAATGACAGCATGTGAAGTCCCTGTCTCCTCCTTGAGCTGCTCTCAGCTCCTACAGGTGCTCCTCTCCTTGGGATAAAACTAAACATCCCCTATTTATGCTTTAACCCTGGGCAGTCACATGCACAAACCCCACAGTCCCAGGCTGACAGCTCCCTTCGAAAAGGTCACAGCATCAGCTGCTTGAGAGGAGAAATCAATCCCAGCCCTCACAAAGCCAGACTGGCTTTTATTTCTTCATACTTTTTGCAGCACTAGAGACCCTAATTGCAGGTAATTAAAGCAGTCCTAGGAAAAAGGGGTTGAAATCCAAGCTGGGAAGCGTGGCTCTGACTCCAGCGCTGGAGAGGTGCCCTGCAAGGAGCAGGAGCCGTGCCCAGGGCTGTGCCTGGGGCTGCACAAACCAACCCTGAGGGCAGAGCTGCTGCCAAAAGGACCTTCTGAGCCTGTGTGCCCTGATTTTGGCAGGGATTGTGGCAGGGATTGTGGCTGGGACTGTTCCCCTCCTACCTGCAGGGACTCGAGGCAGTGACTGCAGCGGGCTCTGCTGCACACCAAAGGTGTGAGAGCACACAGAACAGAGCAAATCCAGGGAAAAATCACCCAATCATGGAATGGGAAGAGGCCTTAAAACTCATCTCACACCTCCCACTGTCCCAGGTTGCTCCAAGCCCTGTCCAGCCTGGCTTTGGACACTTCCAGGCAGCCACAGCCTCCCTAGGCACCGTGTGCTTTCTGCTTTTTAACTCCTAAGAGATGGAAACCACAATCCCTTAACAACCTACCAGGAGAAACCAGGCTGAGACAAGGAGTTCTTGGCTGAAATAAGGCATAAAATAGTGAACAGAGTTAAAATCTAAGTTTTTTAGGATCTATGGAATATGCCAAGACAACCATCATATCTACAGGTCCTTGTGCCTCACCACCCTCACAGGAAGTAATTTTCTCTTAATATCTAATCCAAACCTACTTTAAAAGGTCAGGAATCAATGCCTGGTTTGCCTTTATAAAATAGTCTTTCTCTCTTCCCCTTTTGGTTCTTTGGGAAAGGTTTATCTTTGCTGGATTGGGTCTTCCATCACTTTAGAGCTCTCAGAACAACAAAAGACTTTTGAGCCATTTTCTATATCTGACCTTGAACTACTGCAGAAGCAATAAACATTCATAGGAGGAATGATACCACAGAGAGGAGCTGTAATTTTTATAACTTGTTGCTTGAGTGTGGAATAAGCCCTGTAAAAAGGCAGGAGTGAGGCAGTCAGGGATCAGCCCCACTGCAGGAGGAGCACAGGCACAAAAACCACCAGGCCTGGGACTTGCACACAGCAGCCACACCACGCTCTGGGGCCATTTGGCACTGATAAGCATTTCTCATGGAGTGCAATTACATATTTTTGTTTAGAAAAAAAGATTCTCCTTCAAAAGCAGCTCCCAAGTCCGTGCTGATTCAGCCTTCATTAAAGGCCTCTTCTTGCAGACACAGTCAAGTGTTGACTCCTGCACTGATTTTCTATTGCTGCCTTATCTTTGGCATCTCATCTGCAACTTCTGCTGGGGTTTTTCTTTATTTATTTTTTTTTTAATCTGAATGCAGTAAAAGTGGCTTCAGTTCTTCTCACGATTTTTGATCTGCCTGGGTGCAGGCTAAGAAAACCCAGCCTTGATGATAAAATTGCTAAGTAGGCTAACAAAACAGCACCAGCAAGAAACTGGATCAGCTCAGCTCTGTGCAGTTTTCCTGCTAGAGTAGGGGAAAAAAAAAATGCTTTTTCTCTTACAAATCTGAAACCCTACCCCAGCTGCAGAGGTTGTTTGCATTGGGCTTCACAGGACTCGGATTTTGCAGCCCAAAAAGCCACAGGCACTGCTCCAACATCAACTGGGGGATGCAGCCAGAGCAGCTCCTGGCCCTGAGCCTCTCCTGATGCCATCTCTGACCCTGTCCCTCCAAATCCAGGCTCCTGATTGAGCTTGGGATGCAGATCCAGAGGGATTTTTCACAGCTCTGACAGCACCAGAGGATTCCTGGAGCTCCCACAGAGGATGTGCAGCATTGCTCTGCATCATGGCCAAAGGAAAGGAGACTCAGAAATGCTTCAGCACCCCATGTCCTGGTGGGATGAACCCTCTGTGTTTGGAATCCCCATTTTAAAAGGATGGGGAGATTGGAAGGATGGGTTTAATTCTGGCTCTGAGGCAGGAGAAAGCCCTACAAGCACCAGGCTCAGACTTCCCCTCTCCAAACTTGCTTTTCACTGAGCCAAGGCCACTGAGCAGCAGTCAGTTTTCCATTCACACTTGTCAAGTGCAGAATATTGTGGATTTGGAAGACAAAAGCAAAGAAAAAAAAACAAAAAACAAAAAGCAAAATCCAAAAAAACCCCAGTTTTTGCACAATGAGCAGCTATGGAAATGGCACCCAATGGCCTTCACCACTTGGCCACCACAGACCATAGTAATACCTGAGGTGGCACAGCTCCAGCCTCCTGGATCTGCTTCCCTGCTACCACTGCTCCAGCTGATAATGCTAATCCCTTAAACTGCTCCCAGACAGGCCCTAAGGAAGGGAGCTAAGGAACTCCACAGGTAATGAAACAGATTTTTATTCTCTTTAATTATAGCTCTGTCCACGTCCCAAACCAAAAGAACACTCCTGCAATTCCTCTGGCTACTGGAGGCTGACTCAAGATTTCATCTAATGATGCTGCCAACTTGTAAATGCACCCCAAAATGGTCCCCAAAAACGTGAGAGACAGCAGGAAGGGACTCCTGGTGAATAATTCTTGCCCAGAATTGCTTGTGCCACTGCTGCCACCACAGCTGTGACCTGCCCTGTGCCTGCACCCCCTGGGAAGGGCAGAGCTCTGCCCCTGGAGCTGGAGCAGCATCAGGAATGAAAGTTCATGGGGTGAATCCCTTGGGGCAGGGCTGGGAACCAGCACAAGAACCAGGCTAAGGAGCTTTGGGCCTCCAAGAGCATTTGCAGAGGGCTGGAGAAGCATCCCCACTCCTGTGCCAACACAACTCCCACACTTCTTCTTTTTCCTGCCTTTTTCAGGTGTGTTGGTTTTCAATCCTTTTTGGAGAGGCTTCTAGAGGTGCTGTCACAGCTCTTTTCAGCAAGAGAAAAAGCCCAAGTGACAACAAACACAGGCACTGTTTGGGGGGGAAAGGGCAACTTTTTAATCCCTTTGTGTATTTTCAACCAGGGGGCCCAGAATCTCAAACCTGCAGTAACCACGTTCCCTGTGAAGTGTCTCATGTCTCCAAATTACTCCTGTGGTTTTCATGGAGCATCATTTGCCCCACCTGAGCAGCTTGTGGATGTGTCAGGGGAGGGAATTCAGCCCTAAGGAAGCCCCCAGGTTTTGGGGACTTAAACACCACAATAAAAAGGAGCCTGGCAGGAGCACTCAGCTCTCTGCTCCCTTCTTCCTGCAACTTTGCACTTTTTATTGCTAGAACTGCTCCTAGCTGGAGCTTTTAAATATTAAATATGTTCCTGGGTGGCAGCAGGGAGCTGCTGGCCTGAGCAGTGGTGTTGGGACATGTTGGGACCTGCTGGGACATGGGGACAGGACAGACACGTCCTGAGGGCAGAGCAGGGGCTCACCCAGGTGTCTCAGCCCTCACCTGGGCACAGCTTTGGTTCATCTCCAGCCACTTTTCTGCCCCAGCCACATTCTCCTCTTCCCAAGCTGGGTAATTTCTCTAGCCTGGCATTGCATGAGATTTTTAAACCTCTTTATAAATATTTGCCCCGCTCTTAACCCAAAGCAGGCACACAGGCACCTCCAGCACTCAAACTAATTCAACAGGGCACCCTTAAAAAAAAAAACAAAATTAATTAAGAATAAATCATCAGCTCCAGCTGAAATTTGCTGCTAGTCCAGGCTTTGCTAGGCTTGCACCTGGCTGACCGTGGCACAGCTTTGCTGTGCCCTTGCCAAGTGCCTGTGTCATGGCAGAGTGTGAGTGGGGAGAAGCTGAGGTGGTGCTGATGAGGCAAAATTCACATTGCACAACCCACAGGAGCTGCTTGCAGGTTAATCCTACACCAGCAACAACCTGCCACCTACCTAGGGCTGCAAAAAAAAAAACCCAAAAACCCAACAACAAGGAATATTTCAGCTTTACAGCTGCTCCACTGAGACTTCTGGCTGGGGAAAACATGAGTGTTTCACATAAAACTCTGGTATTTGGACTAGGTGCAGGGCCTTTGGTCAAAGTCCATAGGGTGCATGCTCAGCCAGCATCACGTGGGATGTGCTGCTCACAATCTCAGCTTCCCTCTGCAGCTGGAGCACTGAAAACTGTGTTTGAAACAAGAGCCTGAGGTTTAGGTGTGAGATCAACAGGCAGCAATACTTAGTTCAAACATCATTTCAGTGTATTTATGAATCAGTGCTCTCTCCTGGGTACTGCTCCCCCTTCCCTTTTCTTATTGCAATGGAGAAATTTGCATATTTGCAGGTGTTTGCTCCCATGTGGGCTTTGCCAGGGAATAATTCCCCCTGTTGGAAGGATTTTGGGAGACTCCTGAATATATCTGCTGTCACCAGAGTCCAGATTTACAGCCTCAAACTGTGCTTGGCTTGAAATGAATATGGACTTCCTCTTTTTTTTTCACCCCCCCTCCTCTTCCAAAATAATATCCTATTAGTCATGACAGCCAAATGGGCTGGATTTGGGCAAGGATTCAACTTCTGAGCTCCCATCATCACCAAGGCCCTCCTGGCCAGAGCAGCCCCATCTCCAAAGGTGAGGAACAAGCTGCAGGAACCTGCTGTGCTCAGGAAAAGCTGATTTGCTGTGGGTTGCTACATCCCACAAATGATACCAGTCTGCAGCTTGAAAGAGGGAATGAACAGGCAGAGGGTGAAATGCAGGGGTGCCTTTGACTTCAGGTGAGTTTTGTACTTGGGTGGACCCTCAGGGGCAGGTAAGGTGGCTCAGAGCCACGAGAGCACAATGCTGGAGGCATCTGCTCGTTCCTGCTGCAGAAAGGGCCAGAAGAAAAGTGTTATTTCTGAATTCCAGGGGGAGTTTTACCCTTTACAGACTGTGCAGGAAGCTGATCCCCCCCCCTTCCATTTTTTTGCACAGCACAGGTAGGGTCTCCCTGAACCTGAACCAGGTGGGATTCCTTGCAGGGAGTAAGAACAGCTCTGCTGCTCACATGTTCCCCTGCCACGCTGCATCAAAAAAAAAAAATTAATCTCTGGCAAATTCTCAGAACAACTCTGGAAAGGATTCAAAGCAGAGAGAGGGCTCAGCAGCTGGCTGAGGCTCTGGGCTGTACTTTCCACAGAGCTGCTGAGGAACCTCCCGTGCAACACGATGAAAGCCGATCCCAAAACTCAGATTATCCCAAAGAACGACACCTCTGCTGCAAAGCCCAGAGCTGAAACCCCTTCCTGAGCAAAAGCTGGGCCTGAACAGCTGAGCTTGGAAAAGTCATCTGTGCCAGGAATGCAGGCACTGGTGCTGCAGAGAGCGAGGAGGACGGCAAAGGGAGTCAAGAATGATGCCATTCATTGAGATCATGTTTTGTGGGTTGGCTACTTCCATCCTCCCTTTTCCTGGTACTGGGGAGGACGCAGAAGGCCCTGCTGGGGGACACTGGGCACCCCTGCAGGGCCACCAGCACAGCTCCCTGCCTGTCACCGCTCTGCACGCTCAGCCTTGGCCACCCCCAGGCTTTTTGGGGACCCCCTGTGCCCCCCGGCAGTGGCAGAGGGCTCTGGGTACCCCCGGGTTCAATCCTGCATTATCAAACTTCCTTGGCTCTCTGCATCGGAAACTTTTACAATTCCCTGCTCAGCTGGAAAAGATGACTGCAGCAAACCCAAATTAGGAATAAATTATACAACAACTTTACATTTTTCTTTTACAAAGGGAAACTGTGTGGCAAGAGCTGTGCAGGCACCTCATTCCCAACGTCCTCCCTTGCAAGGATTATTGTGGAAGGCTTAGTTTGAATAAATGAATAAATAAATAAATAAATAAGTAAATAAACACAACACGAGCTCCAAACTCACTTTGGGACCTGCTCCTGCCAGGCCACACGCTGCCTCTCACCCCCAAAATCCCAAATATGTGTGAGGGCTGCAGGATGCAGGGAGAGCCAAGCTGTAACATCCAGCCCAAGCACTTCCAAAAGCTGCATCTGTGTCATGGGCATGGATTTTCACAATGAATGGCCACAGCTACTCCTCCTTAAAGCTCTCTCCCTGTTGCATTCCCGCAGCATTTTTGCAATATTAAATTCTCCACCTCCTCCCAGCCTGCCCCCCCGCCCTTGCAAGGGCACAAGGCAGAGGCAGGCTGGAATAAGCAGCGAGTTAAAAAGCAAAGAGCCAGCTCCCTTTGCCACCACCACCATCACGCTGGCAGAAATAAATCACTGCTGTCCCCTTCCCAAATCCCCTCCTGCTGCTCCTCAGGCCTCAACTCCTGCCCTTTTGCAGCTCCTCAATGCTCAGCTTTGCCCTTTTGCAGCTCCCAAACTCTCAACTTCTGCAACTCCAAAATGTTCAATTCCTGCAGCTCTCAAATGCCCGATTCCTGCCCTTTTGCAACTCCTGAATTCTCAACTTCTGCAGCTCCAAAATGCACAATTCCTGCAGCTCTCAAATGCCCAATTCCTGCCCTTTTGCAACTCCTAACCTCTGAAATTCTGCAGCTCCAAAATACTCAACTCCTGCCCTTTTGCAAATCCTGAATTCTCAACTCCTGCAGCTCCAAAACGTCCAAAACGCCCTGTTGCAATTAAATTATTAATTTCTGCGCTTCTGCAGTCCCTAAATGCTTCAGTCCTGCACCTCTTAAATGCTCTAGTCCTGCCTTTCTGCAGCTCCAAAATGCTCAATTCCTGCAGCTCCAAAATGCCCAATTCCTGCCTTTTTGCAACTCCTAAGTTCTCAGCTGCAGTTCCAAAATGCTCAGTTCCTGCAGCTCCAAAATTCATCATTCCTGCCCTTTTGCAACTCTGAAATTTTCAGCTTCTGCAGCTCCAAAAAGTTCAATTCCTGCCCTATTGCAACTCCCAAACTCTCAATTCCTGCAGCTCTCAAATGCCCAATTCCTGCCCTTTTGCAACTTCGAAATTCTCAAATTCTGCAGCTCCAAAATGCATAACCCCTCCCCTTTGCAAATCCTGAATTCTCAACTTCTGCAGCTCCAAAATACTCACCTCCTGCAGCTCCAAAATGCCAAATTTCTGCCCTTTTGCAACTCCAAAATTCTCAACTTCTGCAGCTCCAAAATGCTCAATTCCTGCAGCTCCAAAATGCATAACTCCTCCCCCTTTACAAATCCTGAGTTCTCAACTCCTGCAGCTCCAAAATACTCAACTCCTGCAGCTCCAAAACGTCCAATTCCTGCCCTGTTGCAATTAAATTATTAATTTCTGTGCTTCTGCAGTCCCTAAATGCTTCAGTCCTGCACCTCTTAAATGCTCTAGTCCTGCCTTTCTGCAGCTCCAAAATGCTCAATTCCAGCAGCTCCAAAATGCCCAATTTCCGTCCTTTTGCAACTCCTAAATTCTCAACTTCTGCAGCTCCAAAATGCACAATTCCTGCAGCTCCAAAACTCATCATTCCTGCCCTTTTGCAACTCCTAAATTCTCAACTTCTGCAGCTCCAAAATGCACAATTCCTGCCCTTTTGCAACCCCTAAATTCACAAGTTGTGCCCTTCTGCAGCTCCTAAACAATTCCTGCAGCTCCAAAACGCTCCCGTTCTTGCAGAGTTCCAAACTGCTCCATTCCTGCCTTTCTGAAGCTCCCAAACACCCAATTCCTGCACTTCCAAACGCTCCATTCCTGCCTTTTTTGCACGCTCGGGGCGTGCTGGTGTGACCAAAAGTTACCAAATATTAAAAAAAAAACGGGGGGGGGGGAGAGAAATGGGTGGAAAATGATCTCAGCGCTGGCACGAGAACAATACTTTCCCATGGAAACATAGGTATATATTTAATTCCCGGTAACTCCACTCCAGTTTCACCTTTCATCTCCCTCGCGGACTTGTTTAAAAGTTTGTTTTAACCCCGCGCCCGAGCCCCGGCTGCAGCTGCTGCTGCTGCGACACCCCCCGCTCGTTCCGGGCCGTGCCAAAGGCAGCCGAGGGGCACCGGGGGCTGCGAGCACCGGGGGTGCCAAGGGAGCTGCACCGGGAGCTGCACCGGGGCTGCACCGGGAGCTGCACCGGGAGCGGTGACCCCCGGGCAAGGCGGGCGTGCAAACTCGCGGGCACCCGCACCCGTGCATGCACATGCACATGCACCCGTGCGTGCACACGCACCCGTGAATGCACACGCACGTGCACCCGCACCCGTGCACGCCGGTGCACACGCGCCCGTGCATGCACGTGCACGCGCGCCCGTGCACGCGCGTTTGCACGCGCGGCTGCGTGCCCGGTTGCGCGCGTGCACCCGCAAGTTGCACAAGCGATTGCGCGCGCACCGGCCGCCCCCCCCCCCCCCGCCCCCCCGCTCCCCAAACCCCGCAAGTTGCACGAGCGCGAGTGCACGCCCGCGCAGCCGCGTGCACGAGCGTGCACGTGCATGCACGCGCGGCCGTTGCACGCGCGCACCCACGCGCGGGCTGCACGTGCACGCGCGCTCTCTCACCTCGGGGCTGAGACATTGTCCCCCGGCGGGCTGGGGGCAGGGCGCGCGCACAAAGAGCCGTCCCCCGAGCGCGGCCCCGCCGAGGGGCGAGCCGCCCGGCGCGCTCACACACACACACACACAAAAGATGCGAGCCGCGCGCTCCCCCCCCGGAACGCCGCGCGCGCTCCCGCCTGGGCGGCGCGGGGCTCGGGGCGCGCCGGGCCGCGCCGTGCCGGGCCAGGCCGGGCCGGGCCGGGCCGGGGGGAGCGGGGGGGGTCCCTGCGCGGCTGGCGCGGGGCCGGCGCGGCTGCACCTACATGATGGGCCGGGGCGGCCGCCCCGGCCTCCGGCGCGCACGGGGGGGGGCTGGGGGGAGCGCACTGCGCGCGCGCGGCGCCGCCGCGGGGCCGCATGGGAGCTGTAGTCCTGAGGCCTCACATCCCCCTGCTGAGGCGCCGGCAGGGGGCGCGGAGAGCGCGGCCGGGTTCGCCAGCTTCGAACCGATTAAAATCGCTTCAAACTGCTTGAAACCGCTTCAAGTCGCTTCAAACCGCTTGAAACCGCTTCAAACTGCTTGAAACCCCTTCAAGTCGCTTCAAACCGCTTGAAGCCGCTTAAAATGGCTTCAAGTCGCTTCAAAGTGCTTAAAACCACTTCAAACCGCTTCAAATCATCTCAAACCGCTCTAAAATTGCTTCAAATGGCTTCAAATGGCTTCAAATCACTTCAAACCTCTTCATATCATTTAAAATTGCTTTAGGCCATTTCAAGCCGTTTCAAACTGCTTAGAATCTCTTCAAATCACTTCAAATCGCTTTAGGCCACCTCAAACCATTTCAAACTGCCTAAAGTCTCCTCAAATCCCTTCAAACCGCTTCAGACCTCTTCAGATTGCTTCAAATCACTTCGAATTGCTGCAAATAGCTTCAAATCCCTTCAGACTGTTTCAAACCACTTCAAACCTCTTCAAATCGTATCCATTATTGAAGTTCTGAATCCATGTTTTTTAATTTTTTTCTTTGCAGGCAGGTCAGATGGAGTGAGCTCACCCCGAGTGTCTTGGTTGGAACAAACAGGTGTCTGCTAAGGAAGACAGAAGCTTCTCCTGAACTGGAAAATGCAAACCTCCTCCCTCTAAATTGTTATAATTTTGCAATTAAGGGGGGGCTCTCATGCAAAGATGTGGGAATAGGAATAATAGTTATTTTATTTGAGAAAAAATAAAAATAAAATAAAAATGCAGAGTCAGAACAGGGTGGTGGCACAGCCCCATCCCATGGGGGCTCAGCCCTCCTGCAGTGCCAGCTGTGGCTCTGCTGGAGCAGGGATCCTGCACAAGGGGGGAGTTTTCCTCTGCAGCTCCAGGGCTGCTGCAGATGGGCCTGGGCTCCCTCTGGCCATGCAGGGCAGCAGAAGCTGCTCCTCTGGCAATGCCCTAGGCAAAGGCTGCTGGGCTGTCCCAAAGCTCAGATTGGATCCAGGTAGGAATGCTTGGCTCCTCCCCTGGGCGGAGCATCTCCCCATGGGATGCTGGGATTGGATCAACCCTGCAGGGACACTCACTGGCCCATGGACAGAAGATAATTAATGATTAATGGCCCATGAACAGAAGATAATTAATAATGAATGGCCCATGAACAGAAGGAAGGGGAGGGGAGGGGAGGGGAGGGGAGGGGAGGGGAGGGGAGGGGAGGGGAGGGGAGGGGAGGAAAGGAAAGGAAAGGAAAGGAAAGGAAAGGAAAGGAAAGGAAAGGAAAGGAAAGGAAAGGAAAGGAAAGGAAAGGAAAGGAAAGGAAAGGAAAGGAAAGGAAAGGAAAGGAAAGGAAAGGAAAGGAAAGGAAAGGAAAGGAAAGGAAAGGAAAGGAAAGGAAAGGAAAGGGGAAAAAGGAAAAAAGTTATTGCACAGCTGACTGAAGAACTCAAACTTTTACATCTGTGTCTGGCCATAACTCTCTTCCTTAGGACTCCCTGCCTGCTGTAGTTTGAATTTTCTACGAGTTCTGATTTATTTATTCCCCCTCCCAACTCAATCTTTCATTGCTGAGGAATTAATTTGCAGCTGAGAAACTGGACAAACAATTTCTGTGGTTTCACTGCTGAAAAATCTCCTCTCTGTGTCTGTAAACAGGAGGTTTGCCCCAAAATGTTGTTTGTTTTAGACACCAGGCTGTTCCCAGCCTTGGTTTGATCAGGGAGCTCGAGAGGCAAGCTGGATTTGTCCAGGAAAACACAATTGGAGGCTTCAGTGTCAGTGTTTGTGTGAACACAAACACTGGGCCAGAAATTCAGCCCAGAGCTCTGTCCACGAACAGCAGTGACCTCCAGCCCCCCCAAATTCTCCTGCTTCCCTCCTGCAGGAGCTTTGCCAGGGGTTGTTTCCCTATCCCATCTCTCTGAGGAGGGGGGTGTTTCCCCCTGCTCCATCTCCCTTCACAAGGAATTCTTTGGAAAATCCAGATGCTGCTCACGTGGGATTTTCAGCTGTTACAGGTGGTGGGAAACAGGAGCAAAACTGTGTCCAGAACACCTGCGGTACCTCCTGGTGCATGCTTGAACACCAAAACCAGGTTTTGAGGCTTAAATCAGGATTTTCCCAGCGTGTCATGGGGAGAGAAGGGGCCGTAGGTTTTGCTCTGAAGCTGTTGTGTATTTTGGATGACAGCCCTGTGCAGGGACAGACAGAAGCCCTGTTTTTTCCCAAAACAATGCACTTTGCAAATGGAGAAACCAAGCAGAGGAGCTTGGTGATCCCACTTTATGGAGCAGGAGGTGGGGCAGGCTCCAGCAGCTCCTGTGCTGAACGATCCAGTGGCTATTTCAGTTTCTCTGGTTCTGGTTTATGTTTTTATTTGTTTATTCTGCTCTCAGCCATCCCCTCCTTCATGGGAATGGGAGCTGTGAGGAAGGAAGGATGATTTGGAACAAGTGTAGAGAAGTTTGGCTTGGTCTGTCCTGTGAGAGGCAACGAGACAATGACATATTATTTATTATTTATTCTCTTCTATATCTTGCTAGGAGAAACTGTGCCAGTACAGAAAACAATCCCCATTATTTTCCAGATTTGCAAAGTGGTCTGCAGACTCTTTAGAATGAAGTAAAAGATAGTTGTCCAAAACTTTGTCTATTCGAATATAAAGTGAATATCAAGTGTGATCCCATCCTCTGGACAGAACCTCATGAAATTTCTCATTATTTTTGAGCTCAGGTAGGGGCCAGTCCCCACAGAGCAGCTGGACAAGAGAATTCAACTATTCCCTAATGCTCCTAAGGCACAGGAACAAGCTGGAAATTCAGAATAATTGGAATAATGACCCTAAAGTCCCTTGCTCTCTGCTGCAGAGGATGAATAAAGTGCAGGAAGTTCTCCCAGCTGGGAAAAGAGACCCTCCCAAGGGATGTCTGGGCCAGGAGCTGGGAGCAAAACCAAAGCAAACAGAGGGTGGCAGATGCTGGGGAGGAGAATGTGGCTGGGGGAGAGAGGAGGTGAGAAACAATGAGCTGTGCTGATGGCAGCAGCACCATCTGCTCCTCGGGGTCTGAGTGCTGCCGCTGATATCCTGCATTCCTTTGTTCCCCGGGAGCTGCAGCCTGCAGGAATTTAAAGCCAAACACAGCCCCTGCAGTTCAGCCCCATCTTACCTTTTGTCTGAATTTCCTCAGTCTCCTCCTCCTCCTCCTCTTGCAGCCCTTAACTCCCAGTTTTTTTTCCTGAGTTGATGGATGAAAACCCAGGAGAACTTGGGATTCTCTGGAGTTAAACAAACTGTGCTGCCCCAGCACACACAGGGTGATATCCTGGTAAAATCTCTCTTTAGCTGAAGAGCTGAATTGAGAGGATAAAATGATCCAAAAAGCACATGCAGCTCATAAAAGAGGCAGAGGCCAGTAAATAAAAATGACTTTCAGCTTAGTAATAAGAAGGTTTTAGAGCCATAAATCTGGCTGGACAATAATGATGAGTCCAGCATGCTCTTCCAGGAGGGGTGAGGGTGATGTTTGTGTGTGTTAACCTAAAGAGGAAGGACAGAGCTGGAAAACCAGGTAGGAATTTTAAATTTTTAGAAAAATATGCAATGAATGCACAGGTGAACTAAGGCAACCTCACCATTCTAAAATCGTTGATTTGGGGTTGGGGGAAAAGGTGTTTTTACATGGCCTGTCTTAAACTGCTTGTCCTTCCCTCTGAGCCTTGCACTCCTGTTCTTGGGGATGGTTTTGTTTCTTAGAAAAACCCTGAAATTTTACCAGTTACATCTCTTTTTGTGGTCACCTTGTTCTGTGTTGCTGCAGAAAGTCAGAGGTCCCATCCCCCTGTCCCACTTTGGGACAGAGCTGAGTGTGGTGCTTTTTTCCTTGGCTGCTGGTGTGGGTTTTAACTCTGCAAACACTGCTGGGTTGTTTCAGCGTTTGCATTTGCTCCTTTGTGCCCTCTCTGTGTGTAACACACTCTGGGCTTGCCTTGCTGCAGTAATGGACCCAAATGCACCCTTGGGGCAGCTGGGAGCACTCAGAGCAGCCCTCAGAGCAGCCCTTTTGTGTCTGTGCATTCTCAGGGTCACATCCCGAGCTCCAGGCTCCGTGCAGTGCCCTGAGCCTGCTCAGCCCTGCAGGGACAGCAGCTGCTTCATCTTTAGGGTCAGATCCATCACCCTCAGCCCCCCCTGGCTGGCTGCTCCATCTTTAGGGTCAGATCCATCACCCTCAGCCCCCCTGGCTGGCTGCTCCATCTTTAGGGTCAGATCCACCACCCTCAGCCCCCCTGGCTGGCTGCTCCATCTTTAGGGTCAGATCCACCACCCTCAGCCCCCCTGGCTGGCTGCTCCTTCTTTAGGGTCAGATCCATCACCCTCAGCCCCCCTGGCTGGCTGCTGCATCTTTAGGGTCAGATCCACCACCCTCAGCCCCCCTGGCTTTAACGTTTGCAGCTCACTCAGCAGGCATTGTTTGAGTGCCCAGTGACTCCATCCCAAAGCCAGGAGCAGTAAAGGGAATTCAAACTCTGCCCCAGTCCCCCAGAGCCCAGCCCTGTCACCCTGCAGCTCCAGGGGGGTAAAATGACCCCATCAAGGCTCCCCTGCAGTCAAGACATCTTTAACTCCCACTCAGGAGCCCCCAGGCTGCCTGGCCCTGCTTGGGCCAGGGAGCTGGAGCTGTGGCACTGCTGGGTGGCTCTGCTGGGTGACACTGCTGGGTGGCACTGGTGGGCAACACTGGTGGGTGACACTGGTAGGTGACACTGGCGGGTGGCACTGCTGGATGATGCTAGTGGGTGGCTCTGCTGGGTGGCACTGTGTGGGTCAGTGCTGGATGGGTGGCACTGTGTGGGTGACACTGGTTGGTGACACTGCTGGGTGACACTGCTGGGTGACACTGCTGGGTGACACTGTGTGGGTCACTGGTTGGTGACACTGCTGGGTGGCTCTGCTGGGTGGCACTGTGTGGGTCAGTGCTGGATGGTGGCACTGTGTGGGTGACACTGGTTGGTGACACTGCTGGGTGACACTGCTGGGTCACTGATGAGTGGCACTGCTGGGTGGCACTGCATGGGTCCCTGCATGGGTCACTGGTGAAGATGTGACCTCAGCCATCCCCCAAGTCCCCTGCACCCCTCACTCCTAGAAGATGTCAGCATTTGGGATTTGGGATTTGGGATTTGGGGCAGGGTTTCACCTCAAGGCACTGCTCTGCCCTCTGGACTCAGTTTCTCACTGTTTGTCCCCAACTCCTTCATGCCACCCTTTCTTCAGCAAAATGAGCTGCAGGTTCATTCAACAACTTAGTCAAGGGTTTAGTCCTAAACTACTCTTTGCTCTGGGTTCCCAGGGATGCAGAATGAGTTTTTTGAGTGTGGATGCAATGCTGGGGTCCCAGCCAGCCTCAAAATTCCCAGTATGGAGTGTGCAAGGCAAGGAGAAACCTGGATATTTAGGGACAGAAAAAGAGGCCTCACCAGCAGCCAGGGAGAGGAAAGAAGAGCAGGAACTGATGCCTTGAGGAGGCTGAGCTGGAGCAGAGGCTGGGCAGAGTTACAGAACAAAGCAGGGATTTATTCAAAGCATCTCCTCCATGGATCCACCTTGGGCAGCACCAGAGCCCAGCCAGGGCTGCACCCAAGATGAACCAAAATGGTCCCAAAATGAACCCAAGATGAACCAAAATGGTCCCAAAATGCACGGCCGGGCACGGGGGCTCTCCCTGGGATCAGTTCTGCTCCATTTGCATCTTGCAGTTCATTGTCCCATTCCAGCTTTAGCCCATCCAGTCCCATCCTTGTTTTTTTCTCTCCAGCCCACGGGGTTTGTGCTCCTGGGCTGAGGTTTGGGTCATTTGTCCTTGGTGCCCAGCTGGAGCAGGAATTGTTTTGTGTCCCTGCTCTGTGCACAGAGCCTCAGCATCCCCTGATGTGAGCCCAGCCCCACACACTAAAGCAGCACAGAACCTGAAACATAGAAAAGCTAAAACTGAAGGCATCTTTTGCCCCACTGCAAAAAAGTTCTAAAACATGGTGGAACGAGGCTGAGCAGCTCCAGTGCTAAGCAAGGACAGGTGGCACCTCTGTCTGAAGGGATCTTTTTATTGGGATGACAGCAGGAAACTTCTCCTCCTTTCACTGACATGGATATCTGGAGTGTGCTGCAGTGCAGAGCCAGCCAGGAGCTTTTTTAAAGCAGGAAATCATATTTAATAATCCAACCAGGAAAACCACTGGGAAGGGAACACAGCTGGAGGTGGGCAGGTGGCTGCAGGACCAGGGGATAGTGCCACACTCAACAGTGGTTCTGACACAAAAAAATACTCATTTTCTGTCACATCCCATCAAGGAGAGGTCACATTTTCCCCTCTCAAACTCTTCTGATTTAAAATAGGCATTTGGCTTCTTTTTTCTGCAATCATGAGGTATTACTCATGGCCAGAGTGAATCTATGTTTGTACCCATCTGGGTGTAATTATGGCATTCTATATGCATTGCACACAATGTATATATTGTGCACTGAACTGCTGCCCTGGCTCTTGTTGAGCTCTCTTGATGCTTCACTTTAAAGCTTGTTTTTTGGTGTTTTTTTTTTTTTCTCCCAGAGGTTTTTAACTTCCCGTAAAAATCTATTCTGGGCTGGGACTCCTCGTGCCAAGTCTTAGGCCAAGATTGAAATTTCTTTTATGAAATTTTATTCTGAGCCAGCCTGGATGTTGTTCCAGAAGGGGGGTGAGGGCGTGGAGTAAAACCCTGTCCTGCATGGTGTGTGCAAACCTGACTCCTAAAGAACTGAATTTTGCATAATCACTCCTAGAGGTGCAAAATGCTGCAATTCTCAGCTGGGTTTTGAGACCTTTCCTTTAAATCCAGGGATAAATTGTACTTGTTAATGATGCCCTGGGCCTGAATATCAGGATATTTTTGGTGTCCAAGAGCTGGCAGCTTTGACAGTGGCAAAGGACCCTTTGCAGTTTGGTGCAGCTGCAGTTGGAGCAGTAAATGCTGGAGCAATTTGGGTTTTGCACAGTTTATTTCAGCCTCTTTCCAGCTCCCAGAAAAAAGGGAGTCCTCTAAATGAGGTGCTCTGAATTCCTGCTGGGAATCTGGGCTGGAGAGGATGCAAATGCATTGTCCTTGTGCTTACCCACAGGTTTATTGATGCAAACACATCACTTCCAGTAAATGTGGAGAAGATCTCAGCAAGTGCCTGAGCCAGCTGTGTGCACAAGAAAAAGAGCTCTAAACAGTCACAAGATACAGGCAGGAACAGGGCTAAAGTTGGTTCATAAGTCCAAAGGAAAATGTAATATAATTTGGGTTTCTCTGCATTTGAATCCAAGCAATTTCTGTGATGGGCCTCTGGCTCCCAAAGGGCCCTGCAAAAGCTTTGATAAAAAAGCAAAAAGAAGCTGTGAAAGAGCAGCTGCAGTTTACCTGCAGCTTCTGCACCACTGCACAAAATCATTCCAGCATTCCTGGGCGTCTGCAAGGGCTGGGAAGGGCAGTCAGAGCAGGTGTGCTCTTGCAGGGAGAGGGGATGGAAGGGCCACATCCACCAGCCTGAAACCCCAGGATAATGTTCCCTTGCTGGCCATTTCTTTGTGTCTGAAGTTGTTGTGCACAGCACAGAACCTCCCAGATTTCCCTGCAAGAAGCTGAGCCTGCCCTGCTGGATGGAGGCACCTCCCTCCTGCTCTGCCCCACATCCAGCACAGGGTTTCCACATTAGGAGCAGGGATGCTCCCAAGATTTTGGGAATGGTCCTTTGTCATTTTAATGCCCTTTTTTTGTTTTTTCTTTTTCCACTGTACTTTCAAAATGCTGAGTCACAGAAAGAAATGAAGAAGGAAAGGAAAGGAAAGGAAAGGAAAGGAAAGGAAAGGAAAGGAAAGGAAAGGAAAGGAAAGGAAAGGAAAGGAAAGGAAAGGAAAGGAAAGGAAAGGAAAGGAAAGGAAAGGAAAGAAGACAGAGAGAAAGAGAGAGAAAGAAAGAAAGAAAGAAAGAAAGAAAGAAAGAAAGAAAGAAAGAAAGAAAGAAAGAAAGAAAGAAAGAAAGAAAGAAAGAAAGAAAGAAAGAAAAAGAAAGAAAGAAAGAAAAGAAAGAAAGAAAGAGAAAAGAGAAAAATAAAAGAAAGGGAAAAAAGGAAAAAAAGAAAGAAAAGAAAGGAAAGAAAGGAAATTCAGCCAGTCATGTTTCCTCTGCAGTGCACTGAGCTGTGCTTCCCTGATATCCTGTTTGCTCAGTTCCTGAGGTGAGCACCTGAGCACAACTTTCAATTTCAATGAAATCCCCCTGGAAGGAGATCCTTTAAAGAGAAAGGGAAGAGATGGCCCAATTCTGCCTGTGCTGCTGTGACCCTGGTGGGATGCACAGAGTCCATCAGCCCAGAGTGATGAGGACTGGAGAAATTTCCCTCTGCTCCAGCGTGACCAACCCCAACTCCCTCAGCCTTCTTGTAGCCACTGGAAGTTGCCATCATTTGGTGCCACTGCCTGGTGGAGTTGTTTAGATCCCTGTTCCACTTAAAGAGATTAAATTCTCCTCTTTGTCTTGAACTCCTTTTGCTTGGAAGCGTAACCTGGACAGGTTTGTGGTGCAAACACAGCAGCCACCTCCACCTCAGCACAGACTCCTTCTGGTCTGGAACAAATTCCACCACCTTTGGCTCTTTGTACCCACAAACAGAGATGATGTTTGAGGCACCTGAGCAAACAGGGCTGCTGTAAAAATTAATTAGGTGCTGGTTTGAAGGTGCTTTGAAGATGAAAAGCAGTGCAGGGCTTTAGGTTTAATGGCTCTCTGGAGGTTCTCTCCCTGTGCTGCAGGCTGGATTGGACTCTCAGGTGCTGGTTCTGTTTGGTGTTTCCCTGGCTGCAGCAGCACCCAGTGCCAGGGGGGTCTCACCCACCTGCCAGGGATATTTTAGAGGATGTTTTCCTCCCAAATTACACAGCCAGGTGTTTTGGGGCACCCACCTCCTGTGCTCTGTGCAGACCCCTCACGTTTTGTTGCTATGAATTGTCCTGGGGGGTTGTAGCTTGAACCTCTTCAGGAGGAGCTGTTGGGCTAAAATACCCTGAACTCCAAGGAGTTACAAACTTGGCAAGTAGAGCATCAAATCACAGATTCATGGAGTGGCTTGGATGTTGCCTTTCTCTAACATGGAAGTGAAACTTGATTAATAATTTTAGTAAGGAGGTAATAAAAGAGCAAATCTTTAATGAAGGCCTTCAGGAGCAATCATGGAAAGCTGTGCACCATGGCCCACCCCTACAGGGATGAGCACACATTTCTAGGATTTAGGAAATTAGCATGATTGTTAAAAAGCACCAATGAGCAGGACAAGTGGTGATTCAATTCCCCCCAGGTCAGGCCCCTTCTCTGGAGTCCCCCCAGATCTTCTGGACCCCCAAGAGTTGTTCTCAGCCTTGGTTCCCAAGAACCAAGACAGCACTGGGGCCTTGGAGCTCTGGAATCTGTTTTGTCTAAGGAAAGGCCATGGAAAAGTACTGGGAAAAAGAGCCACTAATACCATACTGAGTTACAAATATATGTGTGAAGAATACAGAGAATATAGAAAAGAATAAAAGGCAAAAGCCAAACCAGCATCAGGAGGGAACCCTGGAGACCCTCTCGTTCCAATTTCCACTCGGCCAGGAAGAAGTAGAACATGAATATGAGCAGTTACAACTTTTGAAGTATAAACAGAGACCACAACAAAGTGACCAGAGGAATTCAGCCCCAGATGGGCTTTTCTTGTGTTTAATGCTTGGGGGGGGGTGAAGATAAAAAGTTCTGGGGTTTTTTTTAATTCAAGTTATAGTTATGTCATTGTATTTACTCAGTATTCTGTTGGCAATTATTTAATTAGAGTCCTTTGAGCTAATATTCTTGGTTAAGGTGGAAACTAAGGAAAATAAAGAAAGTTTCCATGAGATTTGTGCCTTGTGAAGGCTGAGCTGGAACAGAGGCTGGGCAGAGCTCCAGAATAAAGCAGGGATTTATTCAAAGCATCTCCTCCATGGATCCACCTTGGGCAGCACCAGAGCCCAGCCAGGGCTGCACCCAAGATGAACCAAAATGGTCCCAAAATGAACCCAAGATGAACCAAAATGGCCCCAAAATGCACGGCCGGGCACGGGGTCTCTCCCTGGGATCAGTTCTGCTCCATTTGCATCTTGCAGTTCATTGTCCCATCCCAGCTTTAGCCCCTGCAGTCCCATCCTTGTTTTTCTGTCTCCAGCCCACGGGGTTTGTGCTCCTGGGCTGAGATTTGGATCATTTGTCCTTGGTGCCCAGCTGGAGCAGGAATTGTTTTGTGTCCCTGCTCTGTGCACAGAGCTCACCAACACTTAAAATGAAGCTCAGAGCTACACACTAAAGCAGCACAGAATGTGAAAAGTAGAAAAGCTCAAACTTGAGGCACTGCTGTGGGGCTTGGGCCTAATGAGGGCTCTGGGACCTTCACCCCTGGATATTCCCAACCATTGCTGTGGGGGAAGGAGGGGATGCAAATGCTTCTGCATGGCTGAGACCTCCTTGTGCAAACAGTGCTTTTCACTTAATACCGGGCTGTGAGAGCCTTTTCTTCTTCCCAAATGAGGACACAGTGTCCTGGTCTCCATTTTCCAAGATAAAAACGTGGAGTCCATGCTGTGCTTACCGAGCTTGGTCACTGCTGTGCTGATCCTCGTGCACAAACCAACCCAGACAAGGAATTCCCAAGCCCTGCAGGGATCTGAGCAGTGAATCCCTGCTGGAGCAGGAGCTGCTGGGTGTTTTCCTGAGCATGGATGAGCAGGATTCAGGATTCCTACTCAGCTCAGCCTCTCCCTGCAGCTTCTGGGTGTTTTCCTGAGCATGGATGAGCAGGATTCAGGATTCCTGCTCAGCTCAGCCTCTCCCAGCAGCTTCTGGGTGTTTTCCTGAGCATGGATGAGCAGGATTCAGGATTCCTGCTCAGCTCAGCCTCTCCCAGCAGCTTACAGGAGGCACTTAGAACATCAGAGCAGGTGGGGCTGTGCTCAGATTGTGCTCCCAATGATGGGAACAGGGAGATGAACAAACAGCTCCGTGGGGTTGATCACATCCCAGAGGCACAAAAGGTCCATCCAGAGGGTGACAGAGATTCCAGAGGGGGAATAACTCCGTGGGAAGCATCACAGGAACCAGCACCCCTTTGCAGATGGCAGGAATTCAGTGTTGCTATTCAGGGCAGCCTTTTCAATGCTTTAATTACATTTTGGGGGATGGAATAAAATCCTGGTGACCTTGTGGATGCAGGCAGGAGCTGGGAGCAGTGGATGGAGCGAGGCAGCTCCTGCCCAGCCTCAAATGTCCCAGCACATATTTCCAACCCAGGGCATGATTAACTGAGGTTGTGAGAGAATCCACTTGAGGAGGGGGTCACCCAGAGAATGGGGTGCCCAGAGTGGGGGTTCTCAGGAGAGGTGATCACCTGGAGAATGGGGTTCCTGTGAGGAGAGAATCCTTGGAAGAGGGGATCCCTTGGAGGAGGGGGTTACCTGGAGGATGGGGGTCCCTGGGAGGGGTGGCCACACAAAGATGGAGTCCCTGGGAGAGGTGGCCACACAAAGGATGTGAGAGATGGTCACACAAAGGATTGGGGGTACCTGGGAGAGGTGGTCACACAAAGAATTGGGGTACTGGGAGAGGTGGTCACATAAAGGATTGGGGGTACCTGGGAGAGGTGGTCACGTAAAGGATGGGGGTACTGGGAGAGGTGGCCACACAAAAGATTGGGGTACCTGGGAGAGGTGGTCACACAAAGAATTGGGGTACTGGGAGAGGTGGTCACACAAAAGATTGGGGTACCTGGGAGAGGTGGTCACACAAAGAATTGGGGGTGCCTGGGAGAGGTGGTCACACAAAAGATTGGGGGTACCTGGGAGAGGTGGTCACACAAAGGATTGGGGGTACCTGGGAGAGGTGGTCACACAAAGAATTGGGGTACTGGGAGAGGTGGTCACATAAAGGATTGGGGGTACCTGGGAGAGGTGGTCACGTAAAGGATGGGGGTACTGGGAGAGGTGGCCACACAAAAGATTGGGGTACCTGGGAGAGGTGGTCACACAAAGAATTGGGGTACTGGGAGAGGTGGTCACACAAAAGATTGGGGTACCTGGGAGAGGTGGTCACACAAAGAATTGGGGGTGCCTGGGAGAGGTGGTCACACAAAAGATTGGGGGTACCTGGGAGAGGTGGTCACACAAAGGATTTGGGGTACCTGGGAGAGGTGGTCACCTGGAGGATGTGGTCCCTGCAAGTGAAGCCCTCATGAGAGATTGGTGCCCCAAGATTTTTGCTTTTAATGTATTTTTCAGGTATTTGTGGCTCTGTTGCCTATTGTTGTATAGTTATTTAGTTTCTTAGCTAACTCCAAAGCTTTGTGAGACAAACACATTCCTGGAATGCTGCTCTAATCTCGCTTCTTCAGCCAGCCAAGGCCATTTCACTTTCCCATGTATTTAGATACAATGTGGGGCTGGAAGCAAGGGGGAGGCTCCAGCAGGGGGCTGAACCAAGAGGGGAATTCCTTCATCAGCTGTACTTTTAATTAGGGACTCTTGTCAATGATGCTGATTTGCTAAATTTATAAAAGTGTCAAAGCCCTGTGCCACGTGTGCTTTCTGCCAAAAGTGTACCCAGAGGACCTTCAATATACGGTAATTGGTTTTTTTCCTCATTTTCATCTCCTTTGGCTGGTGATTTTAGGGCTGATGAGGCATCAGGATGGGGTCAGAGGAGAGAATCCTTAGAAGGGAGGGTTCCTTGAAGGGGGGGATGGAGGTCCCTGGTAGGGAGGATCACCCAGAGGTTGGAGGATTGGGGTCCTCAGGAGGAATGGGGTCACCTGGAGGATGGGGTCCCTGGAAAAGAGGTCCTCAGGAAGAATGGGGTCCCTGGAAAAGGGGTCCTCAAGAGGGATGGGGTCCTCAGGAGGAATGGGATCACACAGGGGAAAGAATCCTTTGAAGGGGATGTCCCTTGAAGGGGGGCACCTGGAGGATGGATGTGCCTGGGAAGGGGGATCATCCAGAGATTTGGGTTCTTGGGAGGGGAATCATGGATCACCCAGAGAGTGGAGTCCTCAGGAGGGGTGAGGTCACCTACAGGATGGGGTGCTGGGAAAGGGGTCCTCAGGAGGAATGGGGTCACCTGGAAAAGAGGACCTCAGGAAGAATGGGGTCCCTGGAAAAAGGGGTCGCCAGGAGGGGTGGGGTCACCTGGAGGATGGGGTCCCTGGGAAAGGGGTCTGTGGGAGGATGAGGAGGAGGTGCTCGGACAAGGGGGTCAGCAGCAGAAAGGGATGCCCAGGAGGAGCGAGTCCTGGGGAAGGGGGGGTCTCTCAGAGGATAGGGCCCTCTGGAGCAGTGTCCCTGTGAGAGAAGGGGACAGGGGCCCTGGGGAGCAGTGTCCCTGTGAGGGAACAGGACCGGGGCCATGGGGAGCAGTGTCCCTGTGAGGGAACAGGACCGGGGCCCTGGGGAGCAGTGTCCCTGTGAGGGAAGGGGACCGGGGCCCTGGGGAGCAGTGTCCCTGTGAGGGAACAGGACCGGGGCCCAGGGAAGCAGTGTCCCTGTGAGGGACAGGGGCCCTGGGGAGCAGTGTCCCTGTGAGGGACAGGGGCCCTGGGGAGCAGTGTCCCTGTGAGAGAAGGGGACCGGGGCCCTGGGGAGCAGTGTCCCTGTGAGAGCAGGGGACAGGGGCCCTGGGGAGCAGTGTCCCTGTGAGAGCAGGGGACAGGGGCCCTGGGGAGCAGTGTCCCTGTGAGAGCAGGGGACCATGGCCCTGGGGAGCAGTGTCCCTGTGAGGGAAGGGGACCGGGGCCCTGGGGAGCAGTGTCCCTGTGAGAGACCATGGCCCTGGGGAGCAGTGTCCCTGTGAGGGAAGGGGACCGGGGCCCTGGGGAGCAGTGTCCCTGCCAGGGAAGGGGACAGGGGCCCTGGGGAGCAGTGTCCCTGCCAGGGAAGGGGACCATGGCCCTGGGGAGCAGTGTCCCTGTGAGGGAAGGGGACCGGGGCCCTGGGGAGCAGTGTCCCTGTGAGGGAAGGGGACAGGGGCCCTGGGGAGCAGTGTCCCTGCCAGGGAAGGGGACCATGGCCCAGGGGAGCAGTGTCCCTGTGAGGGACAGGGGCCCTGGGGAGCAGTGTCCCTGTGAGGGAAGGGGACCGGGGCCCTGGGGAGCAGTGTCCCTGTGAGGGACAGGGCCCTGGGGAGCAGTGTCCCTGTGAGGGAAGGGGACCGGGGCCCTGGGGAGCAGTGTCCCTGTGAGGGAAGGGGACCGGGGCCCTGGGGAGCAGTGTCCCTGCCAGGGAAGGGGACCATGGCCCTGGGGAGCAGTGTCCCTGTGAGGGACAGGGCCCTGGGGAGCAGTGTCCCTGCCAGGGAAGGGGTCCCGAGCCCTCGGGAGGGGTGGAGGGGGACCCCTGGATCGGGGGTGTCCGGGAGGGGAGGAAGGTCAGCAGCAGGGAGGGGCCGGCACTGTGGGGTGGCCCGGGGGGTACCGAGGGGTACCGGAGGGTACTGGGGGATACCAGAAGGTACCGGGGGGTACCGAGGGGGACTGGGGAGTACTGGGAGGTACCGGGGGTACCGGAAGGTACCAGGGAGTACCAGGGGGTACCGGGGCTACCGGGAGGTACTGAGGGGTACTGGGGAATACTGGAGGGTACCGGGAGGTACAGGCGGGGTTCGGGGGTACCGGGGGGTACAGGGAGGTACCGGGGGGTACCGACGGAGTTCGGGGATACCGGAGAATACCGGAGGGTACTGGGGGGTACCGGCAGGGTTCGGCGAGTACCGGGAGGTACCGGGGGGTACCGGGGGTACCGGCGGGGTTCAGGGGGTACTAGGGGTTACCGGGGGGTACCGGGAGGTACCGGGGGGTACCGGTGGGGTTCAGGGGGTACCGGCAGGGTTCGGCGGGTACCGGGGGGTACCAGGGAATACCGGAGGGTACTGGGGGGTACCGGCAGGTACCGGAGGGGTACTGGCGGGGTTCGGGGGGTTCGGGGGTTCGGCTCCGCTGCCATGGGGCGGTCCCGGGCCGGGGGGCGGTGGCAGGGGCCGGGCCCGGCCCCTCCGGCTCGGGTGGGACGGGAAGGGGAAGGAGCGGAGAGGAAGAGGAGGAGTTGGGCTGCACCTGGGTGCGCGTCATTACTCGCGGGTGCCGATGGCTGGGGCAGCCGAGCCGGCGGGGCTGCGCGCTGAACGGTGAGAAAAGCGCATTGCCAGGGACTCCGAGCGGGGGAAAAGGGAGATGTGCAAAGCAGGAGTGTCCTCCCTGCGAGACACGCGGGGCACCCGCGGCTGGGGCGCCCTGGGGATGCGGGAGGATGCTGGGGATGCTCAGAGATGCAGGGGGATGCTCGGGGATTCAGGAGGATGCTGGGGGTGCTCAGAGATGCAGGGGGATGCTCGGTGATGCTCAGGTATGCAGGGGGATGCTCAGGGATGTTGGGGATGCTCAGAGGATGATCGGGGACGTTCAGGGATTTGCAGGGATGCAGGAGGATGTTCAGGGATGCAGTAGTATGCAGGAGGATGCTCGGGGACGTTCGGGCATGCAGGAGATACTTGGGGATGCTCAGGGATGTTCAGGGATGCAGAAGGATGCTGGAGATGCTTAGAGGATGCTCAAGGATGCAGGAGGATGTTCAGGGATGCAGGAGGATGCTCAGAGGATGCTTGGGGATGTGCAGGGATGCAGGAGGATGCCTGGGGATGTTCAGGGATGCAGGAGGATGCTCAGAGATGTGCAGGGATGCAGGGGGATGCTCAGGGATGCAGGGGGATGCCTGGGGATGTTCAGGGATGCTCAGGGATGCAGGAGGATGCTGAGGATGCTGCAGGAGCTGTGCAGGGACAGCCCGACCTGGCTCTGCTCCGTGTCATTCCTTGTCCCCTCAGGGAAGCAGGGATGAGTTTGGAGGGAAGGGATTTGCAGCCCTGGGCAGGGCGGGGGTTCCCCTTGGGGCTGATACAGGAGAAAATTCATATCAGGGAGAAAACTCAGAAAAGGGAGAAAATTCAGCCCTTTTTTTAAACTTACCACATAAAGTATTTATGTTATTAAATGTTGTTATAGTCACAATTTCAATGATGTAAAGAGCTCAGCAGAGTTTTGCTGTAGGACCACCTCGGCTGCTGTCTTGTAGCAGCAAGATCAATAATCTCATTTTCCTGCCGTTCCACAGGGTTGTTCACTCATGAGTTGTTTTTGCCTCGAGCCACAGCTCATTTAGTTGTGGCTGACACCCTTCTTGTTTGGTTTTCTTTGGGTTTTTGGGGTTTTTTGGGTGGTTTTTTCTGGCTTGAGGGACAAGGCAAACGTGCTGTGCAGCACCAAGTCAGCGTGTGACCTTTACAGCCCGTTGCCAGGTTGGTGCCTGGGGAAGGGAGGGAGGCTTCCCAGGGATCAGCTGAGCAGTATTTAAGAAGCACTGGCATCTCTGATGTGGAATTGAAGCCCAGAGCCAGCCATTCCCTTGAGATGGCTTAGATTGAGATGCCCACAAGGGTTTGTGTGTCACCCGCTTGCCACAGCAGCACAAATCACAAGGCATTGCCTGAGCTGAGCAGGATCCTCACAGACTATCTGCATTTTTTCTGCTCTTAATCAATTCAAATGCCTTGGCAGCTTTTTCTGCTGGGCCTCTGTGTTCCTTTCCTTCATCTGGAGTTTCAAAGAGGGTCTGGGTTGTTTTTTTTTTCCTCCCCCAAATACAATTTTTCACCTTTCAAGTGATGCTTCTTCGGTGTCCTTCATCATTCTGTAGCCTACGTGGAGGTGGCAGGTGTAATATGAAAAATTAATTAACATTCTTCAGATGACCCTTCCTCCAACCTGGCTGACGTAAATGAAAGCATGGCAGAGTTCCAGTGGAGATGTGGGAGTGTTTTGGGTTTTGGAAGTGGATAGAAAATAATTGGAGAAAAACAGTAACTGGCACTGGTGGTTGAATCTTGTTAAATCGTCTTTGCCAGGTTTGGGAGTTTAATGAAAATATTATTATTATTATTAATAATAATATTATAATCAATATTATAATTATTATTTAATTAAAATATTGTGGCTGAGGGAAGGGGTTCCTGGGTCAGACCCTTGTGCTCAGGAGGGCCCTTGGTGCATTTTATTCCTGGGACTGCTCTTGGAATGTGCAAACAGTGGCACTTGCAGGGCATGCTGTGAGCAGAGGGAGAAGCACGGTGATTTTCATGACCTGTAAGCAAGAACTGCTGCTTTTGATTATTTTTCAAACACTCTGCTGTCACTGGGAAAGGTTTTTTGCCTGAAAATATCCAGAGGAGTTGTACTCATTTTTCCTGCAGGGCTTGGTTGCTGTCATAGCTTGGTGTTGAAGCTTTTTGTAGTTGGATTTTTGGGTTTTTTTAAGCAAAATATTTTTTCTTTTAAATTTTTGAAGTAGTCTCAGTGTGAGGGCAGCACTCCAGGCTGGAGGTGGGATTCCTTCCCAGAAATTCAAATTGCAGTGATTGAATCCCACATCCCTCGTGGGGTCTCTGCTCCATGGAGGACCCCAGAGCCAGCCTGGGAGTGGGAATTTGGTTCCTTTTTGCCCCTTTTCCCTCCTCTCACCCCTCCCATGCTCAGACAGGCTCTATGGATAAAATATTTGTGTATTTATAGTGGTGCTGACATCTGAGGAGCTTCCTGTGTCCCGTTCCTGAGGTGGTGTCTGTGCTCCAAAAAAAGATTTCCCCATTAGAACCCAGGCAGGGAAGGAAGTTTGAGCCATGTGGTGTCTGACAGATAACTGAGAGCCCAGAGCTCTGCACAGGCACCAGCACCATCAGCCTGCTCTGGAAGGAGTGCTGGGAGCTGGAATATGGATAAATTCCACATTCTCCACTGTGTTTTGGCTGAAGGGTTGAGGAATTACTCAGTTTCTTGTTGAAGTCCTTGTTGCTGAGAATTTGAAACTTTCTGTGCTGGCAGGCACTGACCCCCACAAGAACACTGCACTGACCTGAGGCTGTGGAGAAGCTTCCAAAATTTATTAGCACTGGGATTATGGGTGTGGAGTTGGTTGGAAGTGTGTGGTGTCACAGGGTGGAAAACTTGAAGTTAAGGGTTTAGAATACAGTAATAGATGTAAAGCAGGATGGAGGTTTTAGGGTGGAGGCTGCTCCCTCTTCTTCACCTTCTTCTCCATGGGTTTGGGTGGTTTTGTGTCACTGGATAAAAATCCACATTACAGGGCATGGGTGGTTGGTTGTTGGGTTAAAAGTGAAAATAATTGAGGTGTCATTTCTTAATTGGACAGTTTATTCTTAAAAGGCCTTGTAGAGAGAGCTAGTTAGGCATTGTGTTGCTTGTTAGTGAAATACTGCAGAACTCACCCCTTGTGAGACTGTAATATGGATAAGAAATTATTCTTATGGATAAGAAATAAAGGATCTTCTTTATTTCTTATCCATATTCCCATCTTTATTTCTTATCTTATCTTCTTTCTTCTTATCCATATAAGCAATAAACACCTGAGTGTGAGCACGAATTACCGTCTCAAGAGCTTCGGTCCCTGCCAGAGGCAGAAGAGAAGCCAGACCCAGCAGTTTGGTGTTGGTGTTGGTGGCCTTGGTGCCCCCTGTGCCCTCTGAGCAGCTCCTGGTGTTGTCTCACCCTCCCAGGTGAAATGTCCCAGCTGAGGAAGCAGAGGGAGATGGACACTGAGCCCTGACTGCCAACCTCAGGCAGCAAAAAGGGCGGCAAAACCCAGGAGAGAAGAACCCTTGCAGCTCCCATCCCTCCCCAGGTACGTGCAGCCATTCCTGGAAGAACATTTCCTCTTTAATCCCATTTAATAATTTCATTTCTTTTCCCTCTCCCCACGGCCATGTGCAGCCTGGGCAGTGGTGAAGAGGTTCAAAAGCAGGAGTGAGTGGTGCTGGCTGTGCTCCAGCAGGGAAGGGGGTTACTCACAGCCCATTGCACAGCTGGCCCCAGGGCAGCTCTCCCTGCTCCTGCCTCAGCCTGCAGTGCTGCTCCACAGAAACTGCTGGGGCTGGGATCCACGGGGGAAATGGAAATAAACCTGGGGGAAAATGGAAATAAACCTGGCTTAACTTGGGGCTAGGGAGCTGGGCTTAACTCAGGCCTAGGGAGCTGGGCTTAACTCAGGGATTGGGAGCTGGGCTTAACTCAGGGCTAGGGAGCTGGGCTTAACTCGGGGCTAGGGAGCTGGGCTTAACTCAGGGCGAGGGAGTTGGGCTTAATTCAGGGCGAGGGAGCTGGGCTTAACTCAGGGCTAGGGAGCTGGGCTTAACTCAGCACTAGGGAGCTGGGCTTAACTCAGGGCTAGGGAGCTGGGCTTAACTCAGCACTAGGGAGCTGGGCTTAACTCAGGGCTAGGGAGCTGGGCTTAACTCAGGGCTAGGGAGCTGGGCTAGAGCTGGTCCTGCCCTGGGCCTGAGGGATGGCTCCAAGGCGTCCTGGGGCATCTTCAGCCCAAATTCCCAGCTGGATTCCCAGCTGCCCTCATTCCCAATTGCTCTCATTGCCAATTTCTCTCATTCCCAATTCGCCGTTTCTCATTGCCAGTTTCTCTCATCCCCAAGTTCTCTCATTCCCAATTTCTGCTTCTCTCATTGCCAGTTTCTCTCACTGCCAATTTCTCTCATTCCCAGTTCCCAATTGTTCTTATTCCCAATTTCTCTCATTCCCAATTGTCAGTTTCTCTCATTCCAAATTTCTCTCATTCCCAGTTTCTCCCATTCCCAGTCTCTCTCTTTCCCAATCTCTCCCATTCTCCATTCCCAGTCTCTCCCATTCCCAGTCTCTCCCATTCTCCATTCCCAATCTCTGCCATTCTCCATTCCCAGTTTCTCCCATTCCAAATCTCTCCCATTCTCCATTCCCAGTCTCTCCCATTCCCAATCCCCAGTCTCTTCCATTCTCCATTCCCAGTTTCTCCCATTCCCAGTCTCTCCCATTCCCAGTTTCTCCCATTCTCCATTCCCAGTCTCTCTCATTCCCAGTCTCTCCCATTCCCACTTCCCAATCTCTCCCATTCTCAATTCCCAGTCTCTCCCATTCCCAGTTTCTCCCATTCTCCATTTCCAGTCTCTCCCATTCCCAGTTTCTCCCTTTTTCAGTCTCTCCCCCTCCCAGTCTCTCCCATTCCCATTTTCTCCCTTTCCCACTCTCTCCCATTCCCAGTTTCTCCCATTCCCAATTCCCAGTCTGTCCCATTCTCCATTCCCAGTCTCTCCCATTCCCAATCTCTCCCATTCCCAGTCCCTCTCATTCCCAGTTTCTCCCATTCCCAATCTCTGCCATTCTCCATTCCCAGTCTCTCCCATTCCCAGTTTCTCCCATTCCCCATTCCCAGTCTCTCCCATTCCCAGTTTCTCCCATTCCCCATTCCCAGTCTCTCCCATTCCCAGTCTCTCCCATTCCCACTCTCTCCCATTCCCAGTTCCCCAGTGACAGACACATAACCTGTATCAGGAGTTATTAAAACATCAAAAACTGAAACTTTTCTGTGACCATCCAAGCCCAGAGGTGCTGAACGCTGCAGCTGCCCGCCTCAGCTTGGGAAATTTAACAAAAAATTTCTATTTTTGTCATTTAACAAAAGATTTGTATTTTTTTCTTCTGAAAGCAGCCCAGAAAATGGCCCCAGGAGCTCCAAGAGAGGCAGGAGTGTGGAGGCAAACCCGAGCTCTGCTCTTCAAGAATTGCCTGATCAAGTGCAGGACCAAGAAGAGCAGTGTGCAGGTGAGGGGGCTCCTCGCAGGAATCATGATGAGGTTTTTGAAATATTCCATTTTTTTTGTGCAGGAGATGCTTTTCACTCTATTTTTCCTGTTCTGCTGATCCTGATGAGTATATTTTGAGTTTTTTTGAACTTTTGAAGCACTGAATTTTGAAATATTCCATATTTTTTTGGTGCACACGGTGCTTTTCCCAATGTTTTTCCTGTTCTGCTGATCCTGATGAGTATATTATGATTTTTTTTTGAACTTTTGAAGCATTGAATTTTGAAATATTCCATATTTTTTTGGTGCACACGGTGCTTTCCCCAATGTTTTTCCTGTTCTGGTTGATCCTAATCAGTACAGAATGAATTTTTTTAACCCTTTGAAACATTGGATTTTAAAATATTCCAATTTTTGGTGGACAAGGTGCTTTTCCCAATGTTTTTCCTGTTCAGGCTGATCCTGATGAGTACACAATGAACTTTTTTCAATCCTTGAAATACTGAATTTTGAAATATTCAATTTTTTGGTACAGGAGGTGCTTTTCACTCCATTTTTCCTGTTCTGCTGATCCTGATGAGTATATAAAGAGCTTTTTTTGAACTTTTGAAGCACTGAATTTTGAAATATTCCATATTTTTTTGGTGCACACGGTGCTTTTCCCAATGTTTTTCCTGTTCTGCTGCTCCTGATGAGTACACAATGAACTTTTTTCAATCCTTGAAATACTGAATTATAAAATATTCCATTTTTTTTGGTACAGGAGGTGCTTTCCCCTCTATTTTTCCTGTTCTGCTGATCCTCATGAGTATATTGTGAGCTTTTTAAACTTTTGAAGCATTGAACTTTGAAATATTCCATATTTTTTTGGTGCACACGGTGCTTTCCCCAATGTTTTTCCTGTTCTGGTTGATCCTAATCAGTACAGAATGAATTTTTTTAACCCTTTGAAATGTTGGATTTTAAAATATTCCAATTTTTGGTGGACAAGGTGCTTTCCCCTCTGTTTTTCCTGTTCTACTGCTCCTGATGGGTACACAATGAACTTTTTTCAATCCTTGAAATACTGAATTATAAAATATTCAATTTTTTTTGGGACAGAGGTGCTTTCCCCTCTATTTTTCCTGTTCTGCTGATCCTCATGAGTATATTGTGAGCTTTTTAAACTTTTGAAGCATTGAATTTTGAAATATTCCATATTTTTTTGGTGCACACGGTGCTTTCCCCAGTGTTTTTCCTGTTCTGGTTGATCCTAATCAGTACACAATGAGTTTCTTTAACCCTTTGAAACGTTGGATTTTAAAATATTCCAATTTTTTGGTGCACATGGTGCTTTTCCCTGTGGTTTCCCTAAATCTGGTTGATCCTGATGAGCCTGATGCACCCTCACAGGAAATATGATGAGGTTTTTTGAAATATTCCAATTTTTGGTGCTTTTCCCTCTGTTTTTCCACTTCTGGCTGATCCTAATGACCCTATACTGAATTTTTTTAACCCTTAAAAATACTGAATTATAAAATATTCCATTTTTTCCATACAGGAGGTGCTTTTCCCTCTGTTTTTCCTGTTCTGCTGATCCTGATGAGTATATAGTGAATTTTCCTTAACCCTTTCAGATACTAAATTTTGAAATATTTAATTATTTTTTTGTCCAGGAAGTACTTTCCCTATGGTTTCCACTAATCTGGTTGATCCTAATGAGTACATCATTAATTTCTTTGATTGTTTGAAATACTAAATTTTAAAATATTCAATTTTTTTTTAGTACAGGACGTGCTTTTCCCTCTGTTTTTCCACTTCTGGCTGCTCCTAATGACCATATACTGAATTTTTCTGACCCTTAAAAATACTGAATTTATAAAATATTCCATTTTTTCCTTACAGGAGGTGCTTTCCCCTCTGTTTTTCCTGTTCTGCTGATCCTGATGAGTATAAAGTGAATTTTTTTGACCCTCTCAGATACTAAATTTTGAAATACTTAATTTTTTTTTTGTCCAGGAAGTGCTTTCCCTATGGTTTCCCCTAATCTGGTTGATCCTAATGAGTACATCATTAATTTCTTTGATTGTTTGAAATACTAAATTTTAAAATATTCAAATTTTTTTTTGGTACAGGACGTGCTTTTCCCTCTATTTTTCCACTTCTGGCTGCTCCTAATGACCATATACTGAATTTTTCTGACCCTTAAAAATACCAAATTTATAAAATATTCCATTTTTTCCATACAGGAGGTGCTTTTCCCTCTGTTTTTCCTCTTCTGGCTGATCCTGATGAGCATGATGCACCCTCACAGGAAATATGACGAGGTGCCCAACACAGACCTGGGCCCCCTGGACCCCTCGGTGCTGGTGAATTTTGTCATTGGCTACACCCCCCCCACAGCCCTGGCTCGGGAGATCATGAGGAAAGTGGCTTCTGACAACTTTGAGGATGGTACTGACACCTTAAATCTTGGTTTTTTCCCCATATTTCCTCCTCCCTTTGAGGAGGAATACAACATTGTATTTTTAATATTTTAACATATTTACTATAATTTTATATTTAGATTTGTATTTCTATTTATAGTGTATTTCTATTTTTATTACAGCATATTTTTATAATTTATATTTATTTATATTTTTTCATTTTATATTTCATATTTCTATTTTACTGCTCCCAGGCCTCATCACTGAGGAGTATTTGAGTGAGGAGGAGCTGGAGCAGGCGAGTTTTCTCAAACCCTCCAACTTTGTGGGGGTGGTGTTCAAGGACTCCATGTCCTACCAGCTGAGGTTCCACGACTCCATCGCCATGTCCTCCATCTACACCGAGTCCAGAGGTAAACCTGCAGGGGACAAAGCTGCAAAACCATCCCAAAATTTCTTTTTTTTGGCCTTTTCTGGCCTGGTGTGGCATATATTGGTTTGTGGGGGTTGTTGGTGGTGTTATCAGGGAGTGGAGCAGCTGTAACTCAATTTTTTGGGATTTTAACGTGGAATTGTGGCATGGAAGGGCTCCTGAAGGTGATTATTGCCTATTTAATAGTAAATCCATATAGTAATGGTAATCCAGAGGTAAACCTGCAAGGGAATAAACTGGAAAATCATCCCAAAATTTCATTTTTTGGTTTTTTGTTTCTGGACTGGTGTTGCGTTTGTGGGGGTTTTTGGTGCTGTTACCAGGGAATGGGGCAGCTGTAACTCAATTTCACCTGGAATTGTGGCATGGAAGGGCTCCTGAAGGCGATTATTGCCTATTTAATAGTAAATCCATATAGTAATGGTAATCCAGAGGTAAATCTGCAAGGGAATGAGCTGGAAAATCATCTCAAATTTTCCTTTTTTTTAACCTGGTGTTGCGTGTATTGTTTTGTGGGGTTTGTTGGTGCTGTTATCAGGGAGTGGAGCAGCTGTAACTCAATTTTTTGGGATTTTCACCTGGAATTTCACCTCCTGGGAGGTCTCCTGGAGATGATCATTCCCTGTTTCCCCTGCAGCCGCGTGCTCCAGCCTGCGCAAGAGCTGCGAGTCTGTGACCTACTGGAGCTCAGGCTTCACAGCCCTGCAGGCCTGCATTGATGCTGCCATCATCCAGGTGAGGAATCCCACAAAACCCATAAAATCCCACCCAAAACAATCCCATAAAATAGGGCTGGGAACACACAAACCCTGAGAGGAAGCCCTGAGGGAGCTGGGGGTGCTCAGCCTGGAGCAAAGGAGACTCAGGGGTGCCCCCATCACCCTCACAGCTCCTGAAAGGTGCCTGTGCTCAGCTGGGGCTGGGCTCTGACACAACCAGAGCACACAGCCCCGAGCTGCACCAAGGGAAATCCAGGTTGGAGAGCAGGGAAAAGTGTTTGACACAAAGGGGGATAAAGTTCTGGAATGTTCTGCCCGGGGAGCTGGGGGAGTCCCCATCCCTGGGGGTGTTTAACAAAGCCTGGATGTGGCACTGGGGGCCAGGGTTTGGGTCAGGGGCTGGGGCTGGGCTGGACTCGATGGCCTTGGAGGTGTCTGACAGCCTGGGGATTCTGGGAATTCTGTGAAAATCCCACAAAATCCCATTAAATCCCATCCTCACCCCAAGGAAGGGCAGATCCAGGGGCTGCTTAATCTGCCTGCTAATCCTGGGAGATGCTGGGTGAGATTCCAGCTGGCCTCTGATGACAAGGCAGAACTTTTAGGGTGGTTTGGCCATGTTTTGTCCAGCACTGTTTTGTCCAGGACTGTTCTGTCCAGGCACCACAGGGAAAAAGCCATAAAATCCCACAAAATCCCATCCTCACCCCAGGAAAGGGCACATTCAGGGCTGCCTGCTAATCCTTGATCTATCTGTCAATACTGGGAGATGCTGTGTCTCAAATCTCAGCTGGCATCTGATGAGAAGGAAGAAATTTTGGGGTGGGTTTGGCCATGTTTTGTCCAGCACTTTTTTGTCCAGGACTATTCTGTCCAGGTACCACAGGGAAAATGCCATAAAATCCCATTAAATCCCACCCTCACTCCAAAAAGGGCAAATCCAGTGGCTGCCTGGGTTGTTTAATCTATCTGTCAGTCCTTGGAGATGCTGTGTCAGATCCCAGCTGGGATCTGATGAGAAGGCAGAAGTTTTGGGGTGGGTTTGCTTGTGTTTTGTCCAGGGAAAATCCTATAAAATCCCACAAAATCCCATCCTCACCCCAAAAAAGGGCAGATCCAGGGGCTGCCTGCTAATCCTTAATCAATCTGCTAATCCTGGGAGATGCTGTGTCTCAAATCTCAGCTGGGATCTGATGAAAATGCAGAAGATTTGGCGTGGGTCTGGCCATGTTTTGTCCATGTACCACTGGGAAAATCCCAGAAAATGCCACCCTCACCCCAAAAAAGGGCAGATCCGGGGATTGTACGGGCTCCTTCATCTGCCTAGAGATGCTGTGTCAGATCCCAGCTGGGATCTGATGAGAAGGGAGAAGTTTTGGGGTGGGTTTGGCCATGTTTTGTCCAGCACTGTTTTGTCCAGGACTATTCTGTCCAGGTACCACAGGGAAAATGCCATAAAATCCCAAATAATCCCATCCTCACCCCAAAAAATGGCAGATCCAGGGGCTGCCTGCTAATCCTTAATCAATCTGCTAATCCTGGGAGATGCTGTGTCTCAAATCTCAGCTGGCATCTGATGAGAAGGAAGAAGTTTTGGGGTGGGTTTGGCCATGTTTTGTCCAGGACTCTTCTGTCCAGGTACCTCAGGGAAAATGCCATAAAATCCCACAAAATCCCATTAAATCCCACCCTCACTCCAAAACAGGGCAGATCCAGTGGCTGCCTGGGTTGTTTAATCTATCTGTCAGTCCTTGGAGATGCTGTGTCAGATCCCAGCTGGGATCTGATGAGAAGGCAGAAGTTTTGGGGTGGGTTTGCTTGTGTTTTGTCCAGGGAAAATCCTATAAAATCCCACAAAATCCCATCCTCACCCCAAAAAAGGGCAGATCCAGGGGCTGCCTGCTAATCCTTAATCAATCTGCTAATCCTGGGAGATGCTGTGTCTCAAATCTCAGCTGGGATCTGATGAAAATGCAGAAGTTTTGGGGTGGGTCTGGCCATGTTTTGTCCATGTACCACTGGGAAAATCCCAGAAAATGCCACCCTCACCCCAAAAAAGGGCAGATCCAGGGATTGTACGGGCTCCTTCATCTGCCTAGAGATGCTGTGTCAGATCCCAGCTGGGATCTGATGAAAATGCAGAAGTTTTGGGGCAGGTTTGGCCATGTTCTGTCCAGGACTGTTCTGTCCAGGATTTCCCCAATCCTTTTGGGTTGGATTCTGAGGATTTGTGTCTCCATTTGCATCCCAGAGATGCTGAACATCCAGCACAACCCTCCTCAAATGCTCCCCCCAAAATGCCATTCCAGGCAGAATTTACCTGCAAAATTTATTCTTTTGCTGTCACTGTTTCTCAGCAATTTTTCCCAATTTCCCTCCCCTCACCCTGCTCGTGCAGGCAGCAAATTCCATCTTTTTAAATGACAGAAATTCCACATTTCCTCATTTCATCCCCAGGCATTCAGGTGTTTTCCAGTCTTGCTTTTGGCCTGGAATTTGGGGTCAGGAAGGTTTTGGGCTCTCCAGATCTCCAGGGTGGAGGGGTTGGGATGGGGTTGAAAAATCAGGAAAAATGTTAAAATAACTTTTCCTCCTTTTCCTTCCAGCTGAAGACAAATCATTCTGTTTGGGAACAGCTGGATCTGACCAGAGCCATGGTTATGGGAGAGGCTGCAGTGGTGGAAATTGATAATTTCCCTCGTGCAATCATTTTAATTTACCTGGTGATTGCATTCTCCCCCTTTGGGTATTATTTAGCAATTCACATCGTGGCAGAAAAGGAGAGGAAGCTGAAGGAGTTCTTGAAAATTTTGGGACTCCATGACACTGCCTTCTGGTATGTGAGTGTTTGCTACAACCTGTTCCTTAGAAAAGAAAAAAAAAATTAAATATATGTAAAGGGAAAAAAATTAAATATATGTAAAGGAAAAAAAATTAAATCTATGTAAAAAAATTATTATATTAAAAATTATTATGTTAAAAAAATTTCTAGTTAACCTCTTCTATGGCACCCTCCAGCTCTTAAATTGTTTTCAGTCTTTAAGTGAAAAATATTCACTTAAATATTGATAAATACAAATAATTTAATTATTTGTATTAACAAATAATACATATATTGATAAATACAAAATATTGATATTCTGTACAATTAAACAGAGAGACACTTGCAGTACCATGAAAATATGAATATTTTAATAAGTAATCCTGCTGCATTTATTAATGTAAAGCTACACCAGATTAGAGGGATTAAACTCATCATGTGTGAGGTTTTATGGAGTTTTTTAAGCATTTTTGGCTCACTGCCTCCTTCCCTAGAAGCTCAACAGGTAACCTGCAGCCTGGCACACAATTAAATGAACCCAGCTCTATAATTTGAATGTGCCAGAGCAGTCTCAACAACAGGTTTTCAATTGTTTCCTCACCCTGATGAAAATTGGCCTGGGCAATAGAATATTTCATTTTTCTCCCAAATGATGTGTTAATTTGAAACCATTGATAGCTGAGGGGATAAAACCAGGTTTGGCTTTGCCCTTTCTGGCAGGGTTTTCACCCTGCACTGAAAATCCACCTGGGGTGGTTGGAATGATTTATTTTTCAGTTGTTTCAGAGGAAATGTGTCATTTTCTGCTACCTGCACACAAACCACCCCTGTTTGCTGAGGTCAGAGTTGCTCCCACACTCACAGCTCTGGTTTTCAACAGAGCAGGATTTTATTACCCTGCCCAGCAGCCTCTATTAAACTTTAAACAGAATTCCTTGAATTATTGAAACCTACGACTCTGTTACCCTCTTTTGCCCATACCAGGGAATTAATTATGCAAAAAATAAAGGTGAATCACCTGATTGTGCATCTTTGACTGCCCTGGGTCTCACTGTGTGCTGAGAACAACCCCAGGATGTTCACTACAGCTCTTTGACTCAGGTTTTGTTACAAACAGCTTTTTTATTCATGTTTTATTGCACACTTGCCCTTTGGTGCAGTGAGACACAGAGTTAGAAATTAACTTGGGGTAGAAGCCTGTGTGGAATATTAAAGAGTGCTGGGTTTTGGAATATGTGGAATTTTAAAGAGTGCTGGGTTCTGGAATATGTGGAATATTGAAGAGTGCTGGGTTTTGGAATATGTGGAATTTTAAAGAGTGCTGGGTTCTGGAATATGTGGAATTTTAAAGAGTGCTGGGTTCTGGAATATGTGGAATTTTAGAGTGCTGGGTTCTGGAATATGTGGAATATTAAAGAGTGCTGGGTTCTGGAATATGTGGAATATTAAAGAGTGCTGGGTTCTGGAATATGTGGAATATTGAAGAGTGCTGGGTTCTGGAATATGTGGAATATTAAAGAGTGCTGGGTTTTGGAATGTGTGGAGTATTAAAGAGTGCTGGGTTTTTGAATATGTGGAATATTAAAGAGTGCTGGGTTCTGGAATATGTGGAATATTAAAGAGTGCTGGGTTCTGGAATATGTGGAATATTAAAGAGTGCTGGGTTCTGGAATATGTGGAATATTGAAGAGTGCTGGGTTTTGGAATATGTGGAATATTAAAGTGTGCTGGGTTCTGGAATGTGTGGAATTTTAAAGAGTGCTGGGTTCTGGAATATGTGGAATATTGAAGAGTGCTGGGTTCTGGAATATGTGGAATTTTAAAGAGTGCTGGGTTCTGGAATATGTGGAATATTGAAGAGTGCTGGGTTCTGGAATATGTGGAATTAAAGAGTGCTGGGTTCTGGAATATGTGGAATATTGAAGAGTGCTGGGTTCTGGAATATGTGGAATTAAAGAGTGCTGGGTTCTGGAATATGTGGAATTAAAGAGTGCTGGGTTTTGGAATATGTGGAATATTAAAGAGTGCTGGGTTTTGCTGTTTGTGTGGCTGGGGATTCATTAATTTTTCTGGGTTTTTCCATCCCTAGGCTGTCCTGGGTGCTGCTCTACGTGAGCCTGATTTTTGTCATGTCCATCCTGATGGCTGTGATTGCCACAGCCTCGTCCCTGTTCCCCCAGAGCAGTGCCTTTGTCATATTCCTCCTTTTCTTCCTCTATGGAGTCTCCTCTGTGAGTATTCCTGGCCCTGGGGCTTTGTTTTATTCCCTTCCCACCTGATTTGTTCCCTCTGCCAGAATATTTGTTCTTCCTGTGGGGTTGAGCAGTGCTGGGAGTCTGAGCTGTCCCAGCCCTTCCTGGGGTTTTCTCCTGGTTTTAGGATGTGGTACAGGTGTCACCCATCCCCTTGAAAAATGCTTTTCCCTCCTGAAATATCTGAGTTTCTAATGATGAGTTTATATATGATGAAAACTCATCAGGTTTTGAGTTTTCAGCCCTCCACAGAACCATTCTTCACTCCAGATCCTCTTCAAAACATTTCCTGTTACTACAGAGTTTAATGTAAAAAACCTAATAAACTGTCAGAGAATGATAAAAAATACATCATAAATATATTTATCTATCCAGTTGCTTGTCTGAATTGATAAGAGGAACAGTTGGACTTGATCTTAAAAGTATTTTCCAGCTGAAAATGATTCCATGAACCTGTGCTGTAGTGATTATACCAGGAAAATTATATTATAAATTATATGATTGAAATTATATGATTGTCAGAGGCAGCTATGGTATTTTCCCTTAGATTTTTTGACACAATTTCTATATTATTATTATTATTATTATTATTATTATTATTATTATTATTATTATTATTATTATATTTTCCCTTCGTTTTTTTACACAATTTCCATATTATTATTATTATTATTGTATTTTCCCTTGGTTTTTCCACACAATTTCTTTTTTATTGTTGTTATTATTACTATGGTATTTTCCCTTAGTTTTCCCACACAATTTCTATATTATTATTATTATTATTATTATTATTGTATTTTCCCTTAGTTTTTCCACACAATTTCTTTTTTATTATTATTACTATGGTATTTTCCCTTAGTTTTCCCACACTATTTCTATATCATCATCATCATCATCACCATCATCATTATTATTATTATTATGGTATTTTCTCTTAGTTTTTCCACATATTATTATTATTATTATTATTATTATTATTATTATTATTATTATTATTATTATTATTATTATTATTATTATTATTATATTTCCCCTTAGTTTTTCCACACAATTTCTTTTTAATTATTGTTTTTATTACTATGGTATTTTCCCTTAGTTTTCCCACGCAATTTCTATATCATCATCATCATCATTATTATTATGGTATTTTCTCTTAGTTTTTCCACTTCTTCTTCTTCTTCATCTTCTTCTTCTTCTTCTTCTTCTTATTATTATTATTATTATTTTTTTATTATTATTATTACTATTATTATTATTATTATTATTATTATTATTATTATTATTATTATTATTATTATACTACGGTATTTTCCCTTAGTTTTTCCACACAATTTCTATATCATTATTATTATCATTATTATTATTACAGTTATTATAATTACAGTACTTTCCTGTCTGTTTTTCCCTCTGCCCTCAGGTTTTCTTTGCCCTGATGCTGACCCCTCTGTTTAAGAAGTCCAAGCACGTGGGAATCGTGGAGTTCCTGGCAACTCTGGTTTTTGGCTTTGTGGGCCTCAACATTGTCCTGCTGGAGGATTTCCCCAAATCCTTCGTGTGGATCCTCAGCCCTTTGTGTCAGTGCAGCTTCTTGATTGGTGTTGCACAGGTAAATCCCCACCTGCCCCTGATGGGGGTTTTAAATAGATATTTTATTTTTCAAAAATTATATTTAAATTATACTTTAATTATATTTCTTAATTATTTATTTATTATATTTATTATATTTATTATATGTATTAATATTTCTTATTTGTGCTATTTATTAATTATTATATTTAAATTATATTTTTAAAATATGCAATATTTAAAAATAGAGCTATTCAAATGTTTTTAAAATATGCAAATGTTTTAAAACTATAAAACTTTTTTTCATAGCAGTTTAATATGCAGCACCATAAAGGAGCTGTTATTCTTTGTGTCCATTATGATAGCACCATAAAGGAGCTGTTATTCTTTGTGTCCATTATGATCTCAGTCACTTTCTCATTATTTTGGGGTTTTTTTGCCAAGTTTTTTGCCAAGTTTTGGGTTGTTTTTTTTTTTTTTTTTGCACTGTGCTGGTTTTTGCCTTTTTGGTGTGTGACATCTCTCCCTGCAGGTCATGCACCTGGAGGATTATGAGGATGGGGCAACATTTGCAAACATCAATGCTGGTCCTTACCCTCTGTGTATCTCTCTGATTCTCTTGGTGCTGGACAGCATCTTTTACCTGCTCGTGGCTGTCTACCTTGACCAGGTGATCCCAGGTGAGTTCCTGACAGACCCTGAGCTCTGGGAGGATCAGCCTGGAATCCTGAGCTCCCCCAGCTGCTGCCATCTCCTTCCTGAACTCTCTGGAGAAAGGAGGTGATGCTGTTTTCACACGGATTTTTACACTTCTGGCTGAAATCATTTGTATTCTATAACTATGTATATATATATATTCTTCAACTATATATATATATTCTTTATATTCTTTAACTATATATATATATAGTTAAAACTGTGAGGAAGAGTTTTGGCCTGCTCTTAAAAAGCTTAATTTTCCCCTTTTTCTAGAGGAAAAACTTCCTTCCTGAGTTAACTACAACCTCAACTCACACATTTTCAGGGACCCCCAACAGAGGGAGGAATGAATGAATCTGATTCCATGTTCTTACAAGGCTAATTTATTATTTTAAGATCTATATTATATAAAAGAATGCTGTACTAAACTATACTAAGGAATACAGAGAGGAGGCAGACAGAAGGCTAAAAAGATAAAAATGAAACTCGTGACTCTTTCTGGAGTCTGACCCAGCTTGGCCCCAGTTTGCCATTAAGTCAAAATAATTCACAGCAGAAACCAATAAACAATCACCTGTGGGTAAACACTGTCCAAACACATTCCAAAGCAGCAAAACACAGCAGAAGCAAAGCAGATAATCATTGATTTCATTTTTCTCTGAGGTTTCTCAGCTTCCCAGGAGAAGAATCCTGGGCAAAGGGATTTTTCAGAAAATTTGATGGTGATGGTCAACCTTTCCAATTTCCTCCTGGAGGGCTGGAAATCAAAGGCTGCTCTGCCTCTTCCAGATCTCTCCCTGTGGCAGAAGAAGTTGAGCCTAAAACACAGAATAAAGTTGTTAATCTTGGGATTAAGAACTGGTTAAGCTCCTCAGCTCTGTTCCCCTCCAGCCTCTCTTTTTTCTCCCTGCCACATTTAAGTCACTGCTCATTCAGCACTGGGGATTTCTCTGGAATAGAAGGAGATTTGCAAATTTATTTAAATACTCAGCAAAAGTGAAGGCTGCCAGCAGTGGGGACGGGGAGTTGTGGCTTAAATGGAAATGTGGCTGATGGAATTCCTCAGGAGCAAGGGTGGGTTGGCTATGGGAGGAGCTGAAAGCCCAGAGCTGAAGTTTATATGATAGTATAATATAATATATAATATTTGTGGTTACTGCTGAAAGCCCAGAGCTAAGGAATATAATATAATATAATATAATATAATATAATATAATATAATATAATATAATATAATATAATATAATATAATATAATATAATATAATATAATATAATATAATATAATATAATATAATATAATATAATATAATATAATATAATATAATATAATATAATATATAGCAATACTATATATTATAATATATGATGATATAATATATGATATGATATAATGCAGTATAATATTACAGTACTATATATTATTATATAATATATTATATAATATATGATATGATATAATAATACAATAAGATAAAATATATAATATAATGTAATATAATGTAATTTAGTGTAGTAGTATAATATATAATATATATTATACTACTATAATATATATAATATAATTAATGTAATATAATATACAATATATAATTATTATATTATATATTATAGATTATATATTTATATATTATATATTATATATTATATATTATATATTATATATTATATATTATATATTTATATATTATATATTATATAATATTTGTGGTTGCTGCTCAGGAGTTCCTTCTGTCCTGTCCCCAGGGGAGTTTGGCCTGCGCCGCACGCCCTTTTTCTTCATGAAACCCTCCTTTTGGTCAAAGCACAGGAAAAACTACAAGGAGCTCTATGAGAGCAGCATCAACGGCAGCTTGAGCTTCAGTGAGATTGTGGAGCCTGTGCCTTCAGAATTCCAGGGCAAGGAAGCCATCAGGTACAGAACTCCAGGGCAAGGAAGCCATCAGGTACAGAACTCCAGGGCAGGGAAGCCATCAGGTACAGAACTCCAGGGCAGGGAATCCATCAGGTACAGAATCCAGGGCAGGGAAGCCATCAGGTACAGAATCCAGGGCAAGGAAGCCATCAGGTACAGAATCCAGGGCAAGGAAGCCATCAGGTACAGCATTCCAGGGCAAGGAAGCCATCAGGTACAGAATTCCAGGGCAGGGAAGCCATCAGGTACAGCCCTGCCCTATCTGGGGGCGAGCAGCTCACCTGCAATTTCAGTTCCTGAGAATCACTCCTGACTCCCCAGTGCTCAGGCTCAAACAGCACATGGATTGCAGAGCCCTCCACACAGCAAATCCCGTCCTCAGGGCTGTGGAGCCAAGCATAAATCACTGCAGGAGAGGGGTTTGTTGTTGTAATCTTAGAGATGGACCAGATAGGAGCTTAAAAAGTAGTGAAAGGTATTTTTATTACCTCCAGGTTCAGGAGTCTGGTTTTAATGCTGCTGTTCCCTGAGAACATGGTGGCTGTTGTTGTGTTATTCACCTATCCAGGACTCTCCCCACATCATCCCTCCACCAGCTCCAGCAGTCTTCCCACCTCTCCATGTGCAAGTTTTGTTTGCTTTCATACTCATTCTCTTCCCCATTACTCACCCTCCATAATCCACTCACCATCCTCATGTTCAGGGTGATGAGGCTTCCAAAATCCATCCTTGATTTGGTGCCTCCAGATAAACTGGCTGTTCTTTACATTTGGAAAACCAGCAGGGCTGGAAGGAAGGTTTCTACCTCTCTTGAAAAGAAAAATACTTGCTATTATATATATATTTATATATATAAAATACTTGCTATTATATACTTGCCATTATATAATATATATATATATAAATAATATATATAAACATATATATAAATATATAAATATATATTTATATATTTTTATATATCTATATATATTTATATATATAATATATTATATATATTTATAAATACTTGCAATTATATATATAATATATTTTTTTATATATAAAAATATAACTATAATATATATATATATTATATATATAAAATACTTGCTATTTATATCTAAAAGAATTTACCAGATTTTAATCAAGAGCTGTCAGGAATCACATCTTTGGAGTCCACTCTGCTGTCACCTCTCTTCCATGTCGTGTCTGTGGCATCTCCTGTTGTGTTGTGCAACTGCTGGGGAGTAGCTGTTCCCTTTCCTAGCTTGGGAAGCCTCTAGAGCATTGTTCCACCAGGTGAAAGAGACCCAGATTTGAAATAATTCAGTTTATCATCACAGGAAATACCTTAGAAGATGGCCAGGAAAAGCTTTCTGATGCCAGGGTGGAAATGGGCAAAGTTTTGGGAGAACCTTCCCTGTCTCTTGACTTGCCTCAATGAGTTTTTAACCCATCTGGTGCCACTTCAGTCTGGTTGGCTTGTTGTGATTGTTGCTGAGTGTTGAGGACTGAAAATGCCATGAAAGGTGCTGAAATAGTTCATGCCATGACATATCTTCTTTCAGAATCAGCTGTGTTCAGAAAACATTCAGGAAAAAGGGGGAAACCGTGGAGGCTCTCAGAAGTAAGAACATTTCAGCTTTCTGGCTGCTGGTGGGATGCAGAGGAGCAGTAGCTGAGTTGCTGAGTGATCTTTTGGGTTTCAGTTCAGGCTGGTTTTGGTTTCTTTTGGAGGGGTGGGGCCCTGGAGCACAAATGCCAGGTGTGCTTGTGTGTCCTCTCTCACACAGTGGTGTCTAAACCAAAACTGAGCCCTTCATCCCTGAGGAAAGCCTGCTGGCATCACCCAATGCCCATGAAGTGATGGCATCCCCCCTGCCCCACCTCCCTGATGTTGTCACCTCCTTGCCCTGGGTGCCTTTGAGGCGTGGCCCCCCCACAGTGGCTGTGGGACCGTGAGTGTGAGAGTGAGAATGTGAGCACTGGGATTGAGCCAGGGGCAGGAGCTGGCTCAGGGGGCCAGGACCCCACCCTGACACCTCTTTTTGTCGTTCCCTGGAGCAGATTTGTCCTTTGACATCTACGAGGGGCAGATCACGGCGCTGCTGGGCCACAGCGGCACCGGGAAGACGACGCTGATGAACATCCTGTGTGGGCTGTGCCCTCCCTCTGATGGTGAGTGCAGCCCTGGGGCTGCCCTGCTCCACAGCCAGGGCTGACAGCCTGGGGGGCTATTCCAGGATGCACCAAAATTTCCTTGGATAACATGGGAAAGAGCCCACCTGCAATTCCTGTCCACACAGAGCTGTAAAACCCTCTCTGCTGATTGCTCCTTCCAGTGGAGAGTTTTCAGTTGTCTTGGTTTGAAAAGGTGTCTGCTAAGGAAGGCAGGAGCCTTCCTTGAAATGGAAAATGTAAACCCCCTCCCTCTGTATTATTATAAATATGAAATTAAGGAGCTCTCATGCAAAGATATGGGAATAGGAATATTCCAATATTCTAGTTCTTTACTAGAAAAATTAAAAATACAAATATAGTAGTACAAAAAAAAAAAAGAACACAAACCAATGACAGGGTCAGAGCAGTCCCTGTCCCCTGTGTGTCAGGGGGTGGCACAGCCCCATCCCATGGGGGCTCAGCCCTCCTGCAGTGCCAGCTGTGGCTCTGCTGGAGCAGGGATCCTGCACAAGGGGGGAGTTTTCCTCTGCAGCTCCAGGGCTGCTGGAGATGGGCCTGGGCTCCCTCTGGCCATGCAGGGCAGCAGAAGCTGCTCCTCTGGCAATGCAGGGGGCAAAGGCTGCTGGGCTGTGCCAAAGCTCAGATTGGATCCAGGTAGGAATGCTTGGCTCCTCCCCTGGGCGGAGCATCTCCCCATGGGATGCTGGGATTGGATCAGCCATGCAGGGACACTCACTGGCCCATGGACAGAAGATAATTAATAATTAATGGCCCATGAACAGAAGATAATTAATAATTAATGGCCCATGAACAGCAGAGATCTCCTGGAGGGAGGATTGGTTGGGAAGAGATAAAGGAACCTGCCCAATGAAGAGCAGAGAACTGCCCCAGCTGTGACAGGATGAAACTGGACACACACCCCCAGCTACACCTCTCAACCTGAGACACCAGCCCATGGCAGGGGGTTGGAATGAGATGAGCTTTAACCCAGTCCAGCCCAAACCATTGGAGGATTTTATGCTCCTTTCCCTCAGGGTTTGTGTCAGTCTATGGGCACAGGGTGTCGGAGATCGACGAGATGCTGGAGGTGCGGCAGATCGCAGGCGTGTGCCCCCAGGCCGACATCCACTTCGACATCTTAACTGTGGAGGAGAACCTCTCCATCTTTGCTGCCATCAAGGGCATCCCTCAGAACGATTTGATACAAGAGGTAACTCACCTGGCCACGGGTGTTGTCTTACATGAGCGTTTTTAACCTGTAAATCAAAATATCCCTGCAGGGTTTTCCTTTTGCAGGGAAATATTCCTGTGTGGTACAGTGGACAGAGAGGTAACAGGCAGATTTTTAGACAAGGATAAACTTTTAATTTTTCCTAAGATTGAAATGCTCATGAAATGTTTTAAATCTGGCATCTAGCTCCAATTATAGACACCATTAAACTTTGTGTGTAGGTTGTGCAGTTCAGACACAGAACACTCTGGGAACCAGCAGCAGTTAATTTGAATGTTAATTGTTAACAATCTGGTTTTAAAATTTTATCTTTTTTTTTTTTTTTAACAGTAAATGTGTTTCTTGTGTTTTCAAGGTGCAGAAGGTGTTGCTGGATTTGGAGATGCAGCCCATCAGGGACAATCAAGCCAAAAAATTAAGTGGGGGGCAGAAGAGGAGGCTGTCAGTGGGAGTTGCTGTTCTTGGGAACCCCAAGGTGAGAGGGACAGAATTATTCTCAGCTTGGTGTTGCTGATCCATGGAAGGCTTGTTCTTTTTTGTCACAACCAACTAATGTGCAAAATGCAGAAATTGTTCCTTTGAGCACCTTTTTTTCTTCATTTGTGGTTTAATTACAGTCATTGCTGTCTCTTAGCCTTTGTGCTTGAGGCTCAGTAATGGCAGCAGCCTTGGGTTTGATCTCTTTGGCAACTAAATAGCATGGCAAGTTCTGTGTGTAATTTCTGGCAGGTAGCATTTATCCCCCAGCAGGGAAATCATTGGATGCTTTCCTTCCAAAGCCATCCAGGAGCTGGGAGCTGGAGCAGAGCCAGAGAGCTCATTTGTGTTGCAGCTCTGTAATTTCTGGCCTGTGAGGATGGGGACTGCTTTGAGATCTGTGGTTAAAAATGATGTGTGTGACACTTCCTGGGGGTTTTCAAAGCAGGTGTGTGCTTTTAACCACCCCTCTGTAGAAAGAGTGAATCCATGGCTAAGTTGTGATTCTACTACACAATTCCATTGGAAGCAGAATAAAGCAGGCTGTGGCATGAATTTATCACAGGATTTTTCCATTTGTCACAAGGGCAGATGGATGTATTCAAAGCACAGTGACAAAAGCTGCCTTGTTCATCTGGGCTGTTTCCTATTTTACCGGAATTAACTGGCAGGTTTCAAACAAACCCTTCTGGGTGTGCTGGGGTATAGCAGATGTTTTTTTCTCAGACATTGGAGAGGAATGATGAGGAAGAGTCCATCTTATCAGAAGACTAATTAAGTACTTTATTATACTATATTATTCTGTTATGTTACATTACATCTAAACTGAATCTGCCAAGCACTCAGCTGCACTCCACTGCACAGAATCTTGTGACTGTCAGCCCACACACACACACTTGGATTCAATTGATCAGTGAATCAAAACACTCACTCCAGAATCCAGTTATCAATTCCCTTCAGGTCAACAATCTTCCACAATGCATTCCCCTTGTGAACAACACAGGAGCAGTAAATGAGATAAGAACTGTTTTTCCTTTTTTCTGAGGTTCAGAGGATGTGAAAGCCAGAAATATTCCTGGGAAGAGCTGTGCCTTGCTTTTCCCTGTGGAGAGCAGTGTGGCTGCACTGGGGAGGGGTTACTGAGCTCGGGGGCTGTGGCTTTGAGCAGCCCTGGTGGTTTTGCCCCCAGGTTTTGCTGCTGGATGAGCCCACGGCGGGGATGGATCCCTGCTCCCGCCACATCGTCTGGAACCTGCTGAGGAGCAGGAAAGCCAACCGTGTGACAGTGTTCAGCACCCACTTCATGGATGAGGCTGACATCCTGGCTGGTGAGCCCTGCCCCAGCCCAGCTTCAGCCCCCAGCCCTGGGCTACCACTGGTGTGCAACCCAGAGGGGAATTTGGGAGGAAATTGTTGATTTTCTGCCTCCTGACTTCCCTTTCCAGATCGTAAAGCTGTGATTTCCCAAGGGATGCTGAAATGCCTCGGCTCTTCTCTCTTCCTCAAGAGCAAGTGGGGCATTGGTTACCGCCTGAGGTAATTCTGTGCTCAGTTTTGTACCTCTCAGGGGCCATTATGCATCTCTGTTTTTACTGTTTTATGTTGGAATCTCTAAGAAAGAACCCCCCAGAACGATCCTTTTATTCTTGAATTAATGCCTTGTGAAGGCTGAGCTGGAGCAGAGGCTGGGCAGAGTTACAGAATAAAGCAGGGATTTATTCAAAGCATCTCCTCCATGGATCCACCTTGGGCAGCACCAGAGCCCAGCCAGGGCTGCACCCAAGATGAACCAAAATGGTCCCAAAATGAACCCAAGATGAACCAAAATTGTCCCAAAATGAACTCAAAATGGTCCCAAAATGAACTCAAAATGGTCCCAAAATGAACCCAAGATGAACCAAAATGGCCCCAAAATGCACGGCCGGGCACGGGGTCTCTCCCTGGGATCAGTTCTGCTCCATTTGCATCTTGCAGTTCATTGTCCCATTCCAGCTTTAGCCCCTGCAGTCCCATCCTTGTTTTTCTCTCTCCAGCCCACGGGGTTTGTGCTCTTGGGCTGAGATTTGGATCATTTGTCCTTGGTGCCCAGCTGGAGCAGGAATTGTTTTGTGTCCCTGCTCTGTGCACAGAGCTTACCAACATTTAATATGAAGCTCAGAACTACGCACTAAAGAATCTGAAAATCAGAAAAACAGAATCTGAAAACCAGAAAATCTAAATCACAGTGGTACAACTGAATGTTTGCTGCAGTGCCAGGAGCAGGCCAAGCTCTAAACCCCAATTCCTGCTGTGTTTTTCCAGCATGCACATTGATGCCTACTGCAACACAGAGGCCACCACGTCTCTGATCAGGCAGCACATCCCTGCAGCCAGCCTGATCCAGCAGAACGATGAGCAGCTCGTGTACACCCTCCCTCTCAAGGACATGGACAAGTTTGCAGGTATTTGTGGGGTTTTGTGTTGCAGGGATCAGTGATTGCAACAGGGGGTGTTTATTAAGTGTGGCTTTAAGCTGATGTTCTTGATAAAAGTGTCAGTTGTGCTTTGATGTTTTTATATTTATTATTGTTTGGTGGTGAGTCAGGGAGGGTTTTCTCAGGTGAGGGAGGGTTTGGTCACCCCTTCCAGTGAGGTGTGAGGGTTGTGGGTGCCCAGCAGCAGTGGCTGGGGAGATGCCTCTGTGGTGAGGAGTCCCTTGCACCTGAGCATCCCCTGGTCCTGCAGAATCACCATCCTCTTGCAGAGGGTCCAAGGAGCAGGGCTGGCAGGAAGCAGGAAAGCCCCAAATCCTACAAAAACCCTACAAAAACCTTACAAACTCTTGTGAACTGCAAAAAGCATTGTGTGACTGCCTTGAAATTCCATGGAGAGAGGGAGCAGAGGGGAGGATTTCACTAGATGGCAGCAATTATCTGAGCAGTCCTGGGCAGGGCTCCTTGCTCTCCTCCCAGAAATAAATGGAATAAATCCTGTGTGGGAAGCCAAGGGAGCATCAATATTGATGGGAACATGCAGTTGATATTCCATAAAGATTTTTTTTTCCCTGCTGCATTGAGGTTAATGATTTATGAGCTTTGCAAAAAGTCTGAGATTGAATCAATTCCCCCAAACTATTTCAGGGGGAGCTGAGGTTGGGAACACACATTGTCAGCTGGGACAGGAGAAACTGTGGAGGGGTGAGGAGTATTGTCAAATATCCAAGTGCTCCTCCTATTTTGTACATTTGAATTTCCCTTCAGCTTCACCTTGGCTCTGAAGCTCCTTTTTTTAAAGTCCTGATTTCATAGGATTGACAAAAACCCAGGAACATTTTTCACCCAAGGTGCTGTGAAGTTCTCCCACTCTGAACCTCACATTGGTCTTCAAGTTCTGTGCCCTGTCCAGCATCTCCTGCCTGGTTAACCTGGCCTTAAACACCTGGCAATTCTTATATATATATATATATACATTTTTATATATTTATAGATATGAAATGACTATTAATTATTTTTATAGAGTGACTCAGTGGTTTTATGTGTAAGCTCCTTTGTCCCTGGGCAGGGATTTAGGTAGGATGAGCTGTCCTGGGTATGATTTTTCCAGGAGAGCTCCCCTTGAACCTGCCCTGAGGAAACTTTGAGCCCAGCAGCTTCAGGATGCTGAGCCAGGTTTTAGAAGCAGCACAACTTCAGCAAAACCAAAACCCCATTTCCTGACCACAGAGCCTGAAATTTCATCCTCAAAGGAGCCTGTCCCACCTTGGTTCTCAAACCACAACTTTCTGCTTTATTGGCTACTCCCACATTCCTGATTTTCCCAGCAAGCAGGAGCTTCAGGATGTGTGTGATGTGCCTGAAGAGCTCCTGGCAGGTGCTGGAGCAGAGTTTCAGAGCTGCCTCTGTCCCTAGGTCTGTTCTCTGACCTGGACACCCATTCCCACCTGGGGGTCATCACCTATGGCGTGTCCATGACCACGCTGGAGGACGTTTACCTGAAGCTGGAGGTGGAGGCAGAGATCGACCAAGCAGGTGGGAAGGAGCAGGGCTGTGCCCTCAGCTTTGCTTTGCTCTCAGTTCCTGTGGGACTGGCACTGCCAGAAGGAGGGAACAAAGAAAAGGATGCCCTTCCTTCACAGGGAGCTGCTCCAGCATCTGGGCATCCTTTGGTTCTCAAAACTTCCCAGGCTTTTGACATATTCACATGCAATATTCAATATTTTATATTGTATATTCAATATTTTATATTCAGTATTCAAGAGGAAGCAGGAAAGCCCCAAATCCTACAAAAATCCTACAAAAACCCTACAAACTCTTGTGAACTGCAAAGAGCATCGTGTGACTGCCTCGAAATTCCAATTATTCAATATTTAATTACAAAATACTACTTAAACTCATGAAGAAGAAGGTAAAGAAGAAGGACTTCTGCTTCTGCTTTAGAACTTTTATTTTGTTTTATATATATTACTATATTTAAAATATATATATTATATATATTATATATTACTTTATATATATTTTATATAATATATATTTTATATAATTATATATAATTTTTACATATTATATAATTATATAATATGTAAAATTATATTTATATATAAAAATTATATTTAAATTATAAAATTATATTTATATATTACTATATATAGTCATATATAAATATTATATATAAATAATATAGTAATATATAAATATTAAATATAATATTTATATATTACTACATATATTATATATTACCATATCTATAATATATAATATATACTACTATTTATTATATATAAATATATATACTATATATATAATATATTAGTATATATATTATATATTACTATATTTAAAAACCCCTAACTCTAAGTTTTTTACTTTGTGATATCACACACCTCTAATTAAACTCCACACTCGTAATCTTAGTGCTGTTAATTAATTTTGGAAGCATTTTCCACAGCCTCAGGTGAAATGCTCTGTTCTCCTGGAGGTCAGAGTCTGCCAGCCCAGAAAGTTTAAAATTCTCAGCAACCAGGACTCCAGCACAGGAAAAGGCACAGAATTGGCTGATTCTGGGAGCATCCAGGGGAAAAGCTTTTTACTGATGAATTTTTCATCCAGCCAGCTCACATCTGACTGCTTGGCTTTACTTGCCTTTTAAAATGCCCTTTTTGGTTTACTTGCCTTTTAAAATGCCCTTTGTTCTCCTAATGGAATTTGCTTTTAAGAAATTATAAATGTGCAAAGGGTAAAATTAATTTTCAACCTTTTGTGTGAACAATAGCTGCACTTAGGGCTGAAACAGCTCAGCTTGTCTCACTTTAAATCAACTTTCAGTCCAAATGAAAAGTTGGGACTGCTTAATATTACTCCAGAATGAGTCAGTTGTTTTTTTAATGTCAGTTTTGAATGGATTGAGCTGTTTTAATTGTTCTGGAGCTTTCTGTGTGATCCAGAATTATTAATGTGAGTAAATATATGGACTCTGTAGCTGGTATGGAAATTACTCCCTAATGAGAGAGACTGCACAGAGTTTCTGAGTGGCTTTAGGAGGATTTAACAGCTGGGTCTGCAGGTGCTGGGTAATGCAGGTGCACACACAGCCCAAGGGTACAAAACTGGGGCAAATCTGCACCTTTTGGTGGCAAAATTTTGAATCACAAGTCCCAGCTGGGACTGGATGGGGTTGCCCAGCCCAGGGAAGTGCTGGACTCTGTCCCTGGAGGTGTTTATGGGGTGGGTGTTTATGGGATGGCCCCTGGTGCCCTGGTCTGGTTGGTCACAGGCTGGACTCGGGGATCTCAAAGGTCTTTCCCAGCCCTGTTGGTTCTGGGATTTAAACCACCAGGGTTTTTCCTGGGAAATGCTCCTTTATTTCTGCTGGGTCAGCTTGAAATCCCTGCCATGGGTGGGGTTGGGCTGGATCAGGGTCACTGGGTTTGGGGTTAAATTTGGGGATGGGGATGGGATTGGGATGGGGGTTTGATGGGATGGGATTGGGATGGAATGGAATGGGATTGGGATGGAATGGGGAGGGTATTGGGGTGGAGTGAGATGGGGATAGGATTGGGATGGGATAGAATTGGGATGGGATGGGGATGGAATTGGGATGAGGATGGGATGGGATTGGGATGCGATGTAATTGGGAGGGGATGGGGGTGGAGTGGGATGGGATAGAATTGGGATGGGGATGGGGGTGGAATGGGATGGGGACAGGATTGGGATGGGATTGAGATGGGGATAGGATTGGGATGGAATGGGTCTAGGATTGGGATTGATATGGGGATAGGATGGGGATGGGATTGAGATGGGGATGTCATGGGATTGGGATGGAGTGGGATGGGATAGGATTGTGATGAGATGGGGATGGGATAGGATTGGGATGGGGATGGGATGAGGATTGGGATGGGGATGGAATGGGATTGGGATGGAGTGGGATGGGATTGGGATTGGGATGGGGATAGGATTGGAATGGGGTGGGTTGGGATTGGGATGGGCATGGGAGTGGGATGGCTGGAATAGGATGGGATGGGGATGAGATAGGATGGGGATGGGATTGAGACAGGGATAGGATTGGGATGGCATTGGGATTGGGATGGGATGGGATGGCATGGGATTGGGATGGAGTGGGATGGGATAGGATTGTGATGAGATGGGGATGTGATAGGATTGGGATGGGGATGGGGATGGGATGAGGATTGGAATTGGGATGGAGAGGGGAGGGGATGGGATTGGGATGGGGATGGCATGGGATTGGGATGGGATGGGATTGCGATGAGATGGGGATGGGATTGGGATTGAGATGGGGATAGGATTGGAATGGAGTGGGTTGGGATTGGGATGGGCATGGGCATGGGAGTGGAATGGCTGGAATGGGATGAGATGGGGATGAGATAGGATGGGGATGGGATTGAGACAGGGATAGGATTGGGATAGCGATGGGATGGGATGGGATGGGATTGGATTGGATTGGGATGGAGTGGGATGGGACGGGATTGGGATGTGATAGGTGAGGTGAGGTGACCTCTACAGCAGGCAGAGCACGGGGTCTCTGGCCCCTGGCTCCCCCTCCTGCCCCTTTCCCCCCAGCTGTCAGAGATCACCCCCTGTTTCCCTGCCCTGTTCCAGATTACAGCGTGTTCCACTCGCAGCAAGCCCAGGAGGAGGTGGACACCAAGTCCCTGGATGACATGGAGCAGAGCCTGCTGATGCTCTCTGAGGCCAAGGCACCAGCCATGAGCAACTCAGCCCTGTGGAAGAAGCAGGTTTCCACCATAGCCAAAGTGCACTTCCTCAGCCTGAAAAGGGAGAACAAATGTGTCAGAGTTATGTGAGTACTGGGGCTCCTCCTCTTTGTGGGAGTCCCAAATCCTGCCTGAATGGCACCAGGGAAAGCACATCCTGCCCTTCATTTTTCTCCATTTAAAAAATAGCCAGTGTGGAGCTGTAATTTCTGTCTATAAATGGTTTTTTGGAGGGTGAGGGAGATGGTTTTTTTTAATAGCAGACACATAAAACTGGGTTGGCTTTCACTGAACTGTAACAAACCCCAAACTTTTATTTCTTTCAGGTTGTTGCTTTTCCTCATTTTCCTTGTAGTTCAGATTTTGTTGTTTTTCATACACCACATCATCAAAAATGCTGTAGCTGCTATCAAACTCTCCCCAGATTTGTACTTGCTGAAGCCTGGAGAGAACAATCACAAGTACAGGAGTCGGCTCCTGCTGCAGAACTCCACAGGTAGGGCAGCAGCTCCTGCCTCCACCTCTCTCCTTCTCCCAGGTTTTGGGGTTGGGAGTGAACTTTTTCCCTTGGAATTAACCCAGATGAAGAGTTTCCAAGTGCCCAGGGGTGGTAAACTGTCAGTTTGTGCCATGGGGTTTGGTTTGGAGATCCTCCTCCCATCTCCATGACCTTTTTCTTGCTGTGTCAGAAGGTGATTCAGGTGAAAGAAGTGGCCAGAAACATTGAGATAAATCACCATGAAAATCCTGCTGGAAAACATCTGGGAAAATCCCTTTTTGTTGCAACTGAGGATGTTTTAAAAGTACCCAGCAGGAACCCAGGCAGTAGAAACCAGCAGCTGTTTGAGCTGTGCATGGATAATTCTGTGTAAAATACTCCAGGCTGCTGATGAGGAGGGATTTAAAAGACAGGGAGATGTGGCACTCAGGGACATGGCTGAGGGAGGGGGAGTGGCTGCATTTCAGGATTCACAGAATCCCAGAATTCCCAGAATCCCCAGGTTGTCAGAGACCTCCAAGGCCATGGAGTCCAGCCCAGCCCCAGCCCCTCACCCAAACCCTGGCCCCCAGTGCCACATCCAGGCTTTGTTAAACACCCCCAGGGATGGGGACTCCCCCACCTCCCCGGGCAGAACATTCCAGAACTTTATCCCCCTTTGTGGCAAACACTTTTCCCTGCTATCCAACCTGGATTTCCCTTGGTGCAGCTCGGGGCTGTGTGCTCTGGTTGTGTCAGAGCCCAGCCCCAGCTGAGCACAGGCACCTTTCAGGAGCTGTGAGGGTGATGGGGGCACCCCTGAGTCTCCTTTGCTCCAGGCTGAGCAGCCCCAGCTCCCTCAGGGCTTCCTCACAGGGTTTGTGTGTTCCCAGCCCCTCTCCAGCCTCGCTGCCCACTCTGGATGTGCTCCAGGTCCTCAATGTCCCTCCTAAACTGGGGAGGACAGAACAGGACACAGCACTCAGGGTGTGCCCTCACCAGGGAAAACATGGATTTGATGGTTTGATGATCCTGAAGGTCTGTTCCAGTTTAAATGATTCCCTGTTGTTTTGTGTCCCCAGAGTCGGATATCAGTGACATTGTGCACTCCCTGGGGAGCATGAACATCCTCTGGGAGATGTTCAATGACAGTGATTATGTCTCAGTGGCACCTCACAGTGCAGCTCTGAACGTGTTTGCCCTCCAGTCCAGGCAGGTAAGGCACACACTGGCTGGGCTGTGCCCACAGAGCAGCTCCTGGGGCTGCTTTGTGAAATGCTCACCTGAAAAGCAGCTCTGGAGTCATGGAATCAGATAATACTGATTTGGAATCATATAATGGAATGTAATATAATATAATGGATGGAATATAATATAATTGATGGAATATAATATAATTGATGGAATCATATAATATTGCTTATACAAGAGGCTGCAAAGAGGAAGGAGTGGGAATATTAGCAAAATAAATGTTCTTCCATAATTACAATTATATAATTCTATAATTACAATTACAGTAAGCCAGTCAAACTTCTATTCCCTTTTTTTTCCCCACAAGGACACAGAAAGCCAGGAGAAATATTCTACTTCACAGGACACTGGGCAGAGGAATGTTTTATGATTTTTTTTTTTTAATTTGTACTGACTGAATTACAGTTTGACAGAAATACAATTCCATGGTGCTCTCGTGTGTAAAGAAAAATCAGTTTCTTGGGCTGTACGTGCTCACAGTAACAGGAAGATCTGAACTTTGGGATCATATTTAATCCCCAGCAAGGGAGCTGCTTTACAATGTGCCAGCTCTGGCTCTTGTCCCCATTTTTACCCCTGACACTGCTGCCAGCACTGCTCCTGCACATCTCTGCCTGTCAGGTTTTAAACCCATGAGCAGGATCAGCCCAGAGCTGTGTTTTGTTTCCCAGACTGGAATTGTCTGGAGTGCCATTTGTCTGAGCCTCACTGCTCCTGAAACGTGCTGGGAATTTGTTCCTGATCTCCTCCATTAGGAATTTATTCCTGATTTCCTTCATTAGGAATTTATTCCCGATTTCCTTCATTAGGAATTTATTCCTGATTTCCTTCATTAGGAATTTATTCCCAATTTCCTTCATTAGGAATTTATTCCCGATTTCCTTCATTAGGAATTTGTTCCTGATTTCCTTCATTAGGAATTTGTTCCCGATTTCCTTCATTAGGCTGTGTGTACCAAGCACCCAGAGCAGCCCAGAGCCTCCTGCAAGGCACTTGATTATGCAAAGATTCATCCCAAAGCTCAGTTTTAATTAAGGAGAGCCCTCTCAGAGCAGAGGCATTAATGCAGCACGTATTTTTTCTTCCTAGAATTATGTTTTCAACATCATCTTCAACAGCACCATGGTGCATTCCCTGCCAGTTCTGATGAACATTGTCAGCAACCTCCTCCTGCGCAGCCTGAACGTGACCGAGAGCATCCAGATCTGGAGCAACCCCTTGGTTCAGGTCAGCAGCTCCCAAAAAACCACCCTGGCACCCTGGGGAGAGGGCAGAGCATCCCTGGGGGGCAGGAGGAGTGCAGGAACGTTGTTTTTTGGGGTTTTTTAAAAGTTTTTCTAAGTTTTGTGATGTTTCCATTCCTGTAACGAACTTTCTGACACATTTTATATAAAAAACTTCTTGGTTTATGTTCTTTTATAGCAGAGGAGAAATTTGATGGACTGTTGGTTTGTCCAGTGTCACTGGAGAGGTGGCACTGTCACCCTCCAATCCATTGTCACTATTAGAAATCTCTAAATGTTGGAGTCAGAAATTAAACACTCTCTTTTTTTACCTTGGAAAGTCCAGGTATTATTTTGTTATATATTATAGGACACGTTTATTTTGTGTCCTAGAGCTCCACAGGAGCACCCCACCAACCAAGGAAAAGCTGTCTGGGGCTGTCTGCAGGGTTCAGGAGGGTGTGGAAGGTGCTGGCACTTTGCTCTGGGGAGTGCAGGAACGTTGTTTTTTGGGGTTTTTTTAAAGTTTTTCTAAGTTTTTTGATGCTTCCATTCTTGTAATGAACTTTCTTACACATTTTATATAAAAAACTTACTGGTTTATTATGTTCTTTTATAGAAGAAGAGAAATTTGATGGACTGTTGTTTGTCCAGTGTCATTGGAGAGGTGGCCCTGTCACCCTCCAATCCACTGTCACTTTTATAAATGTTGGAGTCAGAAATTAAACATTCTTTTTTTTTTTACCTTGGAAAGCCCAGTGTCCACACAGTTTTATTTCATGTCCTAGAGCTCCACAGGAGCATCCCCCCTTTGCTCTGCAGGTGTGCAAGGGGAGGAGGAAAGGGGCTTGGAGAGAGGAGGATGAGTCAGGAATTGAAGGTTCAGTGGGGCTTGGAGAACCCAGGCTGGTGGAAGGAGCTGGGGTTTGGGATGAGATGATCCCCTTGGTTCTTTCCACCCCAACCATTCCATGGTCCTGTGAATTCATTAATTAATAATTAATGAATTCATTAATTCATTCATTAATTATGGGTTTGTTGGAGGTTGCCTGCAGTTCTTGGTCTGTGCAGAGCTGGAGGGGCCTTTGGGAGAGGAGAGGACCTGCAGCAGGAGACAAATGCTCTGAAAAGTTCCTTAGTTCTTATTTATTCCTCATCTAAATATTCCCAAAACTTTCACAGGTGTTTTTCTTCCTGCTGTAGCTCAGGTGACACCCACGGACTTTTCAATTTAGCATTCACAGCCATGTTCCAATTCCTAATGTAGCAATTTTTTGGTCACATTCTGGCATTGAATAAATCTGATTTCTACCCCAGGACCTTCCAGACACAATTTTCAGGCTGGAGATCTATTTTGAAGCTCAGGTGATCTTGACACCCACAGACTTTTCATTTTACCATTCACAGCCGTGTTCCAACTCCTAATTTAGCAATTTTTTGGTCACATTCTGGCATTGAATAAATCTGATTTCTACCCCAGGACCTTCCAGACACCATTTTCAGGCTGGAGATCTATTTTGAAGCTCAGGTGATCTTGACACCCACAGACTTTTCATTTTACCATTCACAGCCGTGTTCCAACTCCTAATTGAGCATTTTTTGGGTCACATTCTGGCATTGAATAAATCTGATTTCTACCCCAGGACCTTCCAGACACCATTTTCAGGCTGGAGATCTATTTTGAAGCTCAGGTGATCTTGACACCCACAGACTTTTCAATTTAGCATTCACAGCTGTGTTCCAATTCCTAATGTAGCAATTTTTTGGTCACATTCTGGCATTGAATCAATCTGATTTCTACCCCAGGACCTTCCAGACACCATTTTCAGGCTGGAGATCTATTTTGAAGCCGTGCTCCTGGGGATCATCATCACTGGGATGCCGCCCTACTTCGCCATGGACAACGCAGAGAACCACAAGGTAACACCCAGGTGTCCCTGCAGAGAGGAACAGGGGGGTCAGAATCCTGGGATTTCCTCTTTGGAAAGAGCCAAAGAGGGGTTTAAAACAATGCCAAGGGTGGAGCAGATTTGGGAGAAGCTTTTCTGTGCCAAGCCACGTTTGGCAATAACAGCATAACACAGGGGAGGATTCACAAAATGTTCATTTTCATTAACTCTGTGTTCTTCCCCTGCTGCAGATCAAGGCTTACACCCAGCTGAAGATTGCAGGGCTCTATCCCTCAGCTTACTGGATTGGCCAGGCTGTGGTGGACCTGCCTCTGTTCTTCCTCATCCTCATCCTGATGATTGGCAGCCTCTTTGCCTTCCACTATGGTGTTTATTTCTACGTGGGCAAGTTCCTGGCTGTGGTGAGTCTGGGCTGGGCTGACAGCAGGGTTATCTTCTTTTCCACAAGTCTTTTTTATTTCCCTTACCTGATTCAGCTGATTTTTTCCCCCTGGATACACAGGAAAAATGCTTCTGGAACAAACACAGAAAGTTTTTCATGGGGAAAATGGCTCCAAGTTGGGAGTTTCATTCAGGACTGGAATAAAATCAAGCAGGGGAGGTTTGGGTTGGACACAGGAAGAATTTCTTCACAGAAAGGGTGGTTGGGACTGGAAGGGGATTTAAACCACCAGGGTTTTTCCTGGGAAATGCTCCTTTATTTCTGCTGTCAGCTTTAAATACCTGCCATGGGTGTGGTTGGGCTGGATCGGGGTCACTGAGCTTGGGGTTAAATTGAGGGATGGGGATGGGACTGGGATGTGACAGCCTGGTCAGAGAGAAATAAAGCTCAATAAGCTTTCCCAGAATCGACCTGAGAGGCTTTAAAGAGCTAAAAATGAACAATGATAACCAAACATTACAAACAACCTACAAGGAGTGTTTTTCTAATCATCTGTTTTCCCTCATTTGTTTACAAATGGGTGCCTTGTTAATTAACCCATCAAGTGAAATGTGTTAATTAAATGACCAGTCAAGTCCACCTGTAGCAAACTAAGCTATAAAAGAAGAGAGGATGAGATAAACAGAATTTTTACCACTTTGCCTTCTGATCCAACTCTGTGCCATCTCTGGCCCAGCAGCAGCAGCAGCTGCCCAGGGAGGTGCTGGAGTCTCTGTCCCTGAGGGCTCTGCTTGGTCACAGGCTGGACTCACATCTCAAAGCTCTTTTCCAGCCTTGTTGCTTCTTAAACCAGCAGGAATTTCCAAGGAAATGCTCCTTTCCTCTCAACATGAGGCAAACCTGACAAACCTGAGCCTGCTTGTGCTCTGTGCTGTGACTGGTGGCTGCTGCTGATGACAAGGGGCACGGTGACTTTGGGCAGAGCCCATCTCTGCAGAGAATTGCAGCTGGGATTTAGTGCAGGACACCACCAGAGCAGCATTCCCTGTGATCCTGGCTGGAATTGAGAGGAATCAGCTTTTCCCAGCTGCTTTGCCAGAGTTAATCGGGTTTGGGATGTGGCTGCGAGGCTGCTGTTCTACCCTTGTTTGAATTTCTGCAAAAATGCCATGGTGGAATTCTTAATATTTGCCAGAATCTCGAGGTCAGCATTTATGGGAGCCTGTGTTACAAAAAAAAAATTAAAAACAGGAAAGAATTTAAAGGAAGCTGAAGAGAGGGGGAGTTTTTGCCTCTCCACACATGATTTAATTTGTGTCTTTAGTAATACATTCTCTATGCACCAAGGCAGCAAAATACATCCAATAAAGTGACAAAGATAAATCCAGAGTTCTGTATCCCACTGAGGTAATTCCAGTTGATCCTTATGCATAAAAATTCCTGCTGCACCTTCCCTGAGAATCCTTTCCTGCCTCTGCAGATTTTTTGCCTGATTGGTTACGTCCCCTCAGTCGTGCTCTTCACCTACGTGGTCTCCTTCACCTTCAAAAAAGTCCAGAACACGAAGGAATTTTGGTCATTTATATTTTCAGTGGTGAGTGACTTGGCCTGGAGCTGGGCTAAGTGGGAAGATTGGTGATTTCCAAAGCCACAGCAAAAAATCCCAGTTGTTTTGTTGATTTGTGTGTCCCTATTGCACAAGAAATGGGAAATTTTTACCAATATCTCACTCACTGCCATGGCCTGAGTGATAAAAGCTTTAAGAAAAAATTCTTTCAATTAATTAACTTATGCTTGGAGTGTCTGAAGTGGATGAAAATGGACATTTTTCCCCTTTCCTTTGGTACAGACAGCCCTGCTCTGCACAGTGGTCACTGAGGTGTCCTTTTTCCTGGACCATTACCTGGTAACCACCATCCTGCACTATGTCTTCTCCATCTTCATCCCTATTTATCCCCTTATTGGCTGCCTGATTTGTTTCATAAAGGTGAGGGGACTGCAGGGTCCTTTGCAGAGCCCTAGGAGGTGGCTGGGGTTGGGTGGGTGTCCTTGGTGTGTCCTGTGTAGCCACTTAAGGAGGAAAATCCCCTTTTTCCTATTAAGCAAAGTGGTTTGGTTTTAAAATGGGGCAAGCAGCAAGTTTTTAATGAAATTTCCTTTCTCTGAGTGGAGGGAGCCTCCAAGAAAGATGGAGAGGGACTTGAAACCAGGGATAAAGTGACAGGACAAGGGGGAATGGCTCCAAGCTGACAGAGGGCAGGGTTAGATGGGATTTTGGGAAGAAATTCCTCCCTGTGAGGGTGGGCAGGCCCTGGATCCCTGGCAGTGCCCAAGGCCAGGCTGGACAGGGCTGGGAGCAGCAGGGGATGGAATGAGAGAGGCTTTGAGGTCCCAAACCATTCCATGATTCTGTGATATTCCAAGGAAAGCCAGGTGAGCAAGCCTAGGGATGGGATGAGGGTTCATTGGGAGTGGGTGGCTTGAAAGCAGGAGCAGCCCCAGGCTTTGGATGGAGCTGTTGGATTTTATTGTTGGGAGAGTCTCTGCAGAGCTCAGGAAGTGCTTGAGCACCTGAATGAGATGCAAGTGTAGGAAATGGAGTCTGTGTAGGTGATTCTTTACCTGACCTTGCTTTTCCCTGAATTCCCAGGTCTCATGGAAAGGCAAGAGTGAGAGTGGGGGATTCCACGACCCCTGGGACCGGCTGCTGGTGGCAGTTCTGGCTGTGAGCATGGCATTGCATTCTCTGGTTTTATAGAGGGAGAATTCCCAGGTTTCTGTGGGGAATTGTGGCTCCTGCTGGGATGCCCTGCTGTCCATCATCTTTACCAGTAAAGATGTGCTCTGATGCTGAGCCAGGAGAGCTGCTGTGCCCACCAGCTCCACATCTGCTGCCCCCACGGCCTGATTAACACTGCCAGTGTTAATTGTGATTGTTATGGGAATCCCTGCTGATGGAGCAAGAGCTCCAGAGCAAGAACAGCCCCCTCTCTGCACAAAAACCCCAAATAATTGCTTTTAAATCTCAACCCACTTTGGTTGTGCCTGCTGAGCAGCGTGTAATGATATATTTAATATTCTTGGCAACACCACCACTTGTGTGTGAGGTGGTGCAGGGCTGGAGCTGCTTGTCCCTCATCCCTGTGGGGGGGTCAGCCCAGGGTCCCCAGCCTGGCTGGTGGTGAGCAGGGTGGTTTGTGTCTGCCCAGCCCTACCTGCAGTGCGTGCTGTGGCTGTTCCTGCTGCGCTGCTTCGAGCTGAAGAACGGGGGGAGGACGGTCAGAGCAGATCCCTTCTTCAGGTGAGTCTCCTGAGTGCTTTTGATCCAAAATACTGCCCAAAGAAACTGGTTCTGAAGGTGCTGGTGGGGGTTAAACTGGGGTGTGCAGTGGGAGAAATAAAATCTCTCTGATTATCACTGAAGTGCAGAAATGGGGGGGTTATTTCTGTGACCGTGCTCACAGGGCTCTGAGGATGAGGGAAGAGATGAGGATCTGGCTCCATGTTTCAGAAGGCTGATTTATTATTTTATGATATATATTACATTAAAACTATACTAAAGGAATAGAAGAAAGGATTTCAGCAGAAGGCTGGCTAAGAATAGAATAGCAAAGAATGATAACAAAGGTTTGTAGCTCAGCTCTGTGTCCGAGCCAGCTGGGCTGTGATTGGCCATTAATTAGAAACATCTAACATGGGCCAATCCCAGATGCACCTGTTGCATTCCACAGCAGCAGATAATCAATGTTTACATTTTGTTCTTGAGGCCTCTCAGCTTCTCAGGAGGAAAAATCCTAAGGAAAGGGTTTTCCATAAAAGTTGTCTGCGACATTATTTCCTCTGCAAAATCAGGCATTTGTAAGGTTGCTCCCTATGTAAAACCAAGGGAATTGCCATTCCCAGTGCATGGACAGAGAGCTCAGCAGGGAGGTGACACAGTGGCAGTCCCTGAGCTCCTCCTGCTCTGGGATGAGCTGCAGGAATCTGCAAATGCCTTTGAGCACATCATGGTTTCACTCTGGTGCAATGCCAGTGCCCCCATGAGAATATGTTCTCCCTGGAGTCTGCTGTGAGATGTGACCAGAAATACAGCAAAGCAGGCTCCAGCTTAGGAATAAAGGGAAAAAAAAAACTTTATTAACCTACAACTGTATGTAAAAAGAAACACACACAGAACTCAGGATGAAAACCTTCCAGAACATTCCTCCTCCCCCCACCAAATTCCCAATACATCACAGTAAGACAAAACCTTGGATTCTCAGTTCAGTTACCACCCCTCAGATCACCAACTTTCAGCCCATCTCCACCCTTCAGATCATCAAGAATTTCTCAGTTCATCAAGAAGAGAGGAGTCCCTCTTGTACCATACCATGCATCCCAAAAAACTCCCTTCCTTTCAAACCAGGACAGAGCACCAAAGCCCTGAGCCAGCCTCAGCTGAGAGCTGAGCAGGGGGGGCCTCGTGCTGCTTTCCTCCCTTTTAGGAAATGTTCCACCAAAGCCAAGCCCTGGAAGTTCCCAGATGTGCCTCATGAGGAGAACGAGGATGAGGATGTGAAGGCAGAGAGGCTGAGAGTCAAAGAGATCCTGAGCAGCCCCAGGAGTGAGGAGGTAAAACCCAAATTCCCCCACATTTGGGGCTCTCCAGAGCTGCTGGGATCTGCAGCCACCTCCCTCTTCTCTGCCAGATGCCAGCAATCCTGGTCAGCAGCCTGCACAAAGAGTTTGATGAGAGGAAGGAATTTCTTCTGGGGAGAAAAATAAAGAAAGTGGCAACCAAACATGTTTCCCTCTGTGTGAAGAAAGGTTGGAGTTCAGTTGCTTGCTGTTGAGCTGTTTGATTTATAAAAGCAGCTCTTGGAACCATTTGTCTGATCTCGTGGGCAATGTTTGTGTTGTCCCTTTTCAGGAGAAATCCTGGGTTTGTTGGGACCCAATGGAGCTGGGAAAAGCACATTAATTAATATGCTTGTTGGAGAGATTGAGCCAACCAGTGGGCAGGTATGTTCCATGCCACAGTTACACAAAAAATCAACCCACACTTCCATTTTATTGTTATTATTGCAAGCACTTCTGAGGCCATTTTACTAAATCCATGCAAATGTGGGTTTTTTTGCTAAAATTACGCAAAAAGAATTTGTAAATTTGCAATATTCTGGATTAAGGTCTGGGCATTTTCCTCACAGGTCCTGATGGGAGATGATTCCTTGGGGCTGAGCAGTGAGGATGACTCTGTGAAATTCGTGGGGTACTGTCCCCAGACCAATCCTCTGTGGCCAGATATCACCCTGCAGGAGCACTTTGAGATCTATGGTGCTATCAAGGGCATGAGCCAGTCTGATGTTAAGGAGGTCATCAAGCGGTGAGTTGTTAATTACAGAAATCTTTGTGCTTGAACTGAAGTTGCTTTTTTTATCTTCAGCCTTATTGCTGGAGGGGTTTTTGGCTTTTTTTTGTGTGGTTTTTTTTTTCCCCTTCTCACCTTTCCTAATGCAGTTTTTGTTTCCATTTTAAACCATTTTAAGCTTGGTTGAAATTCTGCTGTTGTGAATTCGTAGATGAAGAGATGAAGGTTCACCCAGACAAAATTCAGTTGGGATTTTTCATTTTGGTGCATGGTTTTTTTAAAGTTATTTTTCTGAGGTTCTAAAGTACTGACAGTGACCTTTAGAAGTAGCAAGGATGGGGACAGTGACCAGTAGAAGCTGCAAGGACGGGGAGTCCTGAGCTTGGAGCTGTTTCTGTTGTCACCAAGGCTCCTCCAGGACACGTGGCTCTGTATGGAAGCTCCAATTCTGCTTTTTGCTCTGCTTCTTTTAATACTTGATACGCAAATATTTGTAACTGAGCTCTCCCAAAGGAGCTGTTTTGCATTCTCTGGTGAGGGGGAAGCCAAACCCTCCCAACCTTTCCCACCTGGTCCTTCCCTCCCCAGCATCGCCAGCGTGCTGGATTTAAAGGACCACCTGCAGAAGACAACAAAGAAGTTGGGCATGGGGCTGAAACGCAAGGTGAGGGGGGCTCTGGGGTCCCCCTGGGGGTCCCCAGCACCCTCCCTGTGCTCACCCTGCCCCTCTGCCTTCCCCCAGCTCTGCTTTGCCCTCAGCATGTTGGGCAACCCGCGGGTGACGCTGCTGGACGAGCCCTCCACGGGGATGGACCCCAAGGCCAAGCAGCACATGTGGTGAGTGCTGTGGCTCAGGGCACCAGCCTGCTCTGGGCACAGTTATCCATCCCTCCCTGTCAGCCACAGACAGGGAATAACTCACTGGGCTGGGCTGGAAGGGTCCATGAAGATGATGCAGTTCCACCCCCCTGCCTTGGGCAGGGATATCTTCCACTGAAGCAGAAGAATTTCTGCTTAATATCCCATGCAGCCCTGCCCTTTGGAAGCCATTCCCTGTGTCCTGTCCCTCCATCCCTTGTCCCAAGTCCCTCTCCAGCTCTCCTGGAGCCCCTTTAAGCCCTGGGAGGGGCTCTGAGGTCTCCCCAGAGCTTCTGTTTGGATGAACACCCCCAACTCTCAGCCTGTGTCCATAGCAGAAGTGCTCCAGCTCTTGGAGCATCTCCACGGCCTCCTCTGGGCTCTCTCCAGCTGCTCCTCCTGTGCTGGGAGCCCCAGGGCTGGACACAGGACTGCAGGTGGGGTCTCACAAGAAGGGGAGCATCAGCCCAACCTGTCTGCCAGAGCAACTTGGGAATCACAGGCTTGAAGGTTGAAAGAAATCCTTACAATAATATCAGGAATGCAGATTTGAGCTGTCTTTAGGAAACTCAGGTGTTAATTGTTGCTGTGGGAATAGCATTAATCCATAAATAGAGGATTATGAGGATTACTGAGGCAGGATTTGCTGTTCCCTGGCAGATGTTTTTGTCCAGGGGTGCTTTGGGTTGTGTTTTGCAGGAGGGCAATCCGAGCAGCCTTTAAGAACAAGGAGAGAGCAGCAATCCTGACCACACACTACATGGAGGAGGCAGATGCTGTCTGTGACCGTGTGGCCATCCTGGTGTCAGGGCAGCTCAGGTACCCCCAGATCCCCCTGGGGCAGGGGGCACAGGCAGCTGTGCTGATACTTTCCTTTATAAACCCTTAAAAATACAGATAAATTTGGTACCTTAAATTTGGTACCTTGAATGAATCCTTCCCAGCAGAAAGGATCTGTGTGAGGTTAGGCTGTTCTTGTGTTTTCTGCCTGTAATTTATAGGTGTATAGGTACAGTCCAACACCTGAAGAGCAAATTTGGCAGAGGATACTTCTTGGAGATGAAATTAAGGGAAACAGCAGATGTGCAGCAGGTGGAGTATCTGCAGAGCCAGATTTTGCACATCTTCCCCAACGCCAACCGCCAGGAGAGGTGAGGTTTGACAGATACCCAGAAAATACTGATATTAATCAAATTAATCAAACCCTCTGATTTCACAGCAGCTCCTTGGCACTGGGGAAGGAATGTAAATATTTACACACAGCTTTAAAAAAAAGGAGGAATAAAAAAAGGAAGGGATCTGGAAGGCAGCAGCAGAGCCCGGGCTGGCAGGGCGGGGGCCCGGAGCCCACACAGATGTTTGGCACAGAGGAAGCAAAACTGGATTTCTGCATAGCTGTTGCCTGACAGCTTCCTCCTGAGTCAGGGCCCCTGGGAAAGGGCTGAAACACAAGTTTCTGACTCTCTGCCCTTACCTGGAAATGCCTGAGGCCTCTGGGGGTCTCGGTTCCAGGGTGGGCTGGCTGCTGTTCCACCAGCAGCTCCAGTTTGGCTCAGTGGCTGCAGAGACTCCACCAAGGGCACTGCAGGCATCCAGAGCAGTGTGATCCTTGAGGGATTGGGATTGGGATCCTTCCTCAAACGTGGGAGATGGGAGGGAGGGAGGGGAGAGTTCCCTGTGCAGGGCAGAGCAGCTCCCTGGGCTGCACTGGGGGTTGCAGGAAGAATCTGTGATGCAAACTTCCAGGATGTGCCCAGCTCTGCTGAAATCCAAACCCTCAGGGCTCTGGGAGCTCCAGGAAGCAAACCTGAGTAAGCAGAATAGAAAAGAATGAGTCTGAGTGGAGGAGCATGAACTTAGGACAGTCTCAGGTGGTCTCAGCTGTGCCATTCAAATTCTCTGAAAAATCCCTTTGCCCAGGATTTTTCTCCTGGGAAGCTGAGAAGCCTCAGAGAAAAAGGAAAACAATTCTTACCTCATTTGCTTCTCCTGTGTTTTGCTGCTTTGGAATGTGTTTGGAGATTGTTTACCCACAGGTGATTGTTCCATTGGGTTCTGCTGGGAGTTGTTTTCACTCTTTGGCCAATCATGGCCCAGCTGTGTCAGGACTCTGGACAGAGTCACGAGTTTTCATTATTATCTTTTAGCATTCTGTAAATATCCCTTCTGTATTCTTTAGTATAGTTCAGTATATTTGTAACCAGGAAGTTTGTGATAGCCCAAGTGAATCAGACTGTTGGTGTAATTTCACCTTGATACAGCCTGTAGGAGTGACTTGCCTTTGGGCTCAGGATGCTATCAGGCTCTCATTTAAATCTAAAGTAGACACTGCACTTTTTACAACAGCAAGGCCTTATACAACCCACTCTAAGACTCAAATATTTCAGACTCAACCCAAACTTGAACCTGAAGTGTACGAAATAGGCCCCTACTAGTGAAAAATGTGAGTGAACAACAACTGTTGTTCAGTCCAGGATGGTCTCTCAAACGTGTTGAGTTGCTAATGCAAATTAACATCTCAAAAATCCAAGCAGCCTGCTCCTCTTTCCTAAGAACATCCTTTGAGGGCTGGAAAATGTGGTTACAAAGACAGGTATACCTCAGGAGCAGAATAAGAAAGGATCTAACTGGGATATTAGGGACAAGATTGGGAGTTTTAAATGGAATTGATTCAGAAATAGTGATGAATAAACTGGCCACTGCAACAGGTGGCCTAACAGAATTGAAGCAGCCTTTACAGTCATCTCTCAGTTACATTATTTTTTAATATAATATAGTATTATAAAATAATAAATTAGCCTTCTGAGCACATGGAGTCAGATTTATCATTCCTCCCCACCATGGGGATCACTGCAAATACAATCCTCTGCAAATACCATCCTCAGCTGATGCACCTGGAGCTGCATCACTGCCCTTCTCCTGTGTGACCATGACAATCAGAATTCCTGCAGTAACCTTCAGGAAAGGAGTTCAAATCCATTCCATGGGGTATTAATATTTGTATTTTGCTTGAAGCTAAATTTGTTTTGCTTCTTTGTTGCAGTTTTGCTTCCATCTTGGCGTATAAAATTCCTAAAGAAGATGTACAGTCACTTTCACATTCTTTTTCCAAGCTGGAGGAAGGTAATGAAGCACCTGCCATACATCACACACACAAATCCTTTTGTCTCCCATAACTGACACTTCTGCCATGTGATGTCACTCCTCCATTTCTGTTCCAAATTTATTGAACTTAATTTTCCTTTCCTGATGTTTGTCCCCAACTCTGTTTCTTGGGAAATCAAGAGTAAGTGAAGTGTCCCTAAATCTGCTCTTATTGACTCTTTCACCAGTAAAACACACCTTCAACATCGAGGACTACAGCTTTTCTCAAGCAACACTGGAACAGGTGTGTTGAATTCTGGGTGTGTGAGTTTAAACCCTGGTTTTTGAGTGTAAACTCTGCCAGATGAAGGTGTCAGAGGGCAGGGGTGGCTGGGATATTTGGAGGGAATTCTTCCCTGTCAGGGTGGGGATGGAAGGGCTGGGATGGAATCCCCAGAGCAGCTGGGGCTGCCCCTGGATCCCTGGCAGTGCCCAAGGCCAGGCTGGATGGGCTTGGAGCAGCCTGGGACAGTGCAAGGTGTCCCTGCCCATGGCAGGGGTGGGGTGAGATGACTTTAAGGTCCCTTCCAACCCAGAGCATTCCATGATCTCTCAATGATGGACCCTGTGCAGGCAGCTCATCCCCCAAGCTCTGCTCTCAGACCACTGGAGCTGCTTTGCTGATGCCTGTTGGGGCATTTTTGGGAAACTAAATTCCCTTTTTGCAAAGTCAATCACATCTGCCAGCTCTCCAGCTCCTCTTTATTCCTGTTTTCCCCTCTAAAAATAAGATGCCAACTGCAGTGACTGGAAGAAAGCAAATGTGTGGAATTAGTGGAAAAGTTGCTCTGATTTATTCCGAGAACAGACATTTGCTGTTTGTAACTGGAAGGAAGGTGAAGCTGAGACTTGTAATTGCTTATTGTGGATTAATTATTGCTGACAATTAATGTCCTTCAGTGCTGAACTTCCCTTTCATTGAAGAAAAGAGGTAGGAGGGTAGGAGTAAGGAGAAAAACCTCAAAATCCTAAAAATGTCTTACTCAGAGATGAAGCAATACATTGAATACTCATCAGGATTTTAGCATGAGTTGTATTTGTGACCAAGGAAGTTCTTACAAGGAGCATGGGCTCTTCTTGGCTGTACTTTTACCTTTTTGATAATTATCTAATAGGTGAATTAGATACCTAATTTAAAGTTAATAATAGCTAATATTTATTAGTTTTCTAACTGAAAATTCCATTCCTTCTCTGTTGTTTTCCAGGTGTTTGTGGAGCTGGCTAAAGAGCAGGAGGAGGAGGACAGCAGCTTTGGCACCCTGAACAGCAGCCTGTGGTGGGAGAGGACACAGGAGGACAGAGTCATTTTCTGAGCTCCTCTGGGTGCCAGCACCAATCCTCCCTCTGCTCCTGGAGCTGGGCTGGGCAAGGACAGCTGGGTTTGGGAGCCCTGAGCCTGTCCCACCATCCTGGCCTTGCAATAGGAGCTGTGAGCATCCCAGTGCTCCTCTGGCTGAGCCCAAACCCTCCTCCCCTCGCTGCTCCCGGGTGCTGCTGGGCAGGAGGGCACTGCCACAGCATCTCCTGCACTTGGTGGCTGGTGCAGGAGCTCCCAGCTGCCCTCCCCTGGCTCTGCAGGTCGGGCTGTCCTTCAGTGTCTGAGCAGAGCCAGTCTCTGCTGGAGCCTCCTGCCCCGGGGTTTGCGGGCTCTGGCCGTGCCCATCCCGGGCTCTGTGCCCATCCTGCACACCCATCCTGGGCTCTGTGCCCATCCTGCACACCCACCCCTGCTCCTCCCCAGCCCAGCCACCCCTGCTTCTGCTTTGAAGATGCACCTGCTTAGAAGAGAAGGGGAGAAAGCTCTGCAGAGTCCCTGTCCCTGTGCAAGGAGGCTCCTGGGCTGCACGGCCAGCTCAGCTTGGTGCCCCACCTGCAGATCAGACCTGGCTGCTGCTGCTGGCACTGCCACCCCCTGCCCTGCAGGCTGGCAGCTGTGGCTGCCCCTGGGGTTTGCCCTGCGTGCTGGGGGCTCACAGGGTGGGCAGGGTGCTGTGGTTGTGCCCTGTGTCCATTCAGAGCAGTCTGATTGTTCCCCTGGCTGGGACAATGCATGTCCTGCCAGCTGCTCTCACACACGGGGCTTTGGAGGGGGTTGCATTTTCCTTGCCAGTGCAGTCATCAGCTCCAGTGTTCCCCAGTCCCTCGTTGTTGTGGTTGCAGTCAGTAACACAGGGCCCATCTTGTCACCCATTTTGTCACCCCCTTTGTCAAACCCCAAATAAAAGGGTCCCAGTTCACAGCCTCACCCATAAGAAAGGTGCCTTTGGTTTGCATAGAAGCACTAAAAAGAGTAGGATATGTGGTCCTTTAGCCTGAGATATGACAGATGTGTGTGAAAATATATTATTTTTTTGGTTTTTTCTACGCAAAGCTATCATCACTTTTTTTTTTTAGTTTTATAAGGGGAAATTAAAGATTGCTCCCAGTTCATTTTGCTCTGCAATGAACAGATACAGAGATGTGTTTCTATTGAGACATTGGCTTCATAAGTCATATCATTTATGTATCTTCACTTTAAAGTTAGAAAAGACCTTGTTTTTTCTTGAGAAAACTCAAAAAGAAAAAATGGGTAAATTTGGAGTTGTGTGTCCCAGCTGTTTGTAATTATCAGGCAATAATGTGTGTGATGTGTCTGATAATGGTTTATCAGTGTGTTCAGCCAAAATCTGTTTCCATCAGTTTCTTACATAGGGAAATGTGAACTCCTTATGCAGAATTTCACTTCCTCTTTTGTACCCACAGGTTGCACAGAAATGCACAACTTTGGGGTTGCAGTTAAAATTTGAGCCCAAGCCCTACAGAAAGCCCTGAACACCCCAGGGAAGCACAGCCCTGGAAATGAGGGATTAAAAGGACAAGATTCAAGCAAACTGCAGCTCCAGCACTGCCTGACAGGGGTGAAACTTGTCAGAAAAGAAACAAAAAAAAACCCCAAATTCAGGTGTTGCATTTATTTAGCCCCAGCCCTGCTGCTGGCTGGGAGCTCTGAGCTTTTGCCTTTATTTGGAGAAATTGGGGACTCAGAATTCTCTTGGCACTTCCCCATGCAGGTGTGTACACAGGCTGAGTGCGTTTTTCCCAAATCCCACATTTCTTTGGTGTCTTTTTGCCAGTGGTGTTTCAGCCAAGTGTCACCTGCCCATCAATCCAGCACATTTTTGTCACCTGGATTTAGGGAATTAGTGTGACCTGTGAGCAGCTTTGGTGTCTGCCTTGAATTTATTCTTCCACTTGGAGTTAATAGTCTGTAAAATAGTTCTGTGCTGTCTGTTTCAGATGTTTCCATATTTCCTCACATTTCAGATGGGAAAACTTTGGGTTAGAAGCCAGATGAGCTCAGTTTGGTGCTGTTGTTTATCTTGGAGGAGCCCAGTGGATGGTGGCACTGGTTTTTGTGCAGCTCCAGAAAGGACAGAGAATTTGGCTCAACTGATTAATTCCCTCTTTGGGTGGGATCTGTTTGGCCTGGTGACATCATGTGTCAAAATGGGGCAAAAATTCCACCCCAAAACATCACTGTCCTCACGTTAGAAGCGTTTCAAAGTGTCCTAAAATGTCTGTAACTGCCAGAATAGGGGAAAAACCAGGCAAAATTAAACCAGGGAATGCCCTGGGAACAGCAGATTTATTCCTGGCACTGGAAGCTCTTTGTTCAGCTGTTATCAGTGCCATTCCAAACCCCATCCACCCAACACACACCCAGCCTGTGCTCCCAGAGATAAACTGGATTTGGGGTAAATCCAGCCACCTTGGGTCCCCATTCCCAGGTGAGCAGGTTGGAGCTGCCTTGCAGGGCTGTTGTGATGGATCCAAAGCTTGGAGAACACCTTCACTCGGTGCTCTTGTGACAAGGCTGTGATTTTCTGTGGAGAGTTTCAGAATCTGTCTGGTTTTGCTTAGGTTCCCAAGAAATGTCCTTATTTAAGAGTTATCTCTGTTCAGCAAGTGAGATTTCTGGCACAGCCAACACGCAGAGCTCTGGCAGCAGAAGCAGAGGGTGTCAGCCTGAAGGTGACACCTTTGGGACACTCCTGCTGCTGCTGGGGCACCTGCAGCTCCTTTTACACACTTGCCTTTCTTTCAGCACTTGGTTGTACTTGTAAAGGTGAGGGTTTTCCTTTCCCAGCTGGAAGTACTTCCAAAATAAAGATGGCTTGGGTTGTTAAACTCTTGGTTGTTTTGCTGTGTTGCAAATGGGGATGGTTCTCAAAGCCTGGGGTGCACCAGAGTTTCAGGTGGTTGGGCTCAGGCAGAGCATGGGGGACTCTGGTTGTGGGCATGGCCAGGGCTCTCAGGCTGCAGTATTTACATATTTTAAACCGAATTTGGGGGAATTTTGCAGTGTTTCAACAGCTAGCTTTGGGCTAGCAGTGACGCCCTGGCAGCTGTGTGGTCCTGGCATGGCACTGTCCCTCTGCAGGGCTGAATCCCCTCCAGCCCCTGGGAAATGAACCCCAGATGAAATGAAACAATTCCTTTTTGTGCTTGGAGCTGTGGCCCAGGTGAGTTCAGTGGGCGAGGGGCAGTGGAATGGGGAGCTTTGGCTGGGGTGGGACGTGGCAGGTGCCCTGCAGGGATGGAGGGCACTGTCTGCTCCTGCCAGCTCCTGCACAGACCCTGCTGAGGCAGGGGGCAGCTGGACACCTCCAGCCTCACGGCCCAGTGAAGGCTGCTCCAAAATAAAAGGAGTTTGTGCTCCCTGAGCTCCTCAGTGGAGAGGAAATAACCCCAGAGAAGTTTAATCCGAGCTTGGGGACAGTTCCCAGCACTTCATACTCCTTTGTTTCTGATGGTGTGCAAGGGCAGCGTGCCATGCATTTATTTTTTTTTTAAGCTGTAAAATTAATTAGTTCCCTGATAATGCTTCTTTTAAGAGATGTCCAGAAAGTCCCTGATTTAACATGCTGAATTTCCCTTTGATAAGGGCTTCCCAGAGCTCTTGCTGTTCCTTTTTCCTTTGCCTGGCATGTCCCCCTGGAAGGGTCTGGGTCCCTTCCCAGCCCCTCTCCTCCTCCTGGCAGATTCAAGGGCTGGTCCTGAGTCCCCTTCTCAGAAATCCTCTGGAGCATCTGCTTGGGGGATTTAACTGATCAGAAAAAATATCAGCAGATAGTAAAATACCATTTTATTTGTTTAATTTTAATATATTTTTATTATTTATTATTTTATTATTATTTTTATATAAATTATGTATATATAAAATTTTAATATATAAGTAAATATATAAAAATTATATATATAAATATTATATATATAAATATTTTATATATAAAGAAATGTGAGATGCACCATGGATTTCTCCCTTTGAACTCAAAATATAAAGTTTTATTAAATTCTATAATGTTTTATTTGAAATTATTATTCATTTTTATTAATTTTACTAATAATTACTAATTATTAATATTAATATCAGCAGATGTTTTAATATCTGAAGCCTTGAGGGGTTGGAGTCCCACTTCAGCAGCCGGGCCAGGAGCAGGATGGGAAGTGCTTGGAGCAGGTGCCGTTTTTCTGTGAAAATCCTTTTCTGCAGCTGATGTGCAGGCAGGACAGGGCTGGGTCCCACCCTGAGGCACAGTTTTGGTCAGAAAAGTGCTGGTTTTTGGTGAGGTGTTTCTGCAGTCTCGAGGAGCTTTGCCTGTTGCTCCCCTGTTGCCCAACACGAGGGGATGCCGGAAAACGCTTCTGCTGCTCTCCTAAATGAGCTCATGCCTTGAAAATGAGAAAATCAGCAGCTGCAGCAGAGCCCCAGCCTTTTGTTAAGCAACGAGGCTGTGGTTTGAGGCAGCTCTGCAAATCACAGGCGCAGTCCTGGAGCTCTGGAAGTTCTGGGCCAGTCCAATCCATTTAACTCGTTGAGTTATGCCATGGCCATGCACCCTCCCAGCTCCTTTGGATTCCTTGGCTTCTCTGATTTCCTCACCTCCCTGCTCTGAATGCAGACCCACTGGAAAGATGGTTTGTTTTTAAACTCCCAACACGTTCCGTCCTGCTTCCAGCTGTGCGGCAGCTGCTGGAAAAGCAATTAAAAGGAGTGGAAATTGGGAAAAAAACCGCTCAAAACAACAGAGAAAGGAGAAGGAAGAACTAAAAACCCCGTTGGTGCTGGGGAGCAGAGGAAGGAGCATTTGCTGAGCCAGGCTCTGGGCACAATGAGGACAAGGCAGCAGAGTTTTTCCTCTGGAGAAGCTGGGCTGGAGACCCCCTGAGTCCCCTTCTCAGAAATCCTCAGGAGCATCTGCTTGGGGGATTTAACTGATCAGAAAAAATATCAGCAGATATTTTAATATTATTTTAATTTTTAATATATTCTTATTTTTATTATTTTTGTTATTATTTATTATTATTAATTCCTATAAATTTTTACATATAAATCATATACATTTTTACCAAGTATTTTATATGTAAATTATATACATTTTGCCACCTCTCAGGAGTGAAGGCTCACCCCATCCAAGGCCACCCCAGCTCTGCTGCCCGCTGGGAACATCTGCAAGGGTTGAGTGCAATCCTCCAGAGCGTGCTGTAAACACGCCCAGGCTCGGGGCCAGCTGGTTGTAGGTGCTGTTCCAAGGCTGGGTCATCCCTGCAGAAGTTTTGGGAGGGTTTGGATCATCCCTGCAGAAGTTTTGGGAGGGTTTGCCCGGGTGACGTCAGCCTGGAGAGGGGCAAGGCCACCGGGCTGAGCCTCCCTGGGGCTGAAAAGGGACCAGCAGCCCCAACACCCCAGAGCTGCAGGAGAGACCTGGGCCCCATGGAGAACACACCAGCAGGTAAGCAGCCACAGACCTCTGCTTTCTTCCAGGGGAAAATTAATTAAGAAGTAGGGATGGGAAAATTCTCCGTGCAGGGTTTGAGTTTTCGTGAGGGGATGATGAGGTTTTCCTAATTAGTGCTTTATGATGCTTCCCTCCAGCTCTGTTTTCTGGTGGACTACAAGTTCACAACAAAATATTTTACAGGAAGAGGAGCAAAAATATTCAGCTTTTCTGGGGGTGTGTGGGTTTTGGTTCTCCCTGTGGCTGCAGGTTCAGCACTGGGTGATGATCCCTCCCTTTGCTCTCCTCCTCCTCCTGCCCTGCTGTCACTAAAGGCATCTAAAAATACAAAACCCCCAAATTTCACTTCTCTGTATGAGCTGAAGCTTTGGGCTTTGATTAGGGACAGGCTTAGAGTTGTTATTTTCAAGTTGAGGGTAGGAAAAAAACAACCTATTCCAGTCTGAGCTGGAGGGGAGTCAGTGCAAATCTGTCTCGGGTTTATCAGATGCAAACACAAAAAACTGCAAGAACTGGCAAAGAGGAGGGGATGGGAAGAGCTCTGCACTCTCCGTGTGCAGGGATTCATCCTTGACTCTGGGAAAGCCACTGGATCCTCTGGAAGTGTGAGATGCACCATGGATTTCTCCCTTTGAACTCCAAATTGAGAGGCTCCTGCCAGAGCTCCTGAGGAGCAGCTTGATTTTAGGAACTAAAATGATAAACTCCAGGAATGCTTTGGGTTGGAAGGGACCTCTAAAACTCGCCCAGTCCAACCCCTTTACAACGAGCAGGACACCTTCAAACAGACCTCAAAAAGTTAAATTTATAGAGGAAAACAGTGTGAAGAGGTGCCAAAGAGGAATTCCCTGGGATAGTAAATAAAGGGATTATATGGGATGTGCCTTCCTGGGACAGCTTCTGGTGGAGCAGAGCTGCACACAGGATCCAGGAAAAGTTATTGCAACACCTTGGCAGGGAGTTCCTGGAGAGCAGGAAGTTTGGATGCACTTAAAGAGCCCCTGGAGACATCCAGCTTTACAAGTGATGCTCTTGAATGGATTAAATTTCCCAAACATCACTGCCTCCAGTTTCTGATGTGTTTATTTTGCCTTCTGCATCTGAAGTTTTGAGCCTCAGACCACACAGAGGATTCTCTCTTGGCTGGTTTTTTTTACCTTTTTGGTAATTATCTAATAGATTAATTAGATACCTAATTTAAAGTTAATAATAGCTAATATTTATTAGGTATCTGACTGAAAGTTAAATTCCACAGCCTTTGTAGGCAGCATCACTTGTTTGAATTCCTGGCTTCATATTTGGCTCCCAGTGGTATTTGCTCCTTGCTCCACGGGCAAAAAGCAAATTAAAACTGGCAGAAACTTGGTTAAAATGTTCTAAAAAGCTTTAGATTTGCTTCATCATTTAAAAATTGTTTGTTGTGACTGCAGAGATTCCGTGCATCCTTTAAAGACCATCATGTTTTCATGTTTTCCTTGTTATCCAAACATCACCACGCTTTGTTTACTACCCAAACATCCTGGGCTGAGCTGCTGCTTTCAGTTCCTGACTGAAACCCAGACCTGAGCAAAAAAAGAAAAAGAAAAAAGAAAGAAAAAAGTGACACTTCCTAGAAATCTCTTCCTATTTACCTTTAACTTTTAGTGCAGGCAGCAGGGAGGAATCGTGGGAGGAAGTTTGGGGAGGGAAAGAGAGATAAAGTAAGATAAGGTAAGCCCTGTGATAACTGGGATCTTGGATCCCTTACCCCCAGAGCACACAAATATTTAATTATTCCAAAAAACAAGCAGTGAAGGGAACAGAGCAGTGGAACCCTTTATTAACTCCAGCTGCCCAATCCATGAAATCAGGAATGCTGTCCAAGGGGAATGGAGGCTCTGCCTTTGAGGCTGCTTTGATTTTGGGTTTTTATGATTTTGGGTTTCAGCCACTTGAAAGGATTAAACCACAAAAACATGCTGGGAGGTTCCCTGCCCTGCTCCCCTGGGAAGGGGGTGAAACCCATCACTGTGAACCTGCTCCTGTTCTTGCTGCTTGGCCACAGGGTTCAATCTGGAGCTGAAATAAATATCCCAAAGAAATACTCCCTGCTCAGCATTCAGGAGGATATGAAGGAGCACGTGGCTGTTCTAATCCTGCCCTGCTCTAACTGCATTGAAGTTCCTTAATATCTGGGTGAAAACAGAACAAACTGGTCTCTTACCAGCCTGGTGAAGGCAGGCAGTGGCAGCCTCTGTTTTGGGTTATTTTTAGCATCTGCCCAGTGTTTGTAACGTGATTCAGGGCCTGGTTCAGAGCCCAGGGCACGTGAGCAGTGCTCTGCCAGCAAACCACATCTCTGAGGCCAGACACAAATTCACTTCCTGCAGTGAAACGTGGAAAGTGAGCGGTTCTCTGTTTCACAAAGCCTCTTTGGGATGAGGAAGGATGAGTTTGGGTGAGGAAGGATGAGTTTGGGTGAGGAAGGATGAATCTGGATGAGGAAGGATGAATTTGGATGAGGAAGGATGAGTCTGGGTGAGGAAGGATGAATTTGGGTGAGGAAAGATGAATTTGGGTGAGGAAGGATGAATTTGGGATGATGAAGGATGAACCTGGATGATGAAGGATGAACCTGGATGAGGAAGGATGAATTTGGGTGAGGAAGGATGAATTTGGGAGGATGAAGGATGAATTTGGATGATGAAGGATGAATTTGGATGATGAAGGATGAACCTGGATGAGGAAGGATGACTTTAGGTGAGGAAGGATGAATCTGGATGAGGAAGGATGAATTTGGGATGAGGAAGAATGAATTTGGGTGAGGAAGGATGAATTTGGATGATGAAGGATGAATCTGGCTGAGGAAGGATGAATTTGGGATGAGAAGGATGAATTTGGGATGAGAAGGATGAATTTGGGATGAGGAAGGATGAACCTGGCTGAGGAAGGATGAATTTGGGATGAGAAGGATGAATTTGGGATGAGAAGGATGAATTTGGGATGAGGAAGGATGAACCTGGGTGAGGAAGGATGAATTTGGGATGAGAAGGATGAATTTGGGTGAGGAAGGATGAACCTGGATGATGAAGGATGAATCTGGCTGAGGAAGGATGAATTTGGGTGAGGAAGGATGAATTTGGGTGATGAAGGATGAATTTGGATGATGAAGGATGAACCTGGATGAGGAAGGACGACTTTAGGTGAGGAAGGATGAATCTGGATGAGGAAGGATGAATTTGGGTGAGGAAGGATGAATTTGGGATGATGAAGGATGAACCTGGATGAGGAAGGATGAATTTGGGATGAGGAAGGACAAGTTTAGGTGAGGAAGGATGAATTTGGGATGAGGAAGGATTAACCTGGATGATGAAGGATGAACCTGGGTGAGGAAGGATGAACCTGTGCACGTGGAAGAGGCAGCTCAGAGCCCAGCCCAGCTCTCTGTTCCCTTGCATGATCCTGCCCTATTTCCTTTCAATTTTAGTTGTCCAAAGTTAAGGAGACAACTTTTCCCCCCTTGGCATGTTGCTGGCTTCCTCTGAAGTGCTATTTAACTCCCAGTGACCTGTTTTGTTCTAAATTACATCATTTTCTTTCCCATCTTAGCTGGAAAAATGCAGGGGGCATCCAAGAAAGCCTCACAAATATTTCAGCAAACCTGTGCTCTCCTGTGGAAAAATATCCTTCTGGTGTGGAGGATGAAGACAAAAAGTTTCCAGGCAAGTGTCAGTTCCTCCAAAGGGAAATCAGGATTTCTACTACCCAGTATTTTCACGTTGCATTGTTTTTGTGTGAGGGGATGTGAGAAGGCTCAGCTGTGGTTCCCTGGGAAATGTCAGCAGTTCCTTCTTCCTGTGACACTGCAGATCTGCCTCGTGACAGAGCTGGCTGCTGCCTTTTGCTTGTTGATCCTGCCCTGTTCAGAGGAACACAATGTCCAATTCATGGCTCCAGTGTCAAATTATCCACAGACCTCGCTGGCTCTGGGACTAACAAAACATGTTTTCCATCTGAGACCTTGCTGGGATTTAAACCCAGCACACCTGTGGAACAGCTCTCCCTGGTGCACAGGGGAAAAAAGGCCTGAGCTGGGTTAGAAGGGTCCTGGAGGAGCCTCCCCAATGCCTTGCAGTGGCTCCCTAAAACAGAGGCAAGATTAAGGGAATAAAAGTGGGTATTTATTGCAGGCCTTCAATAAATACACCTTGGGCAGCCAGAAGCCTCTGAGGGGTACACCCAAGGTGGACAATGGCACATTTGGTCCATTTACATATCAGGGGTTAATCCTCCAATTACAGCTTCAGATAATGAAGTAGTTTACTCCCAATTTCCAGCCCCAGTTCACTGTTGTTTCCATCTCCCCAGGCCTGAGGCAGTGAGCTATCCTTAATTCCCAGGCCTGGAGAGGAATTTTTTGTCTGGGTAAAACGGGAGAACAGCAGCTGTGGAGTTTTAGAGTGATACCCTAAAGGAGTGGACCTGAAAAACAGAAAAGCTAAATCCTGAGGCACCAGCACTTCCCTGGGATACCCCTCACCTCTGCATTCCCCCCCTTCCTTCCCTCCTTCCTTCCCTCCTTTCCTCCCTCCCTCCCCTGCAGGAATGGGGCCCTCTCTGGTTTTCCTCTACATCCTCTGTGACTCTGCAGGGCTGACCATGGACTGCCCTCACCTCTGCATTTCCCTCCTTCCATTAGGAAAATTAGTCCACAAACAGCAGAGGTTTATATTCAAAAAGGAGACAGAGGAGTCCTTTTTACTTTATTCTAATAAAGGCCATGGGGCATTCCCCTGGGGTCTCTCCAATTTTTGGAGGATGCAGCCTCCTTTTTTATCCCAATTTCCAGCCACATTTCCCTTCTCTCTTTCCCCATTTCTGAGGTACTTGAGAGGTTCAGACTTCCCAAAACACCTGATACCAGAGATTTCCCTCTAATGTACAACCCTCCCTTTTCATTTTTAATTCTTACGGAATTTAGGGGTTTTTCTTCCTCATTGTTTCTTTCAATACCTAATTTCATTTATCAGCAAACCTAAAGTTTATCTGTAAACTCAAATCCCTTTTTCCATTCACCAATCAGTGGAATCCTTCCCATTGTTTCTTTTATCTCTCAGTGCTGGTGTTATCCACCAGCAAACCCACAGATGGTTTGGAAAGACAAATCTGCCATTCCTCTCACTTCCCTCCCTGCAGGAGTGGGTGGCCTCTCTGGTTTTCCTGTACACCCTGAGGGACTCTGCAGGGCTCATCATGGACTGCCCCTCACTGTCACCCTGATTTTTTAAGTTTTTCTAAGCCTTTGGATGTTTATATTCTTGTAACAAACCTTCTCACACACTTTATGGAAATAACTTGTTGTTTTGCATTCTTTTAGAGAGAAGGAGAAATTTGAGGGACTGTTGGTTTGTCATTGGAGAGGTGTCACCCCCCCAATCCACTGTCACTTTTGGAAATCTATAAATGTTGGAGTCAGAAATTTAAAACCTCTCTTTTATCTTGAAAAGAGCAGCACGTCCACATCGTGTTGTGTCCTATATTCAATACCTAATTTCATTTATCAGCAAACCTAAAGTTTATTTGTAAAATCAAATACCTTTTTTCCATTCATCCATCAGTGGAACCCTCACCATTGTTTCTTTCATCTCCCAGTGCTGGTTTGTAAAGACAAATCTGCCATTCCTCTCGCTTCCCCCCCTGCAGGAGTGGGTGGCCTCTCTGGTGTTCCTGTACATCCTGAGGGACTCTGCAGGGCTCATCATGTACTACCCCACCCAGGAGTTCCCCTACAAGGCCCTGGGGCGCCTGGACGAGCCGGCCTTCAACGCCTCGGGGGTCACCCTCATGTTCACCCCTGCAACCAGCAGCACCCGCAGGATCATGGCCAAAGCGGCTTCCAGCTCATCACTGAGGGGTAACAGCTCTTAAATCCACGTTCCTGCGGTGGCTCCAGTGGTCCTGACCCACCCTCGTGGCAGGGAGGGACAAGAGCATTTGTCCCATGTGATTTTTGAGGGGGGAAAATGGTGGTGATGCCCAATTTCATTGTTGTTGTCTGAATATTCAGACAAGAGCTGTGTGACCATGTTCACAGGGCTCTGAGGATGAGGGAAGAGGCGAGGATCTGACTCCATGTTTCAGAAGGCTTGGTTTATTATTTTATGATATATATTATATTAAAACTATACTAAAAGAACAGAAGAAAGGATTTCAGCAGAAGGCTGGCTAAGAATAGAAAAAGAAAGAATGATAACAAAGGTTTGTGGCTCCGACAGAGAGTCCGAGCCAGCTGGGCTGTGATTGGCCATTAATTAGAAACAACCACATGAGACCAATCCCAGACCCACCTGTTGCATTCCACAGCAGCAGATAATCAATGTTTACATTTTGTTCTTGAGGCCTCTCAGCTTCTCAGGAGAAAAAATCCTAAGGAAAGGATTTTCCATAAAAGATGTCTGAGACATGAGCCAGCTGGGCTGTGATTGGCCATTAATTAGAAACAACCACATGAGACCAATCCCAGACCCACCTGTTGCATTCCACAGCAGCAGATAACCATTGGGTACATTTTGTTCCTGAGGCCTCTCAGCTTCTCAGGAGAAAAAATCCTAAGGAAAGGATTTTTCATAAAATGTGTCTGTGACAAGCTGTGCTGGTTTTATTTATTTATTTTATTTTTTTTTCAATATTAATTATTTATTCTAATGGCAGGTATAATCATAGAAGAAGTGGAAAATGAGGCAAAAATGGAAGAAAAAGGACTTTCGGAGGAGGAAACCATTGGTGTTGTTTTTAAGGATGACTTCTCCTACACACTCAGATTTCAAATGGGCAAAGCAATGTTTCCAAATGAAGGCTTTGAGCACATAGGTAACAAAATAAATGAAACCCCAGGCTTTGATTTTGCATTAAAAACTGTTTAGCTGCATTTCTGTGCTGCTGTGCCACCCCAGAGGGATGGAGGCTGCATGTGCCAAATGGCTCGAGGAAAACATGAGTTAAAATTTGAGGTTTTATGTCTGTAAAAGGAAAAAAAATCAGAGAAAAAAAAAGCTGTAAGAACATAAATGTCATCCACAGTTAGAGAATCAGAGAATCCCAGAATGGTTTGGGGTGGAAGGGAGCTCAGAGATCACCCAGTGCCTTTTTGCCCCTCTCCCCTTTGTACCTTAACACATCAAATCATGCCTGGAAAATGAGAATTGTGTGTGCATTAATGTCCCTGGCCAGAGATTTAACACATTAAAAGACAAAAGGCTGAGTAAACCCCAAGTCTTGATTTCCTCACACTTAGATAAAACTCATTTTCAACCCCACATGTCACGCACCAGTATTTATATGCACATGTACATGGAAATGTATTGATTAATATTGGTTAATTCTTTTTTAAAAATTTGTTTCCCCCACAGAAACCTGCTGGGATTTTTCAGCAAGGCACTGCAAAGTCCCTCTGTACTGGTATGGGGGGTTCCTCTCAGTGCAGTCCAGCATTGATGCAGCAGTCATAGAAGTAAGTGTGCTCAGGGTGGAATTTGCTGTTCTTCCCACAGTTCTGTGTAAACTTAAAACCCAAACTGATTAAACCAAAAATAGAGGGGAATAAAACCCCAAGCACCACAAAAACCACCAAGCCAGTTCATTTTTCCAGCCCTAAAATTGTCCAAGGCCAAGTTGGACAGGGCTTGGAGCACCCTGGGGTAGTGGGAGGGATCCCTGCCCATGGAGGGGGTGGAAAAAGGGGATCTTTGGGGTCCCTTCCAACCCAAACCATTCTGGGATCCTGTGATGCTCTGATTTTCTGTGGTCATCAACTTCTTAAATAATTAGTGTAATTCAAAATTTAAAAGAATGACAGATCATTCTCATGGCTCAAGGCAGCGAATGGAACAAGGATTTAATAGTGTTTAGTGCAAGTCAGCACAAAAAGATACTAAATACTGGTAACTTGCTTAAAAATATACCCCTATTATTGACAAACTAATAATTCTAATGCTTGTAACCCCCTGCTTGTTCTGATGTTGGCTATTGCATTGCAAAACCGAAATTAATTTAATTTCCGATTTCCTTTAGATGAAAACCAACCACTCTGTGTGGAAGGAAATGAAGTCAATTACTGGAGTTCACCTGCAAACTGTGATGAAACCTCTGTTCAAACTGGATTACCTTTGGTTCATCATCTGTGCCATACTGAGCTACTGCCCATACATGCACTTTTTATCAGTGAAAGTTCTCAAGGAGAAGAAGAGGCTGAAGGTACTGATGAGAGCAATGGGTCTGCAGGATATTTCCTTCTGGTAAGCCTCAGAAATTAATCAGTGCGTAATTGCTGGAATTATTTTATCGATGTGTAATTACAGGGATTATTTTATCCAGTGTATGGAGCAGCCTGGTGTGGTGGGAGGTGGCCCTGCCCATGGCAGGGGTGGAATTTGGGGATTTTTGAGGTGTCTAAACCATTCTGGGGTTCTTTTTGTCGGGGGACTCTGTTTCCACGCCTGTGGCTCTGAGGCAGGTCATTTTTGTAGTTGTTTTGTTGCTGTTCTCCTCCCCAAAAAAGAGGAGGAGCCCTCCTGGTGCAGCAGGGTTCTGGGTGGGGAGGGGGTTTTGTGGAACACGCAGAAACAGCAAAGAAACAACAAATTCTGGAGAAAGCCCTAAATGCTGAAGCAGAGGAGGGATGCTGGGTCTATCCAAACAGGTTTCCTAACCCATCTGGGCATGAGTATTTCCCACCATTGGAAAAGCACACGGATAAAAGGTCCTGGCTGCAGATTCTCTGTGTCCCCTTGCTGCCATCACTGAGCTGCAGAGATCTGGGCACGTGCCAGGCCTGGATTTGTGGAAGAACTTTTTTCCTGAGCAGTAACCAAGCACTGAAGAGGCTGCTCAGAGAGGAATGCCCCTCACTGGAGATACTCCAGACCCACCTGGACACATTTCTGTGCCTTGTTGAGCTCTGGGATGTCCCTTTTTGGGCAGAGACATTGACCCTCCCTGTCCCTCCCACCCTGACCCTTCCTGTGCCTCTCTGATATTTGCACCTGCCCACTCTGGAAACTGGAAATGGTTGAAAATGCAGAATATTTGAATTCCAACCACTTTGGCTATGTCATGGCAGTGTTATTATGCTCAGGGGCAGAAATAATTGTGCCTTGCCTTGCAGGTTATCCTGGAGTTTGCTGTACACTGTCTATGTCTCCATCACAGCCAGCCTGCTGACCTGGGTCACCCTGAGTGAAGTTTTTAATCACAGCAGCTTCTTGGAACTGTATTTTTTTTATTTCTTTTATGGCATGGCATGTGTAAGTTCGCTTTTGTATTCTTATATGATGCTCCTTTTTTTTTTTAATCCCCTAATTAAAATATCTGCAGAGTTTTTTAGGGCTGGTATTATATGAGAAAGTAACAAAAATACTCTGCTGTGATTTATTGTTATTTTTATAGGCTTTTAGGTTATTTTTATAGGCTTTATAGGTTTTAGGTTATTTTTTTGTATATTTTTTATACCGTTATATTTTGGGAGATTCTGACTCAAAATCAGAGTGAAGAGAGGCGCTAAAAGGAGAAATGAGGCTGGGAGTGATTTGTCTTATAAACCTCATAAACTTTACAAACCTGCCCTAAATCTCAGAGCTGCTAGACAAAGCCTTGAGCATCTGGAGGGAACAACTGAAACCCAGCAGGATCTCTAATTTTGCTCCTATTTTCACGTTGTTTTATTTTTAATTGCAGCAGAAATGCATCCTGCTAACTACTGGTTTTCTCTGCTGCAGATTCACTTCACTTTCCTGCTCAGCTCGTTGCTAAAGCAGCCAAACATTTCCAGTTTTGTGGGATTTCTCCTTCACATCCTCTTTGGGGCCCTGGGCTTTTTGACACTGTTTGAGAAACTGCCACGGGCTTTGGAATGGATTTTAAACCTCTTCAGTCCTTTTGCCTTCACAGCTGGCCTTGCAACGGTACGTCCATAATAAAACCAGTGCATCCCCAGGAGCTCAGCCCCCAAAATTCTGCCAGAGAGCAGCAAAATCCACAATTTGCATCACCAGAACAACCCAGTCACACCCCTCTGCTTTTAAAAAGAAAACTTGGCTCCAAAAAATCCTTAAAAAAATCTAAAAAATCTGTGCTAAATCATGGCAGAGATGGTTGGACACTCAAGTGCATCATGAATTTTACTGCAACAGGTTTAAATTTATAAAATGAGCAGTGGGATGTGGCTGGTGGGTACCAAGGGCTGCAGGAACTGAGGGCTGGAAGTGCTGCCTTTGCAAACAGCACTCTGTAACTTCTGCATGGTTTGAAATTCAGCTTACTGAGGCATTTCTGCTGCCTGTGGTCAGAATAAACCCTTTCCCTCCTTAGAAACAGCGTCGTGGTCACGAGTGAATTGGTTTTGAGTGAAAATGGCTGTGATGACACAGCAGTAACTCACACAAAGTATTTCTGTCTGAAGGAAATGTTGCATCTGAATTTTGCTTTTTTTTTTTTGCTTTTTTTCCTCCCCTAGATGGTAAAACTAGAAAAATATGGACGGCCATTTAGCCCAGAGTTGTACCCTTTTTATAACCTGTACCTCATCCTGAGCCTTGACAGTGTCTTGTATTTCCTGCTGGCCATCTACTTCGATAAGGTTTTGCCTGGTGAGTGAAAGTGTGAGGGGAAAAATGCAAACTTCATTGCTTTTTCTTCTATAATTCCCTGATTTGTAGAGGGAAAGTCACCAAAGGGGTGGTGGGAGGAGGGAAAACAGCAACCCTGCAGTGAGATCCTGCTCCGACAGCCCTCACCACTGGGGTTGGGTGTTGCAGGACTTGTTTGATTTTTTGGGACCAAAGAGGTTGTAAGTGGGTGTGATTATTCCCCACCTGCATTTACAGATATGGACAATTTAAATTGCAGAGTTTATAAATTCTTCCACTCTGCTGGAAGTTCACGTCCTGCCCTGCCGGGGGAGCGGTGGCTGGGCTGGGCCTTTATCGGAGCTGACAGGTGGAGGTTTTGGGAGCTTTGGGGGTTGATATTTCACCTTCTCTGCCTCTGATTCAGGCAAGTATGGGGTCCCACATCCTCCTGCCTTCTTCCTGAGACCCTCCTACTGGCTCAGGGGCAGCAGAGGGTCCGTGGGGGTGAGAGCTGGCAGCAGCCATGACCCCGTTCTGGGCGGCGACACCGAGCCGATGCCACCGGGCTTCGATGGCAAGGAGGCCATCAGGTAAGGGGCAAGAGAAATAAATACAGCTCTGAGTGGATTGTTTGGCTCCAGAGAGCACAGCCACGCTGCACTGGTGGGTGTGAGGCTGGCAGCTGGCATTGTGAGTGGGATTCATGCAGATGTGTGAAGGGCAGGGGTTGCTCGGTGTTTTGTCCCACTCTGGAGCTGGATTTGAACATTTATTGGATGTGGGGCATCCTCAACTCCCTGCCCTGTACTTCCCTCTCAGCAGTGAGTCTGTTCCCCTTCCCCAGCATCTTCACAAGAGTGTGCTGCAGAAAATGCTGCCCTGTCCATGCTTGCAGGGCTGGGTGGGCTCGTGGCTGGGGCTGCCACCACGAAATCTGCCAAAATAACAGCCAGGTCATCACTCCTAATTAAATATCCACGTTTATATCCTCCTCCTTCACTCACTAAATGTTCCTCGAGTTTGGCTTTGAAACCTTTCAAACAGCTGTTAGAAAAGCACAGCTAATCCTGCTTTAAAGGTACCTGAAATGAATTACATCAAGGGATTCCTTCTGCAGGACCAGTTGGAGGAGGAGGTTGGGAAATATTCCCCCAAAAGTTTTCAAAGTTTAATTTGAGGCAGAGGAAACAGCCCCCAAATTGTGATTCAATAATTAATGGCTTGCTTACTTTTCTTTAGGCTAAACAATATTAAAAAAACATACAAAAAGAACAACAAGAGCATCGAAGCTTTAAAGGGTAAGGAGAGGCTTTGTAATTATTTTATTCATTTTTCACTAGATAAGAACCCAAAGTGTTTGCAAATGTACTGGCTGTTCTGAATTCTGCCTCTGGGCCTGTTAAATTATATTGTGCAATGGTTATTTCTGCTGGGGTAAATTACTGGCAAATTTCTACCAGGTCGTTATCTCCCTGTTCCCTCCAGGAAAAAAATCACTGTTTATTATTTTTTGCAACAGCAGAAATCTCCTTAAAAGCTGTGTTTTTGCAGTGATGAACCACTCTAGAAATCCCCTCTCAAACCTCCCTTTCAAAATGTAAACTATTTTGGGCAAACTGGGGATTTTATGGCCAAATCTGCTGCCCCTGCCTGAGCTGTGTTCTCCATGAACTTGCCAATGCAAATATTTGACACAGCCATAGTAAAGTCATGGGGTATTTGTTAAATGCCTTTGTTTAACAAGAACTCCAAGTGAAAATATCAAAAATGAAAAGTACAAAAATACTAAAAATATCAATATGGCCTCAAAGGTATATATTGAGTGGAAAAACCAAGCAAACACAACCTGAACAACCCAGAGAAAGACAAAGTATTTTTTAAAAAAGAAAATGAGGGGACAAAGTCTGGCTGCTTTGAAATATGTCTTGAAATCTCACATCTTGGGAAAGCTCTGGGCTCTTCTCTTCCTGAGGACTCTTTTTGAGCCACACTAAAATAAAATGTTGTGAACCTTGTATAAAACTGAAGTCAAAATTCATTAAATATTGAAGATAATACATTTATTCCCTCAGTTCCATCAAGACATAATTCCTTACTAAGCTTAGGCCTAACTCCTGAAGAACCAGCCTGTGCTTTTGGATCTGGTTTTGCCTCTCAGTTTCTAAAAAATGTCACTTCTGTCCCCTGTGGCAAAAGTTACAGGTCCAAGTCCACTTCTCACACACTTCCATCTACTGTTGTCCTCCTTTTATTCTAGGTTTGTCCTTGAATGTGTATGAAGGGCAGATCACTGCCCTGCTGGGTCACAGTGGATCTGGGAAAACTGCTCTGTTAAATGTGCTCAGTGGATTTTCCAAGCCTTCAGCAGGTGAGATGGATGGGCCTGGATGCTGAGTTGTTTTGTTCAAGTGTAAGGGGAAAATAAGCAAAAAACCTCCAAGTTTTCCCTCAGTCATTCATGCTAGGTTGTTTGCAGTGCAGATTTCTCCTTCAGCACGAGCTCCAGGGATAATGGATCCTTCATGTGTGCACCATGGCCATTTCTCCATCTGGATGACCTGGTGCTTTCCATCAGCTGCACACCTACAGGAAATATGGTTTTATTTGTAAGGCAGGGTTTTGGTGCTCTGAAATATTTTTTAAAGGTATTAAATCTTTGAGCTATCTGGTCATTTTGCTTTTTTGTTTCTTGCATTTTTAATTTAACACTTGGGAAGCATCTGTGGTGCTGGAATTATTGTCAAATATTTCATTCACCCCCCTGTGCAGGTTCTGCAATGATCTACAACTACAATGCTTCTGAAATATGGAATATGGAAGGAATGCAGGAAAAGGTTGGGATTTGCCCCCAAATTAATTTGCATTTTGAAGCCTTAACAGTGAAGGAAAACCTGAGAATTTTTGCTCACATCAAGGGGATTCAGTGGAAGGAAGTAGATGAAGAGGTTGGTATGTGCTTCTCAGCCATTGACTTCTCTTTTATGGCATCTTGGGCACTTTTTGCTTTATTTATAAAATCTGATCACCTGCATCTTGTTCTGTGGAAATGAGAACAAACCTGATTTAGTGCCAAAGTGGTTTTTCAGTGCTCTCTTATCCTCATGCCACGAGTTAAAACTCAGACTTGTCTTATTTATCTCCAAGCAAAGCCATTATGGGTAGGTAAGTTTGAAATCCTGAAGTTGTAATGTTTGCAGCCATTTAGGGATTCAAACCAGTGCTCTGGAAATGTGACTCTTGTCTTTGTGTGTTCCCAAGGTGCAGAGAGTTCTCATCATGTTGGACCTCACCGACGTTCAGGATGTTTGTGCTGAAGCCCTGAGTGGGGGACAAAAACGAAAATTGTCTCTTGGAATTGCAATTTTAGGAAATCCCCAGGTAGGGAATGGCTGTGGTTATGCACACACAACATGTGTTGTTTTGGGACATAGCGTTGCATTTTGACTTGGCACAGAGGCTGTTGTGGTTTTCCCCTGCCACTCCAGGCTGCTATTCCCTTACTGGAAGGATTGGGGAATCTGGTTCAATCAGAGCCATATTTTTAATTAGAAGGGTGGTAATACTGCAACAGAAGAAGGAGCAATAAAAACGAGCCATCCTTGAGGGTACATTCTCTTCTCTGAACGGGACCATCAAAAGCATGAAACCAAGTGATGCAAGTGTGGAACTGAGCCACGTGGGCTGGTGTTGTAGTTGAGATGGACACAATATAAAACACCAGACTCCATTTTCAGAAGGCTTCAAACTGTTTTTATTCCAGCATGCATGCTTTTTATACATTCTTACCAAACTCATAAGTTTACACTTTACTCATTGGTCAGGAAAGACAAAGTGCTCATTGGAACAGGCAGTTGCAGGTTTCTCTTATTTATCCTTCTTTCTTTCTTGGTTTCTGTGTCAAGGAGCTTGGTAGAAAATTCTTCCAGGGGTGAACATGGATCCTGTTATCAAACTCCTCTCTGGCTCACAGAAGTCCCTGTAAAACTCATAGTGTGGCATCCCCAAAGGGGGAATAATTAGCATTGACTCCATGAGTCTCAGAAGGCTGATCAATCACTTTATTATACTATATATATAGTATAGTATATATACTATATAGTATATAATATATATACTATATATAGTATAGTATATATATATACACTATACTATATATATATAGTATAGTATATAGTATATATATATAATATATATACTATATATAGTATATAATATATATAGTATATACATTATACTATATATATACTATATAGAATATATATTATATACTATATAGAATTATTATTCTATAGTATAGAATAGTGATACATATATCACTTTATTATACAATTCTATCACTTTATTATACTATTCTAGTCTTCTCTTCTTATTAAGAAACCCATTGCCTTTACAGACAGTCACAATACAGGTTGACCTAATTGGTCCTTTACTAAAAACACCATCACCATTGGCCAATTAGGAAACCACCCTTTGGTGAACAAATCTCCCAAGCACATTCCACGTGTTCACAACAACAGGTGCAGCAGGTGAAGATAAGAATTGTTCATCATTCTTTCCTCTGATCTTCTCACAGCCTTCCCCAGGACGGTGCCTGGGAAGGTTGTGTTTCTCTCTGTGGCCAGAGAGCTGCTGCCACACCAAACCTCTTGCCCAGGCTGGGGTGTGGGGAGTTCTGACCTGGTTGTGCTTTGCAGGTGCTGCTCCTGGACGAGCCCACGGCGGGGCTGGATCCCTGCTCCAGGCACCACGTCTGGAGCCTGCTGCGGGAGCGCCGCGCCGGGCGCGCCACGCTCGTGGCCACCCAGTCCATGGAGGAGGCGGACACTCAGGCTGGTGAGCTCCGGCTGGCACCTTGGGGTGCACACCAAGGGGTTCCAGGGCACAGCCCACCTGTGGCACTGCTGGGTGTGTTTTTTCTGACAGTGACCACCCAAGCCGAGCTTGGCGAGGGTTAAAACTGGGCTGATGTGTCCCTCCAAGGCTTTGCTCATGCTCCTCTCTAGGATAAAGCAGTCTTCTTTGCTCACGCTCCTCTCTAGGAGAAAGTATTTCCACATTATCTGGCTTTGTCTCTATGTCAGCAAAACTTGGTTTATTTTCCATAATTTTCCTTTGTTTTTATTTTACTTGCCGCTATTCCCATTTCCCTATCATTCCTGTGCTGCGTGGGAAATACTCCAAAAACCCACAAGAATGCAGAACTAAAATAATTAACCATGATGCTGAGAAGAAAGGCATTGGTTTAAAAATATTAAAAAAAAAAAAAAAAAGACCTTCTGGGCTGGCCTGGCTTTACTCCTCTCAATTTATTATTAAAATGTCTGCTGAGTTCAGAAGGAGCAGAGTGAGGTCAGTCTGCTGCACTCTTGTAAATCCCCCTAAATCCTTTGCATTCCCTCCTCCTTAGATCGAAAAGCTTTCCTCTCCTGTGGGAGATTACAGAGTGTTGGCTCATCTCTCTACTTGAAGAGAAAGTGGGGAATTGGCTATCACTTAAGGTAAAACCTTTTGTTTTGGTCATCATTCTTTTTGTGAAAAGCTTCTCATTCTCATATTTTCTTGTAGAGTCTGTGTTTTTGTAGAGTTTATCTGGACAGTAGTAGAAATCCTGACAATTCATTTTAGAAGACCTTTAAGGCTGCCAAAATGTTCCTGCTTTGGACAAGAAGCTGCCTTTCTTGGGAACCCAACCCTGAAAGCTCTGAGCACGCAGCTAAAATGACTCTGCAGTGAAAGGGGACCAGAGTGAGGTGATCTGTGGTGCCAGAGTGACGTTCAATGGCTTTGATGCAAAGCTGCTTTACTTCTTAGAAGTTTGATTCCTTAGTTCTTGGTTTAGCAGCATTGTCCAGGATCATAATTCTTACCCTCAACCATTTTGTGCATGCATGGCAAAACCAGGGGCACTGCAGATGGCTGTAAAAATTCCCACTGAAGTTCTGCCCAGTTTTGGAGATTTCCCTATGGGAGGATCACCACTGGCTCTGTACTCCAACCAGATGAGGCACAGATTTTTTTATTTCTTATTTAACTTTATAACAAATGGGGTTTTTTTTCAACAGGATGCACATAAATGACCTGTGTGACCCCGAGCTTGTGTCGTCCATGGTCAGACAGTACATCCCTGATGCTGTGCTCAAGGGACAGAAGAGGGATGAGCTGTGTTTTAGGCTGCCTCTGGAAAACACTGACAGCTTCCCAGGTGAGAAACCTGCCCCTGTGCCAGGGTTTTGAAGGGAAACCCACTGGTGGGAAAAGCAGAAATCAAAATTACTGTGAAGGGAATAATTATATTCCTTGGTCCATAATGTGTGGAATTAGGAAGCTGCATAAATATCAGTTTTATAGAAAGCCTTCAGTGCACATGCTAATATTAATGAGGAAGATGAAAAAAAAGAAAATCCACCAACTAATCTACAAACTAAAATCCACTGACCCTCTTCTGTTTTCAGGATGGTCCATGAAAACCAAAACCACTGAATTTTCCACTAGTTACCTCTAAAACACAATAAATTAGTGATGACTTTTACATCATGGGGATTAATGACGTGAATGCTGGAACATCCAGTGTTAATTGGCCGAGTTTTTTAATTAAGACTTGCTGAGCCTGTGCTCAGCACGAGCTGTGGTACCTGGGCTGAGCCTGGTTGCTTCTCCTGTCCAGATCTGTTCAGCCACCTGGAGAGCAGCCTCTTGCAGGGGGTGGTGAATTATGAGGTGACCAGGACAACCCTGGAAGATGTTTTCCTGAAGCTGCAGGGTGAGGAAGACATCGATCCCGAAGGTAAAGCCTTCACTCCCTTCTGCAAGCATGCCATGCCTAAAGTTCCATCTAAATGCGTGTTTTAATTGAATATCTAATCCATTTCTGCTAAATGTCAATATTGATAGGCCTAGAGTGGCTTAGTTGGGTCCCACTTGCCTTCAGTGAGGAACATCATCTTGGAGAAGCCCAAATGATTCTGTCTTGGTTTCCCAAAGGGTTTCAAGTATGAGAATTAAGGCTCATGTTGGAAGGGTATTTATTTACCTTTGAAGGGTTGTACAGCCCAGACCAGGAGGTGGGAAGGGATAAAGTTTGCAGAAGGCACTTCCTAAGGTCAGTGAAGATCTTGGATGTGTTGCCACACCAGCCAGTCTGCATTCACCAGTATAAATTCTATTCTGGATGAATTATGGCCCCTTTTCTCTGCACTTGTAACTCTTGTCTCTCTAAAAAAAAAAAAAAAAAAAAGAAACAAAAATTTAAACAATTCAAAGCATCCCTCTGTTCAGAGCAGAAGATCCCTGATGATTGTTGGGGATGAAAAGGTGTCCTTGGAAGGCTCTTTGTGGATAATGGCATTTCATGGTGAACACACAGGAGAGGGAGACCTCGAGGAGAGGGACCAGAACCTCCCGTGGCTCTCCAAGCAGGGCATCCTGGCCATGAGTGGGATGATGCTCTGGAGGCAGCAGGTGTGTGCTGTGCTGAGAATTCACCTGCTCAGACTGAAGCACGATGGAAAGTTCCTCAAGGGCATGTAAGTACAGAAGCTCCCACCTGCCCTGCAGCCCTGGAGCAGCTCAGGAGGGGTTTAAATACTGCTGGAGATGTTTGGAAGCAGAGAATTAGGTGGGAAATGTTTCAAAGCTGCAAAAACAAGGGCAGTCTGGACTTAGCAGGAGAACTCTGGCTTGTTTAAGTTTTAAATTTCCCCATAAATAACACAATTACTTATTGGTGGATTTCCCCTGGCCTCACTTATGGTCTGTTTTTCCATCTAGATTGCTGTTGTTTGGAATATTTATCCTTCCACCACTGATGGTTTTAATGCTGTTTCATCTGTGGCACACCGCCAGCAGCTGGGAAATCACATCTAGCCAGTATTTTCTTCCCACAAAAGAGAAAATTCAAAATAGGTCTACAAACCTCCTCATTTTCAATGACACAGGTGAGGAACAACATGTGAGGCTGACTCACTTTCTGCATCAATGTGAATTTTATTATAATTGACAGAGCAACCTTGCAAATGCCACAGATATACAAAGGAATGTGCATTGAGAGATGTTTTATTTTGAGCAAAAGGAAATGCAGTCCTAGTGATGATTTAGATGATATGTAAAAGAGTAATGAACCAGGAAATCTTAAAAAAAGGCAATAAATAAACTAAGTTTGAAACACATATATTTTGTTCGACCAGTTTAAATAAATAGAAAAGATATACAAAATATGTGTTTGCTTAGAATCTCAATATTTGGGGTTTTTAACATAACTCTGCTTTGCAAGTAGGTACTTGTTTACATGAAACCCTTTTTATTTAAAGAAAAAAAATTCCTCTAATGACTCTAATTTCTGTCCTTGACTTGATTTCAGGATCAGAAATCGAGGATTTCATTGCTGCTTTGAAGATTCAAAACATAACCCCAGAAATAACCTTGGAGAAAAACATCACAAGCCTTCCAAATTATAATGGAGCTATAAAAATATCCCTGGAAGGCAAGGTGAGGGATATTTTTTTTCCTTCTTTCATCCTGCACATCAACAGGATTTCCTGAGAAGTATTTAAATGAGAGAAATAAACACACCTGTGGTGTGGCCATCATGTTTTCCGGAAAATCCCCTTGCCAGGGATTTTTCTCCTGGGAAGCTGAGAAGCCTCAGAGAAAAAGGAAAACAATATTATCTCATCTGCTTCTCCTGTGTTTTGTTCCTTTGGAATGTGTTTGGAGATTGTTTACCCACAGGTGATTGTTTCATTGGTTTCTGCTGTGGGTTGTTTTCACTCTTTGGCCAATCAGGGCCAAGCTGTGTCAGGACTCTGGAGAGAGTCAGGAGTTTTCATTATTATCTTTTTAGCCTTCTGTGAGTATCCTTTCTGTATTCTTTAGTATAGTATAGTTTAATATTCTTTAATATAATATAGTATCATAAAATAATAAATTAACCTTCTGAGAGCCTGGAGCCCCATTCATTATTCCTGCCTTCATCTGGGGACCCTGGAAATACAAGACACACCAGAAAAAGGAGAATATTTTTTTGGTATAATAAGGAGTTTCAGTAGTGCTGCTCCCGCCTCTCAGGGACATGAAGGCCTTTTTTTATTTTGACACCTTCAGAGCCGCCAGTTCACGGTGATGTGCAGCCCAGAGCCCATCAACTGCTTCCCTGTGCTGGTGAACATCCTCAGCAACACCTTCCTGCGGCTCTTCAACTCCACCTCGCGCTTCCGCGTCTGGAGCCAGCTCTTCTACACGGTCAGGGTCCCTCCCTGCCATCACCTGGGGCAGCTGGAGGGATGGGGACTGCGCAGCCTGGGCGCTGGGGGAGCAGCTCCCAAGGGCTGAGGGCAGTGGTCCCACTGCTGCTGGTTCCTGGGGGTGTTTAATGGGGATTTTCCCAAGGGTTCTGTGGGGTTTCGGTACCGTGAGGAATTGGCGCTGTTTGGAGAGGATTGGGATTGTTCTTGGAGAAGTTTCAGGGTGATCTAATTGTGGCCTTCCAGTCCCTGATGGAAAGATGGAGAGAGGCTGTTTACAAGGGCAGTGACAGGCCAAAGGGGGATGGCTTCCCAGTGAGCCAGATTGGTTCAGACTGGATTTAGCTGTCCCTTGAGCACAGCATCAGGGATGTACTGTCTGACCATGGATGACACAAGCTCGGGATTTTCCCCACCTGGGAGGGTGGGGAAGCCCTGGCACAGGTGCCCAGGGAAGCTGTGGCTGCCCCTGGACCCCTGGAGGTGTCCAAGGACAGTTTGGACAGGGCTTGGAGCCACCTGGAATAGTGGAAGGTGTCCCTGCCCACAGCAGGGGTGGAATGAGATGGGCTTTAAGGTCCTTTCCAGCCAGCCCGTGCTGATGAGCGTGGTGGGAATACAACAGTGATCTTTGCAAACCCCACCTTTCCTCAGCAACAAAAAGCTGGTCTCCATCCTCAACAATTTACAGTAACCCAAATTCTTTCTGCAAATTCTAGGATGCTAAAAGTCATTATTTTGTTCTTTTTGCCTTGTTCTCTGTTCTTAAACACCACTGATTTACCATTAGTGCTCTTGCTCACTGCTGTGTTCAACCATCCCATGAGCATTGAGCCAGCCAGATTTTCCCTGGGCGCATCAGCCATGGATGACTGAATTTCCCCCCACAGGGAGAAAACCCAGAGCTGAAGCATTACATTTTTTTTGGCTTATTCACCTACCTGCTGGTTTTGGCTGCTGGTTTGCCTCCTCTCTTTGCGATGAGCAGCGTGGAGGATTACAAGGTAAAGAGCACAAGGAGTGAATGCAATGCAAAATATCCGGAGAGCACCAGTGGGGAGGCCCTGGCACAGGTGCCCAGAGCAGCTGTGGCTGCCCCTGGATCCCTGGAAGTGTCCAAAGCCAGGCTGGACAGGGCTGGGAGCAGCCTGGAACAGTGGAAGCTGTCCCTGCCATGGCAGGGATGATCTTTAAGGTCCCTTCCAACCCAAACCATTCCGTGATTCTGTGGTTTATAGGTAGGATGATAGGAGAAAATCAGTCAGATCAATACCAAAGTGCACTTCTCTGCATCCACAATAATGTGGATGTTAATAAAGCTTTTGAGATCTGAATGATTTCATTTTCTTTTCATTTTAGGAATGACGTGGTTTTAAACAAATGGTTGAACTGAGAATTGGAAGTGCTCAGAAAGGAGAGGAAGGGAGGAGCAAGGGAATAGAGAAGGAGCAGGGCTGATGTTTTAGACTCTCCCTTTTCTCACTTTTGTCGTTTTTGCAGCTCCAGGCTCGCTCCCAGCTGCGGCTCGCGGGGCTCTTCCCCTCAGCCTACTGGTGTGGACAGGCTCTGGTGGACATCCCCTTCTTCTGGAGCCTGATGTGCCTCATGTTCGGGCTCCTGGTGCTCTTCACCCGCATCTGCCCCTTGGAGACCCGTGCTGTGCTGACCCTGGTGAGCTCTGGGCAAAATGGGTGAATGGGAGCAGCTCCCTGCCTTCATTTCACTGCAGGATTTGGCTTTAGAGAGTTTATTTGCAATGGGCTTCTCTGGGCAGGTTGTCATGTGTCCAGAGGCACCTCCTGGTCACTGATGTCTCTCTCTCTCCAGCTCATTTGCATCTTTGGTTATGGAATATCTCTTGTCCTCTTCGTTTATTTAATGGCCTTCAAATTTCACGTGGGGCGGAGCAATCGTTACATTTGGTCCTTAACCTTCATTTTGGTAAGTGAGGAGCAGCTTCACTCTGAAATGGTTGATTTACACACCTTGCCACTTGGAGCTTTGTTTCAAATTTCCATCAGTAAATTTCAGTTTATATCAATATTCAGCAGAATAACCTGAATCACTGACAAATATCCTGTTTTTTTAGCAATAATACATTAATGCTGTAAATAGTTTTTTCTGCTTTATTCCAGGTGAATTATGTTGCTTTTATGCACAGTGACCATCATGAAGTGCTTTACTACATCTGTATGCTGATTCCTATGTTTCCCCCTGTGGGCTGGATCATGTTCTCTGGACTAGTAAGCAAAAGACTAAATCCTACTAAATTCAATAATTATCCTAATGGTGCAAAAACTGGCAAAGCAAGAGGCACTTCCCAAATTCCCAGTCATAAAGAGAGAGTGGGAAAAGAAAAAGGAGTTCCAGGCTGTTGAGTGAGAGAAGAGGCCAAGATTTGATCTGTTAATCCTCTGTTTGATTGGGATGTTTTTGGTTTGTTTAGTCACTAAGAGCTGTTACAGTGGCTGTATTTTGGCAGCAGGGGTGGGATGGGAGGAGAAAGTGTTGGAATGGGAAAACCAGGAAGGAGTGAGCTGAGAGAAGGCCAAAGACCTGGGAAGAGAGAAGCAGTGACGGAAAAGGTCAACTTAACCCGGCTGATTTGAGGCCTCTGAATTTCTGTAGCCAAGGAAGCCACAACCCCTTGAGGCAGTAAGAACCAAAGGAAAAAATGCAGATCAAAGCTCCTTTATCCTATCCTGAAGAAAAGCTAAACATCCCTACCTGCCCCACTTTCTCTGACCCTGCCCTGAGACACACCGTGCTGAGGAGTTTTCTAATTGACTCATCTCCTTTTCTTCCAGAATTTCCTCATGTACCACGATTTCAGCATTTTTGAGACATGGAATTACATCTACATGTCTGTCTTTGCAGTAAGGAGGGACTTGGAGATGGTTGCTTGGGCAGGGGCGACTGTCACTGATGCAGTGAGCTTGCACTGGGCTTGTAAACTCTCCCCATAAAGAAAGGATGGGGTTTGTAGTCAAAATTTCCCATTAAGTGTTGGCAGGGGAGGCAAATTCCAAGAAATCCTGGGCTTGTGCCTGATGTGGCCCTTGGATGCTGCAGAAATGGGGCAGGGGCTTACGTGGAGCTCATGTAGAAGGCAGAGATATCATTAATAAAGTGATCATGCCAGTGCTGCTGCCACAAAAGGATGAGAGGATCTCCCATCCCATGGGGCCTCTGCTGGGGTGCAGGTGGATTATCTGGGCTAGAGCTGCTGTAGGAAATCAAGGCTTTTGCAAATGATCTGCCTATCAGAGAGCAATGTCTGCAAAGCATCAATTTGGCTCCTTGCCCCTGCAGACCTTTTCAACAGCTGCAATTAATGGGATGGGTTACTGCATCCCTTTATGATTAAAATCAGCAGGGTGTGTTGTTACCTTGTCTGCACCCAAACCTAATGAGTGTCTGCTTTTCAGCCATACGTCCACTCTGTGATTTTTGCTTTCCTCCTGCGCTATTTGGAGATGAGATATGGGGAAGCAGTCCCAGGGCTTGATCCCATCTTCAGGTGGGTCCCAGGGAATCCTTGTGAGCCACAGCTGTCCCAGTCTGCAGGGTGGGCTTGGAGCTGCACAGCCTCCTGACAGCAGGGGGGAAACGTGTTATGTGAAAAATGTTTGTTAGCATGTGGATAAAGTTCGTATTTTTAACTTTTTCTGTGTCCTTGAGAGGATAAAAATTGTGATTTCAGCTTTTTTTTAAGGGTCATAGCTGTGATTTCAGGACAACACCTTACAGGGGGTAAATTTTAGTTCCAATTTGAAAAAGAAAAGTTTTAACTCCTTTTCAAAGGTGTCAGTGTTGCTCCAAATAGGAATGAGAATTTTCCTAAATCTTGATCAGCGTGTCCAAGTGCTCCCTGCTTAAGTGTCACCAACAACAAATGACCTGAGTGACATGAGAGAAGATTTATAAAAAGTATTTAATTACCAAACACTACGTGGTTTTGGTTAATTGGTTAATTTGGTAATTTGGTAAAATGCCCCAAAAAAGGTAAAACTTGGTAACATTTGTAATTGGGTTAAATGCCCAAATTGCTTTGCAGACCTGCCACATGTATTTTAATTCTCCTTGACCAGATGATTGGAGTAGGGAACCAGTCAATAATGAAAGATGAAGGAGAAGCTGAAGCTGGCCTTTATTTTCTCAGCCATGCCAGTGAGGTTTTGCTTTTCCTCCCCAGGAATAAATTCTTGAGCAAACCCCATCAGGGGAACAGCTCAGTGATCCTTGTGTGTCCCTTCCAGCTCTGAGCCTGTGAGCTCCCCAAGGGCAAATAAATTTTGGGTTTCATTGGTGCTGCCAAGTAAATAAATTTAAGGGACCACACTTTAGGTGGGAGCCCTGCAATAAATTTAAAACGTGGCAGCACTAAAAGTGTGATCCTTTAAACACATTTTACTGCCCCAGAGGTTTGGGGCTTATCAAAAACACTTACCTGGCAAAATCTGGGCCTGGAAGGTGCCATTTCATAAGTTCTTTTCTAATGTTTGTGTCACCAGCTTCAACCTCAGCTGGCAGAAAAGTATTAAATTAAAAAAAAAAAATAGGGAATTTGAGGCTTTGAGGCAATTTTTTTTATTTCCTTCCTGCCACTGTGGTGGGTAGTTCAGGCCCCGGTCTGTGCACTGGGAGATAAATTTGAAAACTATTATACTTATTTCTAGATATAAATATGCATTTATGTCCTCTCTATACTGGGAAAAAACTTGTAAATGCAAACCTTTTTGGAAGTGATTCCCAGTGAAAGCATCTCTCCTCCTCTGTGGGAAAAGGATTTGTAGAAAATGTTTAAGATTTGACAGAAGGCTCACATAGTGTGTATCTGTGTGTAAACTTTGATATAAGGAATACTGACTTACAAATGTTATAGAATAGGTATTGGTAAAAGAGAAATTGAACTAGAAATAAGTTTTAAAAGATGGTTTTGCAAATAAGACTAGATACTTTAGGGAAATAGAACCATGAAAGATGTATTGTAGTAGGATTCAGAAGGGGTAATTTGTCACAGACATCTTTTATGGAAAATCCTTCCCTTAGGATTTTTCCTCCTGAGAAGCTGAGAGGCCTCAGGAACAAAATGTAAGCAATGGTTATCTGCTGCTGTGGAATGCAACAGGTGCATCTGGGATTGGTCTCATGTGGTTGTTTCTAATTAATGGCCAATCACAGTCCAGCTGGCTCAGACTCTCTGTCCAAGCCACAAACCTTTGTTATCGTTCTTTCTTTTGCTATTCTTAGGATTTCCCCAGAAGGCTAGCTTTCTTCTATTCCTTTAGTATATTTTTAATATAATATATATAATCAATAATAAATCAAGTCTTCTGAAACATGGAGTCAGATCCTCGTCTCTTCCCTCATCCTCAGACCCCTGTGAACACGGTCACAGTAATTTTAGATGATTAGACATTGAGACGATTAGACATGATGTTAAGACATTTATAATACAGTGTGGTCAAAGTTGATAGGTTAAGAAATGCTTATAGTGTTTTGTAATTAGGAAATAGTTGGCTTCTGATTGTGATGTTGTGAATTAGAACATCCGTATTGTCTCAGCCTTCATGAGACTGAAAATGGAATAAAGTTTTTAAAACGCCCCTCAGTTTGCCCCATCTGTGGATCAGAAAAGGGCTTAGTTCTGACCCTGCTGCACTCTAGGATCCAGCAGAGAAGGGAGGAGCCCCAGCAGAACAAGGAGCCCCCCGGAGAGGAGCCCCCCGAGGTGCGGGCGGAGCGGGACCGCGTGCGCGCCGCGCTGGCCTCGCTGCAGCGCGAGCAGGTGAGCCCACACCCAGCCCTGCGTGCTCTGCTCCATCCTCCATCATCTGCATTCTCACATCTGCCTCTGCTTTCTTAGCTCACGCGCTCAGATGTTGTCAGAGCCCAGGAAATCCCTCTGGCTGCCCCGGAGGACTCAAAACCCCGACGGGGGCTCAGAGACCTTGGCACAGAGGCCAAGACCCCTGCGCCTTTGATTTTGACCCATGGAAAAAATTACCAACCTTATATGAAGATCTACAAGCCACAAAAGTTTAAGTGGAATGATAGTGAATTTATCACAAGGTGAAAAGTAGAATTTTGAGGTTTTTAGAATGGGGGCTCGAAGTCCCAAGACAGAAGAATTTGAGCGTGCCCTTATCGTTCTTCTTTCTTCTTCCCAGCCTCCGTGCTCTAAGTGATGTTGGCACTTTTAGATTAGTTTAAGGTAGAAACTCACTGTCCAACATAAGTGATAAGTGTTAAGAAGTCGTTGTAATTAATTACATGTAGTTTTTAGTATAAAAGACAGCACTGCCTTTGGGGCTGGCCAGTGTGCCTCAACCTGGCCTGACCTCGGCGAGTCAGAAAAAGAATGTTATAAATAAGAAATAATAAACAACTTTGAGAATGAGAACAGATAGAAAAGAGACCTGTACATATCTCAGAGTCACTCTGACCAGCAGAAATCCCAAGAAGATGTGATCTCACCGTCCAGCCCACGGTCACCCTGGCACCACAAGGACTTTAGTTGGCCCTGTTATTTTTATTCCCATCCTGCATATTTTCCTGTTTTGGTTTTTTATTTTTTAACCTCTGTTTCATGGCTTTTTAATTTAGAAATTTTCTCTTTTTCAAAGTCCTGCTTAATGGTAAGAACAGATCAGCTGTCTCGTGGGGTAGGAGGAGAATTTTTATTTCCCTCTCTGTCTCTTCACAGGACTTGCTTGTTGTCAACAGTTTGCGCAAGGAATACGAAGTCAAGACAGCCACTTCCATCTTCAAGAAAAAGAAGAAACTTGCTGTCAAAAACCTCTCTTTTGGTGTTAAAAGAGGTTCAAGTACTTTTCTGCACTCCCTGTAATATAAATGACTAAAATCTAAAGGGAAGGCCTCGTTTGGAGGCAATGTTTTTGTTAGAATTTTCTTGTGGGCATTGAGACCTGACACTCTGGGCTCCTGCATTCAAAGTTTTAATTTGAAAGGGCATAAAACAACCCTTTCTCCTACTGTACTTTTAAATGTTACATAGAATACAGGGGAGCAGTCATATGACCAGTAAATATTATTAACAGTTGCATATTTGTTCCAGGAGAAGTCTTAGGTCTGTTAGGACCCAACGGAGCAGGGAAAAGCACAACTCTGAACATGATTTCTGGAGGTGTAGCAGTGACTGCTGGGGAGGTAGGTGGCTCCTTGGAGCAGCTGCAGAGATAACCTTGATGCATTTATAAATTAAAAATGTGATGAGACAAGCCAGCAAAATCTTCCTACAACCAGGGGATGTATGGATGTTCATGTACAATTTATGTGTCCTGGATATTTACAGAGCTGAGAAAAAGTGTTGATTTATGCCAAGCATAAATTCTAGTGTTCATCAAAGTCAGTGTTGCAGATTTAAGAGTTTGAGCAACAGGAAATCTTCAGCTGGCATTGGAAACCCATTGTGAAATGTCTTGAGCCCTGTAAGAATTGTTGACATCTAAAAAACCCCAAAAATAACACTCTCCATAAACAGCCTTGCAAAACCAGGAAATTGAAAACGAATGTGAGCAGTGTTGGGCCAGTGACAATCCATCATTAATTGCGTGCAGGATGATTAATGGCATGTGCTGGGGGAGGGGAAATGCCATTGCTCTTACAGATTTGGGACTGAAGGTTGGAAATAGAAAAGTATTACAAGGAAAAGACAGGCTGGTGTTGGTAATATCACCCAAAGTGAAAAAGCAGATGGAGCAGCATCCCCCTGCTCATGGAGGGTGACCACTCCCAAGTGGCTGCTGACCACTCAGCTGCTTGCCTTGGCCAGCTGGATGGGGCTTGGAGCAACCTGGGCTGGTGGGAGGTGTCCCTGCCCATTTTAGGGGTGGGATGGGCTCTGAGATACCTCCCACCAAAGCCCCCTGAAACTGTGTGACCCCACAACCAGAGCTGTGTCTGTGCAGGTGCTGCCTGGGGGCCAGGATGAAGCCCCCCATGCCCAGAGGCAACCTGGGCTGGTGGGAGATGTCTCTGCCCGTTTTGGAGGTGGGAGGGGATGAGCTCTGAGATACCTCCCAGCCAAAGCACCCTGTGATTGTGTGACCCCACAATTGCAGAGCTGTGTGTCTGTGCAGGAGCCAGGATGAAGCCCACCTGTGCCCCTGGGCTGGTGGGAGGTGTCCCTGCCCATTTTAGGGTTGGGATGGGATGGGCTCTGAGATACCTCCCACCAAAGCCCCCTGTGACTGTGTGACCCCACAGCCAGAGCTGTGTCTGTGCAGGTGCTGCTTGGGGCCCTGGGCTGGTGGAAGGTGTCCCTGCCCATTGTAGGGATGGGATAGGATGAGCTCTGAGATATCTCCCACCCAAGGGATTGTGTGAGCCCACAACTGCAGAGCTGTGTCTGTGCAGGTGCTGCTTGGGGCCCTGGGCTGGTAGAAGGTGTCCCTGCCCATTTTAGGGGTGGGATGGGATGAGCTCTGAGATACCTCCCACCCAAGGGATTGTGTGACCCTACAACCAGTGCTGTGTGTGTGTGCAGGTGCTGCTCAGGGGCCAGGATGAAGCCCTCCCGTGCCCAGGGTCCCTGGGCTGGTGCCCACAGCAGGACCCTCTCTGGCCACACCTGACAGTGCTGCAGCACCTGGAGGCCTTCACTGCCATCAGGGGAATGAGGGAGGAAGATGCTGCTCTTGCCATCAGCTGGTAGGAAGCCAAATGATCTCATCTGTTGGTTCTCCCTCCCTCCTGAGGTGGGGAGCCTTCCAGCCTGTCTGTCGCTGCTGGAAAGGAAGGGATGGGACTGTTTTCAAGCTCAGAATGATTTGTTGCTCAGATAAAAATCGTTCTCAGAGGCCATGAGATGTTAGAGGAGCAAGCATTTGGCCATAGCTCAAGAGTAGTCACAAGTTTCTTCATTACAAGGCAATATAGAACTTTCTAAACCAATGGACAGTTGCCACTGTCCATTAATTTATTATATTATAGAATTTTATTTTGCTTTTCTAATCTATCACCTTTACTTACTCCTGCTGCAGTGCAGATACTTTGGTCTTATGGCTTCTGTCTCACTTGCACACAAATGCTTCTGTTATAACTTCTAAACTCTCAGCTTATTCCATACAACCCCACCCTTATTATAAATCCTTCACCATCTTATCAATACAGTTTCTCACTTACTTAAGGCATATTTTCACCTACAGCTATAGAAATATAAATTTAATATGAAATATAATATATATAGAAATATAAATTTATGTTTTTTCTGCTTAATATCTGTGTATTGTATTTTTGCATCAATCTAAGCTTCTTCCAAGGCTGTAGATTAAATCCTTCAGTGTCTGTGGAAGTTTCTGTGTTTCTGATTCCCACACCACCCCAATCCCTCTGTGATTTTATAGGGTGGGGAGGGGTTTCTCTGTTAACAAAACTGGCTCGTGTGGTTAAGAGACAACATCTTCAATGCCTCTCCCCTTAGAGAGGGGCTTCTCCTGATGAGGTCTGCTATTTTATACTGTTCTCAGTCCCTTGCCTATGAAGATTGTAGTCCAAGTTTACCTGAGAAAATTCAGAAAAAAAAAAAAAATCAAACTTGTCTCAGTTCATGGCTAGTTGCATGAGCGACACTTCTCTCATTAGCTGCACTTCCTGCCTTGAATTTCTGCAAAAATTCCTCCATTTAACATCCAAGTTAGGAGCAGAATCCCCAAGTAACCCAAGGTGATGGATATCAACCAAAACATGTCAGTGTTCCTCAGCACCCCTGACCACCAAGGTTGCACACCAAGATGGTCATTTGAGGTTTTTCCCTTTCCATTCCCCACAGCATAGGAAGGACCTTGGATCTCCTGAAGCATTTCAAGACCCCAGCAAGGAGTTTATCTGCTGGAGAAGCCAGAAAGGTACGTGTTGGATTTGCTACTTCCCCAAACCCTGCTCGCTCTTTCTTGGACGTGGTGCAGAGAAAAACTTCAGCTGAGTGGGTTCTGGCATTATTAATTTTCATCAATACCTTTTGAATCCATCCTGGCAGGATTCCCTGCCTCCTCCTCACCCCCTTTTCCCATTCCTTCTGCACTGTGTGCTTAATAAGTGCTGACCACAAATTGGATTTACAATCACCTCTTCACGCCCCACCACCTTCATCTTCCAGTAAATGGGATGGAAAACCACTTTGACATCTTTGGCAGGCTCAGGGGTTCTGGGGAAATCTGATTTTGAGAGATTAAAACATTAACTGAGAACACCTGAAGTGGGATTTTTTTTAAATCCCTCTTCCTTTTGTACTTTGGAATCAAGAGCTTCAGCTTTGAAAAAATTCACAGGGATTAAGGTTCACCAGTTTTGCAGGTAAACAAAAGAGCCCTGACCTGATGTTATTCCCATTCCAGCTGTCGTTTGCTCTGAGCATCCTGGGAGGCCCAGCAGTGATGCTTTGGGATGAGCCCTCCGTGAGCGTGGACCCCAAAGGGCAGCGCCGCATGTGGTGAGCAGCCCTGGCCTGGCAGGAAGGGGAATCTGGGACAGGTTTAACAGGATGAGCTCACCCATCCTTGCAGGAACTCTTGGGCAGGCAGAGGTGACAGTGGAGGTCTGACTTTTCCCTTTTTCCCAATGCCCAGGGCATGGGGAGAGCTTGCTGAGCTCTTCACTCAGCTGGCAGCAAGCCCTGTAACATCATGGTCATTAATACACCCCAAAAAATGACCCCAGCATGGTCATTAATACACCCCAAAAAATGACCCCACCATGGTCATTAATACATCCCAAAAATGACCCCATCATGGTTATTAATACACCCTAAAAAATGACCCCAGCATGGTCATTAATACACCCCAAAAGGTGACCCCATAATGGTCATTAATACACCCCAAAAGATGACTCCATCATGGTCATTATTACACCTCAAAAATGATCCCATCATGGTCATTAATACACTCCAAAAAATAACTCCATCATGGCGATTAATACACCCCAAAAGATGACCCCATAATGGTCATTAATACAGCCAAAAAAATGACCCCGTAATGGTCATTAATACACCCCAAAAATAACCCCATCATGGTCATTAATACACCCCAAAAAATGATCCCATCATGGTCATTAATGCACCCAAAAAAATGACCCCATCATGGTCATTAATGCACCCCAAAAAATGACCCCATCATGGTCATTAATACACTCCAAAAGGTGACCCCATCATGGTCATTAATGCACCCCAAAAAATGACCCAATCATGGTCATTAATGCACCCCAAAAATGACCCCACCATGGTCATTAATACACCCCAAAAATGACCCCATCATGGTTATTAATACACCCCAAAAAATGACCCCATCATGGTCACTAATACACCCCAAAAATGACCCCATCATGGTCATTAATACACCTCCAAAATGGCCCCATCATGGTCATTAATACACCCCAAAAAATGAACCCATAATGGTCATTAATACACCCCAAAAAAATCTCAGTAGGCACCAGCTGAGCCCATGCATTTGGTACAAAAGCCCAAATTTCTGTTTTCTTCAGAGCAAGGGAAGAAAGGGAAGAATTTGTAGGAAGTCCTCCCTTGAGTCATTCAGGGCTGGTGTTTGCTTTTGCTTTTCATCAGTGCAAAATTTGGAGGGATGCTGACATGACAAATCACAACATAGCAGTGGCATCCAGGTCATCTTTAAACGAGAAAACTGATGTCTTTTAAATAGTTCTCTGCTTTTTAATAACTTTAAAAAGTTGTTTCTAGGGAGGGAGACATAGACCAGTGTTGGAGTCTTGGATGCTGAGAATTTTAAACTTTCTGTGCTGAAGGGCACAGACCCAGAAGAAAATATTGTAATTGACCTGAGGCTGTGGAGAAGGCTTCCAAAATTGATTGATAGCACTGGGATTATGGGTGTGGAGTTTGATTAGAAGTTTGTAATATCACAGGGTGGAAAACTCAGAGTTTGGGGTTTTAGAATACAGTAATATATAGAGAGCAAGATGGAGGTTTTAGGGTGGAGGCTGCTCCTTCACCTTCTTCTCCATGGGTTTGGGTGGTTTTGTGTAATTGGACAGAAAAGTCTGTGGACTTTGAGTGACCAGTTATTGGGTTAAAAGTGAAAATAATTTAGGTATCATTCCTTAATTGGATCGTTTGGCCTCAAAACACCTTGTGTAGAAAGATAGTTAGCCATTGTGTAGCTTGTTAGTAGAATGCTGTAGAACTGATGACTTTTAATATAGATAAGAAATAACAAACATCTAAACCTGAACACGAAGTACCACCTGTAGCGCTTCAATCCCCGCCTTGGCAGGGGCAGAAAAAGGAGCCGGGAGATTCTCTGTGGCTGTTCCTGGGAAGTGACTGTGGTCCCTCTGTTGGCAGGAGGATGCTGGAGGCCTCCGTGAGGAGCAGGGAGAGGGCAGCCATCCTGTGCACGCAGTCCCTGCCGGAGGCGGCGGCGATGTGCGACCGCGTGGCCGTCCTGGCGTGCGGCCGGCTCCGGTGGGCACGGCAGCTGGGGCTGGGCTGGGCCTGGGGCTAGCTTGGCTTAGTTTGGGTTAGCTTGGGGTTAACCTGGGGTTGGGGTTAGTTTGGGTTCATTTGGGTTATTTTGGGGTTAATCGGGGGGTTGGGGCTTGTTTGGGGTTAGTTTGGGTTCATTTGGGTTATTTTGCGGTTAATCAGGGAGTTGGGGTTTGTTTGGGGTTACTTGGGGTTATTTTGGCATTAGTTTGGAGGTTGGGGTTCATTTGGAGTTCGTTTGGGGTTAGTCTGGGTCATTGTGGGGTTAATCCAGGGGTTGGGGTTAGTTTGGAGTTGGGGTTAGTTTGGAGTTAGTTGGGGGTTAGTTGGGGTTAGTTGGGGGTTGTGGTTATGTTTGAGTAGGTTGAGGTTAGTTTGGGGTTAGTCAGGGTTAGTTTGGTGGTAATTTGGGGTTAGTTTGGGTTTGGGGTTCGTTTGGGTTATTTTGCGGTTAATCAGGGGATTGGGGTTTGTTTGGGGTTAGTTGGGGTTATTTTGGCGTTAGTTTGGAGGTTGGGGTTCATTTGGGGTTAGTTTGGGTTCGTTTGGGGTTAGTCTGGGTCATTGTGGGGTGAACCTGGGGATTGGGGTTGGTTTGGCGTTAGTCTGGAGGTTGGGGTTTGGTTTGGGTTAGTCTGGGTCATTGTGGGGTTAATCTGGGGGTTGGGGTTTGTTTGGAGTTAGTTTGGGTTAGTCTGGAGTTAGTTGGGGGTTAGTTGGGGTTAGTTGGGGGTTGGGGTTATGTTTGGGTAGGCTGAGGTTAGTTTGGGGTTAGTTTGGGTTAGTTTGGGGATAGTTTGCAGGTTGAGGTTATTTTGGGATTAGTTTGGGTTAGTTGGGGGTTAGTCAGGGTTAGTTTGGGGGTCGTTTGCAGGCTGGGGCTTGTTTGGGGTTGTTAGGGTTGGTTTGGGGTTGGTTTGGGGTTAGTTTGGGGTTAGTTGGGGTTAATCTGGGGGTTGGGGTTAGATTGGGGTTATTTTGGGGTTAGATTGGGGTTAGTTTGGTTTTTTCACTTCCTAATCTAATGGCAAATACTGGTTTGGGTGCTCCCACGTGTGTAACAATCAGTTTTGTGGGAGGTAGCATGGCATGAAGAGCTGATGAAGAAGAGGATGTACAGCCACTCCTCAGCTCCCTCAAGCCATGGATTTATTCTCTGGCTGTGGTGGTTTGAGCAATGTTTTCCCCCTCTGCAGGTACATCGGTTCCCTTGAGGATCTCAAAAGGAAGTTTGGCACAAGTTACCGCCTAGAACTCAAAATGACAGAGGCGGGGCAGAGCGATGCTCTGCACACCGAAATCCTGAACCTCTTCCCCCAGGCAGCTCGGCAGGAAAGGTCAGTGCCCACGGGCTGCCCATGGCAGCCTGGATTTGGGTTGGGATGCTCTCTTCCTCCTGCTGGCCTTGCTCAGTGATTTACCTGGAGCACAGTTATCCTACAAACCCCCCCCCCAAACTGCAAAGCTGAGTCACAAGATGAAGAATTCCTTTATTTTTATTAATTTTTCAGGACTTCTTCCATGCTCACCTACAAGATTCCAGTGGCAGATGCACTACCTCTGTCCAGGTCTTTCTCCCAGCTAGAAGCAGGTAAAAGGAAACCACCAGTTAAATAAGGAAATCACTTTCAAATGGTTTCTGTGGATTTGCTTTTTAAGGATGCTTTCTCCATCCCTCCGCAGCCAAACGGAATTTCAAGCTCGAGGAGTACAGCTTGTCACTGAACACTTTGCACCAGGTAGGTTTGTGCAGGAGCTCCAGGTTGGGAATTGCCTGTGGAAGAAGAAGGAATAACCTGTGAGCAGCACAACTACAGCCAGTCCCTGGCAATGATGGGGTGCTCCCCACTGTGTCCCCTTGCAGGTGTTTGTAGACCTCACCAGGGATGCAGAGGAGCACGACCTGGAGGTGGCATCCAACGGGGCTGTGGAGCAGAGACCCCTTCAGCCCTGACTCCTGGAGCCACAGTGGGAAATATTCCATGCATTTCTTCAGTGTTACTGAATTTCATCAGTGAAATCACTGGTAGCTGTGGTCAGCTGCAGCCCCAGCACTCGGTGACCCACGTCACAGCACACACAGCCCTGCAGGTGTTCTGCCTCACAGAGAAAAAGAAAAGAGTTATTATTTTAATAAATAAAGCCTTTATCCTTTGACAAATTGATGCCTGACTCTCATCTGCGCCCCTGCTCAGGGTGGGTCATGTTGGAATTCCTGACCCCAAGGTTGTGAGGGACACTGGGCTGGGAAAGGAGCTCAGTCCCTGGGGAGAACCAGGAGCAAACCCAGGGGAGGCTCTGACACCTCTCTTATCCTTGGCAGGAGGACACCAGCTCTCTGCCTTGTCAGCCCTGACAATAACCACCCTCTGCCTGGTGGGATGTGGCCAGCACAGCTGCTGATTCCTGGGAGAGAGAGACACAAAATTTTGACCCAAAAAGCTGCTCTTGCTGTGAGTTCCAGCTCAGGCCAACTTGGCCCATCTCATCCTCCCCACTGGGGCCAGGGACAGAGGAAAGGAGTCAGCAGTGGCTGGATAAATGTAATGAAAACTGGCAGCTCTAATATCATCGTCATCAAAAGCCAGTTATTAATTAGAGTCAAAATAAGGTGTGCTTTGACCCAAAATAGAGCTGAAGAAGGACAGCAGACCTTGCTTTGGTCACTGGGAAGAGAGGGGGGCTCCTCACCAGCACCCCGGGGTGCTTGGGAGGGATGGGGCAACTGATGGGGAGCTGGGGGCAAGCTCCATCAGCCTGCCCCTGTCTGAGCAGGTCAGCTTCTCCTCTTGGATTATCTGCCTGCCTAGGGCTAGAGTTAAAAAGTAAATTAAAACAAAAAAAAACAAAAAAAAACAAAAAAAACAAAACCCAAAACCCAAACCAAACCAAACAAAAACCCAAACACAAACAAACAAACAAACAAAAAACAAAAAAAAATAAACTAAAGAAAACAGGAGCCTCCAGGTGTTTCCCCTTGTGCCCCGTTGCCCTCTCCCCCAGCACCCTCTGGCAAAGGCTGGGGACCCACTGGAGGCCAGGGGCAGTGCCATGCCATGGGATGGCCACAGCAGCACGACCCTCAGCATGCCCTGAGCTGCCCTGTGGTGATGCTGTGGGTGATGCTGGGCTGGGACAGAGCAGGGAGGACCCTGCAGGTGCCTCGGGCAGGCAGGGATGGTGTCTGGGCAGGCAGGTACCAGCAGGTGGCTGCCGTGGCTCACGGATGGGCTGTGAGCAGCCACCCACACCCCAGGGTTCTGTTTTCCCCCTGGATCTCCCAACATCAGGGCTCTGCCAAGGAGGTGGGCAGGGAAGAGACTGAGATTCACTGCCTGGCACCTGGCATCTCCCCCTCTTCACCTTAGGGTTGTTGTTTTTCCTTTTGGAAGGAGAGGAGGAGAAGGTTTGGATGCCCAGGAGATGTTCTGGGGACAGGTTTAACTCCATCCCGTGCTCTGACTTACTGCACCTCTGCTGTCTGCCTCGCTCTGGCACATCTGAATGGGATTTAAACCTTAGGGGTGGTTTTATGCTGCTAGGCAGAGCAGAAGGAAGCAGATCCAGCTGCTCCACTTATCCTGTCCCAGCTGCTCGGGCTCCCTCCCACCCCTGGTCCTTCAGCCCTGATGAGCCCAGGGATGCTGCTTTGGGCTCAAACCAAACCCATCCCCTTTAGAAGCGCAGAGTTAGTCAGGAGATGTTTATTTCAGCATTTCCAAGATGTTTTTTAGCTGGGAAAGCTGTTGCTGTCCAGGAGGCAGCATTTCCCTGCTGTTCCTGCTCTGTGACTGATGCCACGGGAAGAGTTTGCCACCTTTTGTCCTCCCCGGCCCGTGCTGTGACATCACTGTTGTCTTCAGCCCCTCTTTCTGCACTGAGAAACACAGCAGAGTTTGCCAGAGAAAGGATTTTTGTGTGGTTTGTTGTGGGGCTGGGTTTTCTTCTCTTGGCCACCACTCAAGAATGTCCCGAGTTAACCTTTCGGACAAGGCTCCAGCGCCTCAACAGCAATGGGCTCTGTTTGCTTCTTCTGACACAAATAAAGCTGGAGCCCTGCCAGGGAGGAAGAAGAAGAAAGCCAGGGCAACAAAAGAAGCCATGGTGTGAGGAATGCCCTTTGCAGAAGTGCCTGAGGGGGGAGAAAAACGACAGAGGAGAGCTGGGAGTCTCGGGAGAGTCTCGGGCCAGTCCAGCCCAGGGAGGCTCAGCACCCCTGCTCCTCCAGGACAAGCTCTGGGTTCCTCTCAAACCTTCCTGTTGAGGTAAGGCTGAAGCATTCTTCCTAAACCTAAATAACAAATGTTATTTTGAAGGTATGGAACCCCCAGTAAAGGATAATGCTGTTAATAACACTGGGTGAGGGTTCAATGTGTGGGTGGGGCACGGGGCATCTTTCTAATAGGTTGGGTGAAGCTTAGGGGGCTTTAAAGGCAACAGAGTCTTTGCTTTGAGATAAAATAACATACAAATGGAGCTCAGCTTATGGCAGAGGTTTATTTCCAATGTTTCTCAGCACTACAAGGAGGCAGCAGCTTCAGCTCAGTATTTTAAATGATCCAGGACATACGAGGAGCAGATTTCTTTCCCTACCTCCAGTGTAAGCTAAAGTTTGGATTTAAAAGTTCTGTCCATCCTATGCTCTCAAAAAATTCTCCTGAGCAAAGAAATCAGTTGTGGCACATTTCCCCAGCTGCCCAAACCCTGCAGCAGCACGGGGTCAGTGGGCACTGAGGGGTGACCACCCAAGGGACATGTGGGATGTCCAGGATGAGCTCCTGGTGTGCCCCTCTCCACCCTAGGATGCTGAGGTTACTCCATGGGACTCCTAAAACCACCTGGCAAGGGGCTTTAGCTGTGACACCAACCCTGTGGCAGTGGTGGATATGTGCAGGTGACACACAACCTCCTAATCTTCACTTCTAGGGGGTGAAAAAGCAACCGAGTAATAGCAAGTTTAAACCCACAGTTTATTCAAGGAGGTAATTACACAGGCTAAATTCAAATTTTTATACACCTGGATTTAGTGAGACCATCAGTGAGGAAAAACTTTGTTAAGAGACGATGGCAAAAGCCAGGGCAAGTGTTTGCAGCCCATTTGTTGCAGCTGCTTTTCCAGCATTTCAGTGCCTGCTGTCTCATCACACCAAGATTCAACCCCTGAGGGCTGAATAGAAATATCTGGAGGAAGATAAAGTCTGTTTTGCCTGTCAGCACCTGTCAGGAGGCATTGTCCCCCGGGGGAACAGGACAATGTAAATCTTCCTTCCTTCCCTATGACAGGAAGGCTTGAAGGGATTAGATCTGTAACAGCTCCGATTTTTCTACCTGAGAATCACTTGAATCACTTAGAGAAGATCAGGATTTTGTTGAAAAGCAGATTTTATCTCCAGATGTGACAGCAGAGCAGTTTGGCTGTGTGAGCAGAGCTCTTTTACATGGAGCTACTGAATCCTTTTGCTCATTAAAGGTCCTCATGGATATTTTATGGATGGTTAAAAGGACACTTCTCATCTGCAAAAATCTGACAGGCAGCTTTGTGCTTTACTTCTTTCAGTTCCCACCACCAGCATTAACCAGGCAAAATAATCCTTGTTTTGCTTGGATCGTGTCATTTTGAGGATTCTGCCCTGTCTGTTGGAGTAACACCTCAGTGCATGCTCGTGGCCACTCAGTTTTATCTCATTTCTCATTAACAACCTGACAGTGACACCTCTCCCACGCACTTCCAAGAATTTGCTCTCTCATGGCTCTGAGTTCCCTTCAGCAGATGCTGTTTTCCACAAGAGCTCAGCTCACACCTCAGCCAGGAGTTGCTCAACGCTTCTTGGTGTTGATCCTAAAGCACATTAAAATTGCAAGCAAAAGGATTTTAGGGATTTTAATTGACGATATTGTTGTTGTTTCTTGGATATGGAGCCCACCCAAGCTGATTAGGTCATGTAATGTGATAGTCCCTTTTTATTTCATCAATAAATGATGAACTCCTCCCAAACTCCCCGTGCTGAAGCATGGAAGCCTGAAATTCTGATTTCTATCAGCGTTTGCTGCTGAGCTGTGAGGGTTGGAGTGTGTTGAGGGTGATGAGGTCTCTTGGACCCTGTCCTGCGGGGGTGGTTGTGCTCAGCACACAACATCTGAGTTTCTCCAGTTCATTCTTGCTGTAAAAAGGGAGAAAAAGCTTCACTGCACATCTGCAAGGACTGTGCAAATAAAACCAGTTGCTGCTGGTTTGGCTTTTGTTGTATTTGAAAGCAATTTTCAAAAAGAAATTGTCTCTAGGTTCAAAGATGAAGACAGTGCAGAGGAATATAAGTGTATTCCAGCAAACTAAAATTCTCTTGTGGAAAAATGTCCTGATCAAGTGGAGGATGAAGATGCAGAGCTTTCAGGTAAGAAAAAAATTAAAAATAAAACAAAAATAGCAGCTAAGTACTGAGAGTGGCCAATCCCTGCATGCCCCTAGACACCAACTTCTTTGGGTAAAATTAGAACTTAAAGTACTTTTGAGAAGCCTGCCTGGTAATGAACACTTGGAGACTTGAATTTTATTTAAAATGGTGATATTTATGTCTGATTTGTGACAAATCAGGGCACAGATGGGCTCATTGGAGCAGGTGATGGGCACCATGCAGAGAATCCCTCCATGCCCACCTAAGAAACGGGTGTGAGCAAATCCCTCATATTTACATTTGAATCCCACAACGACTGAATTCCTCTTGCTCCCATTTTAATCTCACAAAGAACCCGCTCCTATACTGCCATGGCATTCTCCTCCCCGCTCTCCCTGATGCAGGAGTGGATTCTGTCCCTGCTCTTCCTGCCCCTGCTGTTCATCGTCTCCGGGTTTGTGTTTATGACGCAAACCCGCTACCCCGAGGCGCCCGCCGAGCACCTGGGCTACCTGGACGACCCTGCCTTCAATGCCACCGGGGTCACCGTCACCTTCACCCCCGCCACTGCCACCACCAGGCACATCATGAGCAAAGTGGCCTCCAGCTCCGTCATGACGGGTGGGTTTTGCTTTTTGGGTATTGGATTTTGTCATTGTTGAACCTGTTGCGCATGCGCTGTGTCGTAGCGGTTCTCCAACATCTTTGATCATCCTCCATTTTCACAAATATTTCTTCTTTAGGATTTAAACTACCTGTGAGGCCAGTGTGCCCTTCTGAACTGGAAAGCTCTGCCTTACCTAATATCCCCTAATACTTCTAAAACACATTAAAAAACATTCTTTTGAGGTGCATTTCTTCTCAACTGGTAAAGTCTCAGGAGATGGTTTTAAATTCATCCTAAATCCTCAGTTTTCACAAATATTTCCTCTCTAGGATTTAAACTACCTGTGAGGCCAGTGTGCCCTTCTGAACTGGAAAGCTCTGCCTTACCTAATATTCCCTAATACTTCCAAAACACATTAAAAAGTATTCTTTTGAGGTGCATTTCTTCTCAACTGGTAAAGTCTGAAGTATTTAGAGCTGCCTCCATGGCCAGTGAGTGTGGATGCCGTGGGACAGAGAGAGAGAAACGACAAATGTTTCTCACAGCAGCTTGTGAGAAGTTTTAGGGAGCTGGAAAGATGTGATAACTTGTTGACTATAAACAATTTGCAGGTGGTGTTTTTCTACTTTATTTTTCTGTTCCTCTCAAGGATAGTGCATGAGAAAGATGTTTCTGTTAGTTAGCCAATAGAATAGAATCTATCGTACCACTCTATAAAAACCATGTGGTTCTTTTGAATAAAGCCTTCTTTGCCTTTTCTACAATCCTGTCTCTCACCTGTTCCTGTCCTAACCTGGCACAAGAGTGACAAGTGAGAACTGGAAAAGGAGGAGTTGCAGTGCTGAGAAAGAAGAACATTCCCTCAGTGCCTCTGGACACAGTTCCAGACTCACAAAATCTCACGGCAATATTTTTCTGGCACTCCACAGGTATAAAACTAGTGGAAGTGGATGATGAGAGAGCCATGGAGAAAGCCTGGATTTCAAACAGGGAAACTATAGGAGTTGTGTTTAAGGACAACTTCTCCTACCACCTCAGGTTTCCAATCAAAGATGTGATTATTCCCAATGAAGTCATTGGATACGTAGGTAATACAAAATGAGAATTTCAGGGTGGTTGCCTGGTGTGGACAGGGTGGGAATAATCCACATTTGTTAAGTGATGGAATGAATTGTGGTTTGGGGTTTTTTTTTGTTTGAATTTGGGTGGGTTTGAAGAGTTTCCCACAGTGCCAGTGTGTTCTTGTCATTACATTTAAAAATGAAAATTAATCACTTTTCATTAGTGTGATGCCCTTTGCCTTGCAGACACCTGCTATAACTTCTCCTTGAAGAGCTGTGAGAGCCCAAGGTACTGGTACAGAGGTTTCCTGTCCCTGCAGTCCAGCATTGATGCTGCCATTATAGAGGTAAATCCAATTTAGGAACTGATGGAGACATCCTTTCATTTTAAATATAATATAGGAAAGGCAAACTCTGCTGTGAGAATAGCAAGGGATGGCTTTGTCAGAAAATAAAGCTGCTTTTAAAAGTTACTCCAGGGAGGATGAAGCAGAATATTCCTTGTATAAATGCATCTCACTGCAGGAAATAAGCAAAGCACTGATCTGTTGACCTTGCATTCCTTTAGATGGAGACAAATCATTCTGTTTGGGAAGAAATGGAATCCATTGCTGGTGCCAGAATGAAGTCCCAGAGCATCATCTTCTCTGTCAGCCTGGAGTACGGCTACTTCATGGTCGTTATCGTGATGTGCTTCTTGCCCTTCATGTATTTCTTATCAAGGAATGTCACACGAGAAAAGAAGCAGCTCAAAGAATTGATGAAGACCATGGGGCTGCAGGACATTGCATTTTGGTGAGCTCTTTTTTAACTGGAACACATTTGCCAAAAATCAGCCCATTCCTGGGCACTTGTGGTATATTCTGAGTCCCCAGGATGAAGGAGGAATTGAGAATCTGTCTCCATGTTCTTAGAAGGCTGATTTATTATTTTATGTCCTTATATTATATTAAAGAAAGATATCCTAAAACTATACTAAAGAATAGAGAAAGGATACAGACAGAAGGTTACAAAGAATGATAATGAAAACTCGAGACTGCTTCCAGAGTCCCAACACAGGTGGACCATGATTGGTCATTAAGTCAAAACAGTTCACATGAAACCAATGAAACAACCACATGTTGGATAAACAATCTCCAAACACATTCCAAAGCAGTAAAACACAGGAGAAGCAATGAGATAATATTATTTTCCTTTTTCTCTGAGGCTTCTCAGCTTCCCAGGAGAAGAAATCCTGGCAAAGGGATTTTTCAGAGAATGTGACGGTGACAGGCACTTGAGAAGCCAATTAATGAGTTAAATGGGTTTATAGCTTTTCTCCAGCACCCTGTGAGATTGATTCCTGGTAGAGACAAGGAAACACCGTTGTGCAAATACTTCAGTCAGTCAATGAAAACATATATTTGCATTGCTTGAAAATTATTGTCAAATATTAATTGATGCAACTGATCAGTGCTTTTGTTCAGTTTCTCATGCAGAGGGTTGAGCATGGCAGTGGTGTCCTCTGCTCCCTGGGGCATTCCCTCCTAAGCTGGATCACCCGAGGATGTGAAAAAGAAATTATTGCCATGGGAAATAATTAATATTTCAATTTAAACACTTCTGACATGCTGATAAGCTGTAAGCAGAGGTGTTAATGACCCCCAGGGCTGATGGCACCTCTCCCTCCCCAGGCTGTCCTGGAGTTTGCTGTACTCCCTCTATGTGCTGATCTTCTCCTGCCTGCTGACGGCCCTGGTGCTGCGCGAGCGCTTCTACACCAGCAGCTTCCCTGCAGTCTTACTCCTCTTCTTCCTCTATGGCCTGGCCTGTGTGAGTCAGCCTTTAAAGCCAGATTTCCTCCCCACATGATTTATTGCCCTGTTGATGAGCCTGAGCACTGCTCCAGAGCCTTTTGCGCGGTGCTCAGGAGCTTTGTGGGCCGCGCTGGCTGAAACATCTGAGTGGCTTTCTAGGCCAGCAGCAGAGATTTGATTTGCAGCCTGAAGGGCTGACAGGCTCTTGCTTGGCTACAAAACACCCAGCTGGAAACTCAGATCAACCCACTAAGAAGGGCTTTAGTGGATTTTATTACACAGACTCAGCTCAGCAGAGATCTGGTGCCTGGCGGATGGAAGTGCTGCTGTTAAGAATATTTATTTCTTTCAGTGGTTGAAGGAAAGTCCTGTCCTTACAGATCCACCTGGTGTTCATGCTCTGCTCCCTCTTAAGGACCTCCAAGCTTGCCAGCTCCATAGGCTTCCTCATCATCTTCATCTTTGGGTCCCTGAGCCTGGCAGTGCTGATAGAAGAAGTCCCCAAGCCCCTGAAATGGTTCCTTGGCCTGATGTGTCCTTTTGCTTTCAACACTGGCATTGTCAAGGTATGGGGGCACCAGCCCTGCAGCTGAACCTTCCTTCCTTCCCCTGCTGGTGGAGAAAGGTGCAGGAATTCCTGCCCTTAGCTCAAAAACCCAGCTGGAAACCACCCAGGCACTTTCCCTTCCTGTGCACAGCCCCCAGGTGAGCTGAGCTGTGCTGGGCAGCACAGAGGGGCTCCAACACTCCCATCCCATTCCCCTGCTCAAAAGCAGCTGAATGCAGAGACAGGCAGGGCCCTTGGCACAAAAAATCTGCTGTTGTGCACGTCTGCAGCTTCTACACGGCCCCATCCTGCACACAGCAGCCCCATTATGCTCAGGGACACCAGGGACAGCATCCTTGGCTGCCCAGCCACTCCCCTGCCCCTTCCTGGCAGCAGGGATGGTGCAAATGCAGCTCTGGATTGATTCCTGCTGCTGCTGCTGCCCTTCCTCCATCCCCACCCTGCTGAAATTCATTTCCCACTTTTCCATTAGTCATAGCTGCACAGCTCTTGCTAGCTCTGGTAATCTAATATTTGATTTCTTGATATGTATTTTTAAAAAATCTGCCTGGGAGAGGAGATTTCTGCAGCGGCAGAAAAAGGGACTGACTTTGTTAATTTGCCATATGGTTAAATCAATCATTATGTAAATTATAACATTTTTGTGGTGACTCTGTCACATTAAGAGTGCCCATATCAGTTTTTTTTTTAATTGGTCTCCTCTAAAACTGTGATTTTTCTTCTATTTCTGGATTGTTCTGGAAAATTCTGGATTAAAGCATAAAGATCTCTGCATGGATTAAATTCATTCCCCTTCCCCTTTGGAGAGAAAATAAGAACAGTTGGTCAGTACTGCAGATGATTTCTGGGTTAAGAAACAGAGTTGCATCCATGGTTTGGTGGCATTTGCATATTTTTCCAGCCTGAAATTTGTTTTTCTTTCTCTTTTATTTCAGATTTTCGATTTAGAGAAATATGGAATAGGTTTCTCCTTTTCCAACCTTATGGAGGAAGCATACTTTTTATTTTCAACCTACATACTGCTGGTGTTTGACTCAGTCTTGTATATGCTGCTGGCTCTGTATTTTGACAAAATTCTGCCAGGTAGGAATGATTTATTTTTATTTACATGGATTGCATGGGCTATATCAAGGAAATGATGGGCTTCTCTTTTCCTGGACTCAAACAAAATAAGGTTTGGACTAAAAGAAATTTATGATGCCATGGAGTGAATTTTCTGTTTCTGGCACACGCCAGATTCAGAGAATCAGCGACAACAAAGTATTTAACATTTTTTATTTAATATTTTTTCTTTTTAATGATGAGATTATAGTGTAATAACACGTAGGACAATACTTTAATTCATTACAAAAACCACTGAATTCATGACATAATTCCCTGGAGCCACGCTTCTTGTCTCCTCTAGTTCTGCTCCAAACCTGGCAGGGGGTTGACTGGAAAAAGCAGCAATTTCGTGCTATTTGAAACTCCTAAAAACTCCTAAACTAAAAGTTTAGTCTAGGATGGTGTCTTGGCTGTGCCTGTGGTTGATGTCAGGCCATCTTTCTGCTTTCCTGGCAGGCAAATATGGGATCCCAGCCCCTCCTTTGTTCTTCCTGAAGGCCTCGTACTGGATGAGGAGCAGGAGAGGCTCCAGCAGGGACGTGCCCAGAGCCACAGCAAACCCTGAGGAACTCCTGGGGGATGATGTGGAGCCTGTGCCCCCCCAGTTCCTGGGGAAAGAGGCCATCAGGTGCAGGGAGAAGGGACTGCTTGTGTCTGATTCAGGGCTCCCCGCTCCTTCCATCAGCTTGGGTTGGGCTTTTCTAGGCTGCTTTCATCTTCGTGAGGCTCTTGCAAAAGGGCTGGGCTTTGAATTTTGTTTCACAGAGAAAAATTAGAGATAAAAAGATAATTCAGACTGGTCACTAAAGGTGAAATTTAGGTAAATTTAGATTTAAAAATAACTGTTTTGTTGTTTTTTTATTTCTTATGGAATTTCAATGTCCTTTAGGGACAAAAGGGAGAATGAAGACGGTCACCCATTGTGAAAGTGTTGCAATGGGCTTGGCCCTGTCTTTGCCAGACTTGGTGCCCCATTTTTGGTGCCAGATTGGGATATTCACAGCTGGGCATAGAGCCTGTCAAACCTCTGAATCTCAGCTTTATTTCCCAGCACCTCTTATTTTCTTCATGCCATTTCTGTCATGGTAACTTAAGGTCCATAAAAATGCAAAAGGGCAGCAGGGAAAAGCATTTACAGCAATCCCCAAATGATAACCTCCTTACCTTCCTTTCAGGCTCCACAATATTAAAAAAGTCTATAAGAAGAAGGACAAGAAGACAGAAGCTTTAAGAGGTATGAAAGCTGTGAGATTGATTCCTGCTAAAGACAAGGAAACGCCATTGTGCAAACAGTCAATGAAAAAATCCACTTGTAATGCTTGAAAATTAATGTCAAATATTAATTGATGTGACTGATCACTATTTTGTTCAGGTTTTACTAATTTGCTGGTTTTAATAAGACTAAAGAGAAGAAATATTTTAATTTTTAAAAATTGTTTTATTTCTGTGTTTTCTGGTAAATACAGACCAACTCCTTATGCCTTTAAATGTTTGCAGAGCTTTGCCCCACTCAGTGCTCTTTTGGCTAATTATTATCACTTAATTCTTGTACTTGTTGACTTCTCCTGCTTTGACAGTGAGGGAGGGCAATTCAAACCTCATTTCTCCCCAGACTTGATTGCTATTTTTGTTCTAGGTCTGTCTTTAAACATTTATGAGGGTCAGATCACCGCCTTGCTGGGCCACAGTGGGGCTGGAAAGACAACACTGCTGAATGTGCTCAGTGGGCTCAGCTTCCCTTCGGAAGGTAGGACAAGGCTGGGATGGGATGGCCTTGATCCAAAAGCTCTAAAACTCAATTCATCCCCCCTCATCTCATTGTCTTGGTTTGGAAAGACAGGTGTCTGCTAAGGAAGGCAGGAGCCTCCCTTGAAATGGAAAATGTAAACCCCCTAACTCTGAATTATTATAAATTTGAAATTAAGGGGCTCTCAGGCAAAGATGTGGGAGCGAGAATAACAGTTCTTTATTAGAAAAAAATTAAAAATAAAAAGAAAATGTAAAAATACAAATGCGGTAATACAAAACAACCCTGCCAGAGTCAGAGCAGTCCCTCTCCCCCTGTGTGTCAGGGGGTGGCACAGCCCCATCCCATGGGGGCTCAGCCCTCCTGCAGTGCCAGCTGTGGCTCTGCTGGAGCAGGGATCCTGCACAAGGGGGGAGTTTTCCTCTGCAGCTCCAGGGCTGCTGCAGATGGGCCTGGGCTCCCTCTGGCCATGCAGGGCAGCAGAAGCTGCTCCTCTGGCAATGCACTGGGCAAAGGCTGCTGGGCTGTCCCAAAGCTCAGATTGGATCCAGGTAGGAATGCTTGGCTCCTCCCCTGGGCGGAGCATCTCCCCATGGGATGCTGGGATTGGATCAGCCATGCAGGGACACTCAGTGGCCCATGAAAAGAAGTTAATTAATGATTAATGGCCCATGAACAGAAGGGAGGGATTGGTTGTGGAAGAGATAAAGGAACCTGCCCAATGAACAGCAGAGAACTGCCCCACCTCTAACAGATGGCAATAGAATATTGCCAGAATATTGCTACCCCCAGCCACATTTTGCATTTCCAACCCAGGGCACCATTTATCCCCATGAACAGGCTCTGCCACCATATACAACTACAAACTCTCTGAAATGGGAGACAGGGAGGAGATCAAGGGGATGATTGGGATTTGCCCACAGTTCAACACGCAGTTTGAGGTCCTGACGGTGAAAGAAAACCTGAAAACCTTTGCAGAAATCAAGGGCATCAAGTCCAAAGAGGTGGAGCAAGAGGTGAGTGTGTGTTCCCCACCATTCCACAGAGACTCCTTTTGCACTGGAAAGGTCAAAGAATCTACCTGGGTTTTCTGAAAATTCAAGCTCCAAGCCCCATCCAACCTGGCCTTGGGCACTTCTAGGGATCCAGGGGCAGCCACAGCTTCTCTGGGCAGCCTGTGCCAGAGCCTCCCCACCCTCACAAGGAATAATTTCCTTCTGATGGCTAATTTAAATCTAAATCTCCCCTAATAAAGGATAGAAGGACAATGGCTGCTGAGAATGGACATCCTTCTGCTGTTCTAGGTGCAAAAGATTCTGGAACTGCTGGATATCAGCAACATTCAAGATACTCAAGCTGAAAAACTGAGTGGTGGGCAGAAAAGGAAGTTATCCATTGGAATAGCCATGCTTGGAAACCCCCAGGTAAAGCAGCAGGCATAGCTCTGTGATGTGGGAAATACTCAGATCCACCACAATTAAAACCTTGGGCATGTATTTGGCTCCAGGATTTCAGACTTCTTTAAAGTGCTTATAATAAGAATTAATACATTTCATCATTTTTTTGTTTTTTAAATTCATAACCCACCTTGCCAGCCAAGTTTTGGAGCAGGCAGAGTTCCCTGAGCTCTCACAGCCCCCAGAACAGCTGCCCTTGTCTGAAAGATGCCCAGGGTCTCTTGCCTTCAGAACCCCAAACCCTGTTGGGTTACCTGTTGTGAATTCCCTGACTTCTGGGACTCTGGCTGGGCCCTCCCCCGACAGGGGAGCCCCTCCTGGAGTGGTTTTGTGTCAGGAAAGAGAGACCCACTGGATCTTTTTTTTGGTCTTCAGGTTCTTGTTTATTGTTATCTTATCCAGAGTTTTGCACGCTGTCCATGCCAGGCTCAGCACGCTGGAAAAGCACCACAAAAATGGCCAACAACCTCTTGTTGCAAGGTCTTTTAAAGATAAACTATCCAATTAAGAGCTGACACCTAGATAATTTTCCCTTTTAACCCAATAACTGATCCCCAAAAACCTGCAATGCAGACTTTTCCACCCAATTACAAACTGTCACCCAAACCCATGGAGAAGGAGGAAGAAGAAGCATGAAGAAGAAGCCCAGGACAACACCCTGTGCCCTCCATCTTGCTCCCATCCACAACATACTAAAAATCCTAAAATCTAAATTTCCCACCTCTACACTACTCTACACTACTCTCTACAATCTACTTCACACCCTAATGGATTCTGGAGTTTAGGAAACTTTCTCCATGAGTGAGGGTCAAAGTCAGTGCTCCCCTGGGGGTCAGGGCACCCCAGAGCAGACAGGGAAATATTCCCAGTGCCCTGGTGTAGGAGTGCCGGGGGTAGAACAGTCGGGACGGACGGAGACCAGAGATCTCTGCAGCCAGGTTGTGGAACTTGGGGTTTTCTGCAAAGGGCCTGGGTGCAGGGCCCTGCTGGGAGCTGCCAGCCACAGCTCAGAGCAGGCCCAAGAGAAGTAAAGAGAGTGGTACAGAGGATGAGAGAGAGAGGATGAGAGGGTAAGAGGGTAAGGGAGTGAGGTTCCCATTACAATACAATAAATCTTCTTCTGTGTTGAATATTCCAATTCTCACTAACCACTCTAGTCCAAGACACAAATCCTACAGCATTTACATACAGCCTAGAAGAATCATTCCATTACCATACTGTGTTACATTTTAAACCCTAAAAACTCCTCTTTGGGCCCCTTCTGCCAAGCTGTAGGGTCTGCTCTGACCCTTGGAGCTGTCTGCAAGCAGAGGGTGTTGTTCCATCAAAAGAGGATTCCCTTCAGCCAGCCACACCATTGTTTTCCAGTTGTTCATAACTGAGGGATCTCAAAGCTTGCTTTCATTTCAATCTCACTTATAGTTTCCATATTCTCAAAATCTTTTTCCAGGCCATCATATTCATAAGGCTTTCTTGTTTCATCTTCCCCAACACCCTGGCATTCCACAAAACCCCAAAGCCACGCCACCACTCTGGCAATGGGGAATGTCTGATCCCATCCTCCCTGCAGGTTTTGCTCCTGGATGAGCCCACGGCGGGGCTGGATCCTCTCTCCAGGCACCGGGTGTGGAGCCTCCTGCAGGAGCAGCGGGCGGGGCGGGTGATCCTGTTCAGCACCCAGTTCATGGACGAGGCTGACATCCTGGCAGGTGAGCTGCGCTGGGGCATCCCTGGGGGATAACTGAGTAAACCCCAGCATCCCCAAGACAGTGGACAGCAGGGAGGGGTCACCTGCCTCCTGCCCTGGGGGTACAGGAGGCAGCCAGGCTGATCTCCTGCAGCAGAGGAGATGCTGGAACAACGGCGGAAGATGAAGGGGGCCAACTCTCAGCAGGGGTTAATCCAAGGTTTATTTCAGGAGCTCCTGGGAGCCTTTACAAACCTCAAGGGGCCTGCTGGTGAGAGCCCTGGGAGAGGTGCCAAGGTTACATTTAAAGCGAGGTAGAAACTGAAAGTAGATAACATTTTACTGACCAATAAGTGAATTCAAGGTACGGACACTGGGGAATGAACATTTAGGACAGTGTATGGGGTAACACTTGGGGGGCTGACCCCTAGCCTCTGGGTAATCACTCCACATCCTGGACTGAATGTTCTAGATGGAGGGGATGGGATGCTGAGTGACTGACAGAGAGACAGGGTGGGGATTTGGGCATGATCTCAGCAAAGGAAAGGGATTACAGAGATAAAGGGAGGGGACACAACCTGGGGCAAACCATTTGGGGAAAATAAGGGGATTCAAAGACAAAACCATTATATAGCATAAAAACACACTACAACAGATAACCCAGCAGCACAAAGCCCCAAAAGATGGACACAGCTGCTCTGCACTAGAAATTCCTTTGGCTTTTCCTTTCTCCAGACCGCAAGGCTTTTATCTCGCACGGGAGGCTGAAGTGTGTTGGCTCTTCTCTGTTCCTGAAGAAAAAATGGGGGATTTGCTATCATTTAAGGTATCTCCTGAAGCCCCAACAATACCTGGCAACATGCAAGTACAAGGGGCCACCAGAATTCATGAAACCCTAGAGCAGATGTCATCAAAACAAACAAATTGCCTGCATTAAAGTCCAGGTCCATTAACTGAAACACTAAAATTTAGGGTTAGGGTTAATTAATCCAGAGCAGGGAATGAATGAAGAATACTGGAGTTTTCTTTTAATGCATCCATAAAATGGTGGCTGCTGTTTGTCTGGGTGGGTTTGGGTTGTTTTTATTCCAAACCTAAGTGTCTGTGTTTTTTTCCACACAACAGCATCCATGTCAGTGAGTCTTGTGACCTGGAGAATCTGACATCCCTGGTGAAAGGGTACATCCCCAATGCCACGTTCTCAGGACACACCCAGTATGAACTGAGATATAAACTGCCTTTAGAAAACATTAATGAATTCCCAGGTAATGTATATGAAAATAATTGAGGATTATTCATAGAGAGGAAAAACAAAAAACAAATGTGTGGAAGGAGAAATGCAAAGGGAGATTTTTTACAGGAGTCACATCAGGACTTCCAAACCAATGCAGCTTGGGTTTTCCCCACAATTTTATCATACATTTCAGATCAAATTGTGCAACAAATGCTTTTATGCTGTTTGCAGCGACAAATCCTGCAGGCTAAACAGGGCCACATGTGTTACTGAGAGTTCAGTTTAAATGACGAGACAGAGATAAGAGAAAACCCCACACAACCTCTGCTGTTCCATGCCCATTTCTCACCCTCTGTACCAATCACTTCACCCTGACCATCCCACAGAGGATGAAAACAGTCTGAAATGTTGGTGCTAAGCAGAAGAGCACCTTCCATGAGGATGGCTTTGGCAGTTTTGTGTTCCTCCACACCTTTGTGCCCTGGCAGTTCTCTGTCACTGGAGATGCTCCAGCCAGGTTGGCTCAGCTGAGCCAGAGTGGTCTGGATATCTGTGCTTATGCCTTTATTTTATCCCTGTCCTCCAGATCTGTTCAGAGGCCTCGACGGCTGCTCTGAGCAGGGAATTATCAACTATGGAGTCAGCATAACAACCCTGGAGGACGTGTTCCTGAGGCTGGAGGGAGAAGCCATGGACAATCAAAAAGGTACAATTTACATCCCACAGCCAAAGAGATCAGCTCCTCTGCAGTAACCTCCAAAGGTGCCTCTTAAACTTCCATGAATCCCAACCTAGAAGCTGGTCTTATGTAGCTGCAGCTCTCTTCACAGAGAGCAGGCAGGCACAACTTCCCAAGGATATTTCTGGGAATGGCAGCAAGTAACCTCAGAGACAGAGAAAACAATTCTTATCTCTATTCTCTACTCCTGTTGTTTTTGCACCTGTGGAATGTGTTAAGAAGATTGTTTACCTGAAGGGATTTGTCAGCTGGATTCTGCTGAGGATTGCTTTATTTCCTTGGCCAATCACTCAAAGCTGTGTCCTGGCTGTCTTGGACAATCACAGGTTTTTCTTTAATGTTCTTTGTAGAATAGTATCTCTTTAATGCAGTATAGTATTGTCTTGGTTTGGAAAGGCAGGTGTCTGCTAAGGAAGGCAGGAGCCTCCCCTGAAATGGAAAATGCAAAACCCCTCCCTCCAAATTGCTATAAATTTTAAATTAAGGGGCTCTCAGGCAAAAAATATGGGAGAAGGAAATAACAGTTCTTTACTAGGGAAGAAAATAAAAAGATAAAATGAACAATGCAGTAAACCAAAACAACACTGACAGAGTCAGAACACAGCCTGACACCCTGTGGGTCAGGGTGTTGGCAGCAGAACCATTGGAATTGTGGCTCAGCCCTCCTGCAGTGCCAGGGGTGGTTCTGCTGGAGCAGGGATCCTGGAGAAGGGCGGAGTCTCTTCCTCTGAAGATCCAGTGGAAGGGGCAGCTGCTGTTCCTCTGGGAAATCCAGTGGAGAAGCCGTGCTGGTGTTCCAGAATCTCCAGATTATATCCAGGCAGGAATGCTTGGCTGGTGTTCCAGAATCTCCAGATTATATCCAGGCAGGAATGCTTGGCTGGTGTTCCAGAATCTCCAGATTATATCCAGGCAGGAATGCTTGGCTGGTGCTCCAGAATCTCCAGATTATATCCAGGCAGGAATGCTTGGCTGCTGTTCCAGAATCTCCAGATTATATCCAGGCAGGAATGCTTGGCTGGTGTTCCAGAATCTCCAGATTATATCCAGGTAGGAATGCTTGGCTGGTGTTCCAGAATCTCCAGATTATATCCAGGCAGGAATGCTTGGCTGGTGCTCCAGAATCTCCAGATTATATCCAGGTAGGAATGCTTGGCTCCTCCCTCTGGGCTCACATCTCCCAATGGGATGCTGTAGTTCTTATCAGCCATGCAGTGACATTCAACAGCCTCTTATCAGCAGATGTCTCCCCAGAGGGAGGAGTGGGTGTGGAAGAGAGGGAAAACTGCCCAATGAACAGAAAACATCTGCCATACAGATGGCAAATTGAATAGAAATTGCTTGACAATCCAGGACAATAGTTTGATAAAGCAATTGTTCCGCATTCTGAATCAATGGAGTCAGGTGCCAGTCATTCCCCGCATCAGGGACACCTGCATTCTATAACCTTGGACATAAATGTGCACCTGGAAACTCTCTGCAGATGAGCACGTCCCTGGGGAGGAGTGGGGAGAAGCAGCCCCAGGATGCCCTGAGGAGGCCAGGCCAGGCTCCCTGCTGCTCTCGGACACCGGGATGGCATCAGTGCAGGGCCTGCCCCTCTGGAGGCAGCAGGTCTCTGCCATGGCACGGGTGCGCTTCTTGAAGCTCAAGAGCTCGGTGAAGAACCTGCGGTCCATGTAAGTGCCAAGGGGGTTCTGCAGGAGGGCAGGACTCCTGCACAGCTAACCAGTATGATTGAGCAGAAGCCACTTTATTGTTTACATTGTGCTCTATTTATACATTCTAACACTGCTGCACACTAATCACACATTTCTTGATTGGTGCCTCTACCTTGTCCACATGCTCTGCACTTTTCAGGATATGTGGCTGGTTACAGTCCAGTGCTTCACTGACTTTCCCTTTTTTCACAGCCTTTATCTAATTCTTGTGGTCTTGGCATTTTGTTTCTCTGCCTCTTCTTTCTTAATTTAGCACAATTTATGTCCCAGTAACTTTGATGAATTCCAGAGGGCTCGGACAAGAACAACCAAAAGTGGTTTGGCTGGAGCACACTGCAGCCCAAGCTGTTCAAATCCATTGCTACAGGGTTATCTCCTGGAGGTCTGGAATTGGACAAGGTCACACCGGGGGGACAACTTCCACACCCCTGTTTCCATGAGTTTGGATTGATTTATATGAGGTCTTGGCTAGGAATGATCTCAGTCATCTGCACTCAGAGGAAGGGAAAGTTTTTTGCTTTCCAGCGCCAGTAACACAAAATCTCCCTTTTGTGCATTTTCATTTCTATGCTGAATAATTTATGCAAGAGAAACCCATTTTCTCTCCAAATAAAAGAATCATTTAGAAATACTTTTATGTCAAATGGAGGAAGTTTTAAAATAAGTCAGTGGGTACAGAGAGTGTTTTCAGGCTTCCTTCTTTTTTTTTTTCTTTTTTTTTTTCCTTTTTTTTTTTAATTCTCTCATGTTGCCAGTGCTTGAACTCATTTGGCCCTGCTGGTGTTCAAGCTGGAGTTCCTGGTGGGGCACAAGGAACTAAAGGAAGATGCTTATTTATGAGAAACTTGTATCTAAAGGAAGTCTGAAAGGCATTTCATGGCCCTAAAAAGTTGAGCAGTCTGGATCTGAGGTTCTCTCCCTGCTTAATTTTGAATCATTTGGTGAATGATCAAGGTTTGAGACTTCTGGAAATAAAATTCTCCCTGGTCATTGGTGACAAGGCCTGAGGGAATGGCTGGAGATGTGTCAGGGGAGGGTTAGGTTGGATTTTGGGAAAGGTTCTTCTCCTAGAGGGTGCTGGGCACTGCCCAGGCTCCCCAGGGAATGGGCACAGCCCCGAGGCTGCCAGAGCTCCAGGAGTGTTTGGACACCACTCCCAGGGATGCCCAGGGTGGGATTTTTGGGATGTCAGGGCCATGAGCTCAATCATTGTGGGTCCCTTCTAAGTCAGGATATTCCATGATTCTAAGAAAATTGCCAAAGTTTTTAACAGAGCTTTGGGTAATCTGAATATCATCCACCATTTCCTCCACACAAATGCATTCTGAACACACTTCTGCTGAATATCTCTTTTCAGACTGTTTATTCATCTCTTTCTTAACGCAGTTTGCTGCTCTATGTGGTTTTTCTGCTTCCTCTGGTGCTGCAACTGTGCTTGTTGTCAGGCTGGCAGAGCCTGGGTGCCTGGCAGCTCTCCCCTGCACGGTACTTCCTGCCCCTGGGGAAGAAATCCCACCTGGAGACCACCACCCTCCTGCTCTACAACCACACAGGTGAGGGGGAGAGGCTTCTCCTCACCCTCCCCAGCTCTGGGTTCCAGCTGCTCCAAAGGAAAACGCAGGACAGAGCAGATGGGTGTAGATGAGGAGGGTGCAAGGGGGGATGAAGGCTTTAACGAGGGAGGGGGGATTGTCTTTAGAGGGCTGTGGAGGAAACCTATCGTGGCTTCAGCAGCTGGTGAGACCGTGATGAGAGAGAGATGTGCAACAGGGAGATAAGGTGGGGACAGGGTTTTCTCCCTGCCACAATTCCAGGGCTCTATCCAAGCAATTTCAGAGTGTGGGGTCTTCAAAGCAGGGACCACACTCCAGGCTCACTCATGCTGGGTCAAATTAATGGGCTGCTTCCAGAGTTTCATCTTCAACATTCCCATGAGTCAATGATATTTCCTGTTATTTAGCCAGAGAATGACGCTGGTATCTTCATCAGATGGGCCCAAAGGAAAATTCATTTTGTAGCACTCAGGAGAGGCTAGGGGAAAAAAGGACAATGCAAAAATTCAGTCTGAAATCCATTAACTTCCCAAAAACTAACGTGCAATGATCCAGCACACATGTGCTGGCTGATCCCCACAGTTATTAGATTTCTTCTGGTTTTGTTTGGTGGTAATGGATTTTAAAATAAAAATAAAAATAACAAATAGAAATAAAAATAAAAATTAAATTGCCAAAGACTCCTTTGTTTTCCAGTGTTATAATTCCTCTGTTTTTGGTCCTCACACCAGGCACAGACATTGATGACTTAATCCATCTGCTCCAGAGCCAGGATATTGCAGTGGAAATAGCAAAGGAGGAAAACATCACAGAGGAGCTCGAACACAACGGCGCTCTACGATTGTTCCGCGAAGATCAGGTGAGGATTTTTCTCCTCTCTCTCCGGTCTCCTCACAACAATTGAATAATTAAGCAAAGTTCCTCCATCAGCTCTCTCTGTGGGATGGCCCTGTCGACTTTTTGTAAGGTACAAAAATTAGGAAGTGTTTTGAGCAGTAAAGTCCTTGCTAGAGGAGACCTTATCTCCCTGACCCTCCACCTCAAAATGTGTATTTTTAGCATAGCAATACAGAATTCCAATACCTCATAATTTTTTTTTTTAGCAAACAAGGCATAAGTAAAGCTGTTTCAGGGCTGGATTTTCCTGGTGTTCTCCTTTTCTACTGCTTCCCTGCAGATGAGAAAAGCCAGGAGTTCTCACCTTGTTTTCCTGCTCTTTGAAGAGCTACAGGTTCACCGTGCTGTGCCACTTGGAGGCTGTCAACTGCTTCCCAGTGCTGGTGAACGTCATCAGCAATGCCCTGCTGAGATCCCTCAACTCCACCAGGCACATCCAGGTCTGGAGCCACCCCTTCTTATCTGTAAGTGAAGCCAGAAGCTGTCAGAAAACCGTTTAAAGTCTCACTAATTCATTTATCACATGTAAATCCACCTTCCTTCACCGTGCCTCTGGAACCAACACATTTGACTTCAGGAAAATCAGGTTTTTCCCGTGTGGGTCTCAAGGGCTGCTGGGTGGAGAGGGTGGCTGGGAGGGTTTCTCCAGGTGGTTCTTTATTCTCTCCAGCACATAATTCAAGCTTTGGCTCATCAGTTGGTGGAAGAGAGAGCTCCCCACAATTCTGGGATGGAGAAGTGGGACCTGCACCACCCATCTGTCCTCATCAGCAAGCACTTTGCATGGCTCTGCTTTGGGAAAACCTTCCCAAATTTGGTTTCAAATCCCTCTTTTTGTTCATACTGCCCTGTAATCCATAAGAAACGCAGTAAAATGAACGGTAAAATGAATTGTAGGCATTTTCCACAGATGCTTTGTTCTTCTGTTTTCAGCTGCGCAATCCACAATACTGGGATTATGTTATGTCCGTGTACCTCGTGTATATGCTGCTGTTATTCCCTGGTTTTCCTCCTCACTTTGCCATGGGCTACACGCAGGATTGCAAGGTAAATTCCTTGGGATGGAGCAGGTTTGGGGTGGGCAGAAGGGATCACAACTGCGCTGCCAGAAGGATGTTTTGTCGTGAACGGCGGGAGAAATGCGACACACCGTATGCGTGAATAGCAAATCTCGAAGTTTATTGAAAACTCACACATATTTATATTGGTGTTAATGAAGCTTATACATATTGCAAAAGCTGAGCTCATTATTGGTTAAAACACACTTAGATCAACCACACCTACTTCTATCTTCTAATAATTATTTTGCTTCTATGTTTGCATTCTTCTAGCTTCTCTACCTAAGATATCTACATTTTCTAGCAAGCGATTTTCTCCCCCGTCTTCCCGTTTCAGAGAAAGTCACTGTGACTTTTGTCAGTGATTGGACACTGGTTGCTTAGTTCTCAGCTTGTTTCCCTTATCCTTATCCATCGGTATCACATCGAAATGTCCTTTCTCAGCTAACCAATTATCCAAAAAGCTCTCTACAATGTTTGAGTACAGAACCATGGAATCATTTAGGTTGGAGAACACCTCTGAGGTAACTGAGCCCAGCCCTGTGATTGGCACCTTGGCGTGTTTTGACCCATGAGAAGTTTTGCAGCCAGCACCAAATATTGAAAGACAAAAGGGGGGTCGAATTTTACCCCAGAATCACAACAGTGACAGATTTTATTCCCTTTTCATTTCCTGGGGCCATTCCCATGGGTGCAGGTGGCCAACCATGCATGGGCAATAAACTACCCTTCAAAATTGTTCCTTCCCAGACGGGAGCTCGTGCCCAGCTGAGGATCTCGGGGCTCTTTCCCTCGGCCTACTGGTGTGGCCAGGCACTGGTGGACATCCCACTCTGCTGCATCCTGCTCTTCTCCATGTTTGGGATCCAGTTTGCCATGAACAGCAAGATTTCTGGCAGCGCCAGCATCACCTTCATGCTGGTACATCCCATTCTGGTCCTTGGTGCTTTGCTTGGAAGGGATTGAGGGAAAATATTTTGTGTGGGGGCAGCTGAGACACTGTGGGTGCAGGTGGTGCTGGAACACTCTTGGTCCTCTTAGTGACCTTCTTGTTTCACCTCCTATCCTTTGGGTTTCTCCAGCTGGAAATAAAAGGCAATAAATCTTGTCTTAATGCATTCTTTACACCCCAGAGTAAAATTGTGGTAATTTCTAAATGCCCTGCTCTTACTCTGTGATCATTTTCACTGCTCCCTGTTGCTTTAGATGGGTTTCTGGTGGTTTACCTCACTCAATTTTCTCCAACAAAGGCCTTTTTTTCCCTGTAGGTCACGGGGATGTTTGGTTATGGAATTTCCCTCGTTCTCTTAATCTACCTGATCTCCTTCAACTCTCGCAAAGGATGGAACTCTGATATTTGGTCTTTCATCCTGATAATGGTGAGCACATGGTTGGATAATGCACTGCAGGGATTGCAGACATGCTGAGATCTTGAGGATGAGCTAGATGTCAAAACACCAAGCAGAGATGTGGAGCAAAAATCTGGGCATGATTCATAGCAGCCAATTCTGTATTAAATTTGTGTCACCGTGTTCTGTTGCCACAATCCTGCTGTGACATGTGGGAATACCTGGATCCAACCTGAACTGGTGCAGGAATGGAGACAAAAAATGAATTTATCACTCTGCTTGACACCCCACATCCAAGAGATGTAAAGTGTTGGGACAGGACCCATCAGGCTAGCCTGACCTGGAAGGAGGGGGATTATTGCCATGGATTGGGATGGGAATGAACAGGATGGGATCCCATGTTTGACTTTTGTGCCTGGAGCAGCCCTGTCCCTGGGAAGAAGTCTCCCCAGCAGCCCAAAGCAGCAGCCAACCCTCAGACAGAGACGGCTGAGAATCTCCTGAGCCCTCTCTGTGTCTTATCTTCCTCAATTTTTTGTCCATTTTAATAAATTCAACACAGAGTTGCAGAGCTAGACCCACACAGTTTTAAGGAGCAGTTTAACCCTTCCCATCAGCTGAGTCACCCTCTTGTTTTATTTTCAGGTGTGCTTGATTTCTGTTATCATCAGCAGTGTCATCGACAACCTGGGCCGCCCCATCTCCCTCTATATTCTGTCCTTCTTGTTTCCTGTGTACTCCCTGATGTGTTTTGCCATCGATTTTGGGACTGACTCCCATGTGAGTGATGCTTCTGGGCAAGGAGAGGCCTGAAACACAGCCCTGGGTCCTCATCCCCCACCAAAGTCTGGGGGTAACTGCACCAAAATCTTGGGGTAACTGCAGCAAAATCTTGGTAAATGCCCCAAAGTCTGGTGGCAACTGCCCCAAACTCTGACAGTAGTTGCACCAAAATCTGGGAGTAACTGCACCAAAATCTTGGGGTAACTGCAGCAAGATCTGATGGTACCTGCCCCAAAGTCTGGGAGTAACTGCCCCTAAAGTCTGTTGGTAACTGCAGCAAAATTTGGTGGTAACTGCACCAAAATCTGAGGATAACTGCCTCAAAATCTGGAGATAACTGCCCCAAAATCTGGGGTTAATTGCCCCAAAATCTGGGAGTAACTGCCCCAAAATCTGGGAGTAACCACACGCTGCAGTCTGGGAAGGCTGATCCTGAGTGGGATTTTCCAGAGCGCATTGTTAAACGACTCTTTCAGCTCAGATCTCATTTCCCAGCTGCTCATCAGGGCTGAGGGTGACTTCTTGTGCAGCTGTGACTGCAGGTTAGGTAAAAACTCTTAATTTTTTCCATACAGAGTCATAGAATGGAATCATGGAATGGTTTGGTTTGGAAGGGACCTTAAAGCTCATTTCCTTCCACTCCCTGCCATGTCAGGGGACACCTTCCATTAGACCACGTTGCTCCAAGCTATATCTAAGCTGGCCTTGGACAATGCCAAGGATGGAGCAAGCACAAAGTCAATCAACTTGGCTTGACCAATCCTAAGAGAAAATCTGAAGCCACGGATCTGTCTTTGCATTGGAAAAAAAAACAAACCTGAGTTAAAATTTAGAATACTCACAAGGGGCTTTACTCCATGTCAGCTGACAGGGGTGGTGGAAAGTCAGCTGAGAATTTGACAAAACCCCCAGCTATGTGCAACACTGCTGATAAATGATAAATTACTGAGGGGTGAAGTCTCCTCTGTCCTGTCCCACTCACCTCCTCTCCACTGGGACCCAAAGCAGAGATGTTTGCCTGGGACAGAACATCTGGAAGGAGAATCTGCTCTGTGTACTGAGAGCTGTGACATGTTCTGGTGTAGCACCAGGGTTCCCAAAGCCAAACATCTGTATCTGTTCATCTGGGGAAAATCAGAAGTTTTGCAGATTTTCAAAGCATTTCTGAATGTTACTGCATTAAACAGAATGATACTAAAGAATTACACTTCTTCACTGAGTATTTTTTTTATTCTTACAGATCCTGTGGGACTCTGAGCCATTCAGTTCGGCTTCAGGCAGTCATGTACTGATTGCTGTCTTTGCAGTAAGAAAACATTTAACGTTGCTTTTATTTAGGAATGTGGGTCTCCTAATGTCACATTCTCTGGAAAAATCCCTTCACCCAGGATTTTTCTCCTGGGAAGCTGAGAAGCTTCAGAGAAAAGGAAAACAATTCTGATCTCATTTGCTTCTCCTCTGTTTTGCTGCTTTGGAATGTGTTTGGAGATTGTTTACCCACAGGTGATTGTTTCATTGGATTCTGCTGGGAGTTGTTTTTACTCCTTGGCCAATCAGGGCCCAGCTGTGTCAGGACTCTGGAGAGAGTCACGAGTTTTCATTATTATCTTTTAGCATTCTGTAATTATCCTTTCTGTATTCTTTAGTTTAGTATAGTTTAGTATAGCATTCTTTAATATAATATAGTATCACAAAATAATAAATCAGCCTTCTGAGCACATGGAGTCAGATTCATCATTCCTCCCTGCCATGAGGAAATACCATATCCTAAAGCCCCTCCTCAGTTATGAGGAAGCAGGAGGAGGAATTGGGTGGGTCTGGATGACATTTTACCCACTGTGCTAGAATAATTTCACACCTTTGAACTGGGGAAAGCAAAATGAAATAAGCCCAGATCACCTCATGCTGTCCTGTTATTTTACGGATTGGGTTTTTTCTGCCCTTAGTGCTTTCTGCAGTGTTGATTACCTAGAGTTTCAGTGTTAATGGGCCATTTTCATGTATTCTGTTTCCCCCACATACTTTATAGCACTGCCACCACCTCAGTGCCAGCTCTGGTGGGAGGAAAGGCAAGGCTGTTAATGTGGCAACCTCTGTTTTTCAGCCTTACATCCATTCTGCGCTGTTCGTTCTTCTTCTTCGCTTTTTGGAGTTAAAATATGGAAAAGCAGTGCTGAGACGGGACCCCATATTTAGGTTTGTATTAACACACATGCACATATGAGATCTAAACTCCCACCCCACTGCTTCTCCTTGAAAACATTGCATTTGTGTCCCTATTTTTAAATATAATTTTTTAATACTGGTGATCTTTTGATGACTTCAATAGCCTCTTAAATACTGCAGTGGTGTGATAATATAAAACAGCTTTTAAGTTATGTCCATAGGATGTTGCCTGTGCTGTGGGATGTACCAGCTTCTTTTTTTGGTAAAAACCAAAGATTATAAACCTCATCATTATCATCATCATCCCCAACAATAACAATAATGATGATGATTTTAATTGTAATCATTATAATATTGCATAAATTCAATCCCAGGGAAATTCCCTCTTTGGTTTATCCAAAATGCACTGGTGGAGAACAGAGGTAAAGAACAAAATCCTAAGCTAAACCTGGTGGGTTTTCAGGATTTCCCCAAGAAAAGAAAGCAGCCAGCAGCACCCCAAGGAGCTCGAGGAGGAAGATGAAGATGTCAGAGCTGAAAGGGAAGCAGTGAGAAATGCTCTGGTGGCTCCCAGTCAGGAGGAGGTACCCCTGAGTGTTGTCCTTGTTGTTTTGTTTGATTTTCTACTTGGTAAAACACAAACCTGTGCAGGGCAGGGCTCTGGCTCTGTTGTTCTCACTGGGAAAATCAAAATTCCAAAAGTGTGGGTTCCCTCAGGAGAAGAAAGCTCTTAAGAGGAACCTTGCCAATAAAGTGTCCTCTTGCACCTCATATTTGTGGTGAACTATAAAACAAAGACCTTCAGAAAGTTTTCTGCCTTTTCTAATGGAAAAAAAAATCACTGAAGGATTGATGCTAGCCAAGATAATAAATTAATCTTGCTCTTTCCTCCTCACTTTCAGGAATCAGTCATTATAGTCAGCAATCTGTGCAAGGAATATGAAATAAAGCAAGCTGGCTCACTTTTTAAGAAGAAGAAGAAAACAGCCACCAAAAACCTTTCCTTCTGTGTTAAAAAAGGTGAGACCTGGAACTGTCCTGCCAGACCTGTGTTGGACCCAGAGTTAATTCTCAGTTACCTGAGCAAGGACAGAAAGGTCAAATCTATTTTTTCTGTCGTTAAAGCACCTTCAGTCTGGGATTGATGTGTTAATGGTGCATCCTATTGATGGCCTGGGACTGTCCATTATCTAAAATAAAGATAAAATAAAGATCCTGGGGAGAGGGGACCACTTTAGCAGTGGCTCCTGGGAGCAATTCACAGCATCAGTTTTAAGTTGAAATCTTATGGGCTCTCTGAGTGTGTATTTTATACAACAAAACCATTTATTTTATATGAGCTTTGATATTAGCATGCTTCCTTTTCTATTTTTTCTTTTGTGGGACTGTATACATTGATCTATTTCTTGTATATTTATTATATATTTATGATTATTCTTATATATTTATATTTCTTGAATGGGGAATAGCCCTAAGAAATTCTGTGTATTGATTGCAGGAGAAGTGTTAGGACTTCTGGGGCCCAACGGGGCTGGGAAAAGCACAACTATCAAAATGATCACTGGAGAGACAGCCCTGACTGCTGGGAAGGTAGGATTCACCTGGGGACCAGGGATGGGCCCATGACAAAAATCCAAACCTTGCACCTCGGCTTTTTTATCAAGGCTGCAGCTTTTGTCAGAGCATTATTGGTGATCAGGGTTTTAATCGAGTGCCATCGTGCTATTAAATTAAATAATGTCTTAATAAGGTGATGGTGAGCTACTTCTAATTTTGATAAGGTGCTGCATCTGCCCTAATTGCCATATTTATATTTATATTTATATTTATATTTATATTTATATTTATATTTATATTTATATTTATATTTATGTTTATGTTTATGTTTATATTTATATTTATATTTATATTTATATTTATATTTATATTTATGAACAGTATGAAATCACTCCCTCCCCATGGATTTCCTCACTTAAACCCCATAATCTCCCCTGAACCACCCCTTGGGTGGGGAAAAATTGTAAAGGTGAGAAGACTTTCAGAAAGCTGTGACAGCAGAGAGCAGAGAGCTCAGAGCTAGCTGCAACTGCAGAGTCTGAAAGTAGAAAAATGACAACAGTACAGCAGGCAAGGATATGAAACAATGGTTTGAGTTTTAGGCTTGGCTAAGATAGACCTTAAGACTGCAGAAAAATATGCCTAGCATATGAATTGAGGGTTTTAGAGTATAAAGGTAGAAGGTTTAAGGTTTATGGTAGAAGGTTTTAAGCTTAATACTGGAGTATTGTGTATTGTTAATAGAGAGCAGACAAGCCAACATTTTGTGAAGCAGGTGTACTTTAATGTGCTTTTTGTGTACTTTAATGTGCTTTTTTCCTAGAACAACTGTCTGTAAGCTTTAGCAATGTGCTGTTGGCTAGAAAGTTTTTAAAATGCTCTGTAATAAAGAAATCTCTGGCTGCTGCTGGCTGTACATGAGCTGTTGCCATCTTCCAGTTGTCAGTGACTGTCTAGAACAACTGTCTGTAAGATTTAGCAATGAGCTGTTGGCCAGAAAGTTTTGTAAATGCTCTGTAACAAAGAAATCTTTGGCTGCTGCTGGCTGTACGTGAGCTGCTGCCATCTCCCCATTGTCTCAACCATGTACTGAGGCTGATAAAAGCTCAAGGAACAGATCCCAGCAGTCCCACCCTGCTCCTGAAAAACCCCAACACGGCCTCGCGCTGGGCAAGGCTGTGTGAGAGGACAATGCCCAGCCTGGTTGTGCAGGTGCTGCTGAAGAGGGGAGATGGAGGAGGCTCCCTGGAGCAGGCTCCTGCATTCCTGGGGTGCTGCCCCCAGGAGAACCCCCTCTGGCTGGAGCTGACCCCGCTGCAGCACCTGAGGGTCTACGCCGCCGTCAAGGGGCTGCACCAGGAGGACGCGGCTGCTGCTGTGCACAGGTACATGTGTGTGAAAAACAACCATCACTTGCTTTCAAAATTGTAAAAGTTTGATAGTAATAAAAGGGTTATAATAAAGTAGTAATATAATTAGAGTAATAGCAATTTGGACTGTTTGGATTAGGACAATATGAGACAATAGAACAAAGAGTTGCGGACGGTCCAGGTACTTTTCTGGGCAGTATAAGCCTGAAAAAGGACCCACGTTAACAGAGGATTAACCCTTAAAAACAACAGCCTGTTGCATGTTCCTACACCTCATACATGATGCATAAATTCCATTCAAACACAAGATTCTGTCTGGGCAGTGTCAACTTCTTCCTCTGAATCCTGACCATGTCTTCAGGGCTGAGCAAGGCAGGAAGAAGTTGGTTTCTCCTGATAAGGGAACAATAAATTCTTTTTTCTCTGAAAGATTTAGGTGTCCTGTAGCTGCTATCTGCTGCAAGTACCTCATTCATTTCTTAAAAAAAATCTCACATATATATTTTAACATTATGTTAAAATATTTAACATAAATAAATATAAAATAATATAAAATATAAAATAATATAACATTATGTTAGTTTCTATTTTAGCATTATGTTATAACCTGAACTATATTTAACACACTACTTAAAAAAATTAATACAGCATAACCTTCTAACATAACACATATAATGTTCATTTTAATACTTGCAAAAAACCAATCATGAAATACTCATTTTTCACACATGGAGGGTTGGGATGGTCCAAGTTCCACCCCTCAGTCATGGGGAGGGGACCAGAGAGTCAAAATTCACAGAGGAAACTTGGAAAGAAATCAGGAAACTCAGCTGCAAAAGTGCTTTTGTGCTTTAGTGAATGGGTTTAGAAAACCTCCAATTTTCCTGAGTGTGTTTGGTGGGGATAAATTTATCACTAATGCCCTTTTAAGAACGTTATCTTTAGGCAGCTTTTCTGAAATCTCTGAGGTTAGAGTCTGGCACCACAAGAAAGGGTGCTGAGCTGACACTGGCAAGGGGAATGGATTTGCAATGCTGTTGACACTGGTGATGGGTTTAGAAAAGAGCTTGTGGCTTCTTCAGTGCATTCTGCTTCAAATACCCTCTGCATTTTAGTAACACAATAAATGTTTAATGAAAACAAGCAGGAGTCGAGAGCAAGGGTAGAAAAGTTCCTTTTTCTTGTCATTTTGGGGACACTTGATGAGAGTATTGATTTGGAGTTATAAAAATGTTCTTTTTTCATTTTCCCTGCAGAATTGTGAACGCTCTGGAGCTTCGAGACTACTTAAACAAAAAAGTCAGAAAATTACCTCCTGGGATAACCAGAAAGGTGTGTTTTGGGTCACCTATAATGAGCACAGCAATGCTCAAACACTAATTAAAACTCCCCTTTCTGAGTGGAGGGACCAAGCTGTGCCCTGAGCTACCCGGGAGCGCCTCGTGCTGGGTGGGGCGATGGAACTGAGCCTTTCCCAAACCCACATTTCATAAAGCACAATTCCCATAAATGAGGAGGTGCTGTCCACAGCTGAGTGTGGTCACAGTGCCAGGAGGTTTGGCTGAGTCCTTTCTCTGTGTCACAGCTGTGTGTGGCACTGTCCTTGCTGGGCAACCCCTCCGTGCTGCTCCTGGACGAGCCCTCCACCAGCATGGATCCCAACGGGCAGCGCTGTGTCTGGTGAGCAGGAAAATGTTACAAAGAGAAGTGTTCTGAAAGCTTTATTCTGATTCTTATTACTCTTTCTTTTAGTTGCTGTTAATACGTTTTTCTTTGTACCTTTTAAAAGTTTTGAGGCTCCTTTGCCTTTCTCCTAATCCCACCTCACAGCAGGACGTGAGCGCATTAGTAATTAATTACACCACACTCATTAGTACATTAGCCAGAAAAATCTCAAAATTGGAGAAATCTCCAATTAGCAAACCAAAACCACTACATTAAATTAGTGTTCCCACCATGAGAAAGCTGTGTGTGGCACTGTCCTTGCTGGGCAACCCCTCCATGCTGCTCCTGGACGAGCCCTCCACCAGCATGGATCCCAACGGGCAGCATGGATCCCACCGGATCCCCAATAGGATCTGGTGAGCAGGAAAATGTTACAAAGAGAAGTGTTCTGAAAGCTTTATTCTGATTCTTCTTACTCTTTCTTTTAGTTACTGTCAATACATTTTTCTTTGTACCCTTTTAAAGTTTTGAGGCTCCTTTGCCTTTCTCCTAATCCCACCTCACAGCAGGACGTGAGCGCATTAGTAATTAATTACACCACACTCATTAGTACATTAGCCAGAAAATCTCAAAATTGGAGAAATCTCCAATTAGCAAGCCAAAACCACTACATTAAATTAGTGTTCCCACCATGGGAAAGCTGTGTGTGGCACTGTCCTTGCTGGGCAACCCCTCCATGCTGCTCCTGGACGAGCCCTCCACCAGCATGGATCCCAACGGGCAGCATGGATCCCACCAGATCCCCAATAGGATCTGGTGAGCAGGAAAATGTTACAAAGAGAAGTGTTCTGAAAGCTTTATTCTGATTCTTATTACTCTTTCTTTTAGTTGGTGTCAATACATTTTTCTTTGTACCCTTTTAAAGTTTTGAGGCTCCTTTGCCTTTCTCCTAACCCCACCTCACAGCAGGAAGTGAGCACATTAGTAATTAATTACACCACACTCATTAGTACATTAGCCAGAAAATCTCAAAATTGGAGAAATCTCCAATTAGCAAACCAAAACCACTACATTTAATTGGTGTTCCCACCATGGGAAAGGGATGGGAAGCCAAAAGGAGAAGCTTGAAGTTACAGGAAAAGTGTTTTACCCCATCCACAGATGGTGCTGTCCCTCACATTGCAATGGTTCTGTTGGAAAATACATTTCTTGTTTCTCTCAAACTCAGGGATGAAAAACTATTTAACCTTCATCCTTTTTGCAAGATGTAGGGCAGTCCTGAATGGGATTTGGGAGAATTCATGAAGAAACTCAAGTCAAAAGTATTTTTTGTCATTATTTCAAAGCATTACCATGCACTCATTAATCTAAAGTTGCTGCACGTGAAAATTTTATTCTTATTTTAGGGGAAAGGCATTTGGATGGACAAAGAACAATGAATGTCACTGACATATTTTCTGAAAAATACCTTTGCCAGGATTTTTCTCCTGAGGAGCTGAGTAGCCTCAGAAAAAAATCTGATGCCTTTGGAATGTGGTCTGGGGATGGTTTACCAGCAGGTGCATCTTTGATTGGTCTCATGTGGTTGTTTTTAATTAATGACCAATCACAGGTCCAACTGTGTCGAGGCTGTGAGCAGTCACGGGATTTTATTATCATTCCATTCTTTTTCCTTGCTAGCCTTCTGATGAAATCCTTTCTTCTATTTTTTTAGTATAGTTTTAATATATCATTATAATATAATATAATATAATATAATATAATATAATATAATATAATATAATATAATATAATATAATATAATATAATATAATATATAATAATTATATATTATTATGTATAATATATAATATAATATTATATTAATATCTAATATTATATATTATAATATATAATAATATATAATGATATATAATGATATATAATGATATATAATTTATATTATATTATATTATATTATATTATATTATATTATATTATATTATATTATATTATATTATATTATATTATATTATATTATATTATATTATATTATCAGCCTTCTGAAACATGGAGTCAATATTCTCATCTCTTCCCTCATCCTGGGAACCCACAAACACCACCCCAAATGATATTTCTAAGGAGTGTTGGATTTTGTTGGTTATTTTTATTTTTTTTTTCATTCTGATCCTCAGGAAAACCATCCGGGATGCCCTGAAAAGCAAGGAGTCAGGAGCCATCCTGACCACACACTACATGGAGGAGGCAGAGGCCATGTGTGACCGTGTGGCCATCCTGGTGTCCGGGCAGCTCCGGTGGGTGACAGCACCTGGCAGAGCTGGAGCTCACCCAGCCCACTCCTCCAGCCTCTCCTGCGAGGGGTTTTATTGGGATAATGCCAATATTGCCAGACAGGACGTGCCTGAGCTTGTCTGGCCCTTGGTGCTGAGCCAAACAGTGGCACTGTGGTGTTTCACCCCAGAGACACTTTGGGCTGGCTGGGTGTGTGGTGTTTCACCCCACAGACACTTTTGCCTGCCTGGGTGTGTGGTGTTTCACCCCACAGACACTTTTGCCTGGCTGGGTGTGTGTTGTTTTCACCCCACAGACACTTTTGCCTGCCTGGGTGTGTGGTGTTTCACCCCACAGACACTTTTGGCTGGCTGGGTGTGTGGTGTTTCACCCCACAGACACCTTTGGCTGCTGGGTGTGTGGTGTTTCACCCCAAGGACACTTTTGGCTGGCTGGGTGTGTGGTGTTTCACCCACAGACACTTTTGCCTGGCTGGGTGTTGCAGTTGGCACTGCAGACAAGTCCAGGCCTGCAGGAGCTCTGGTGGTGCTGGGATGGAGCTTCCCCCCATAACAGGGGCTGCTCCTCAGGTTTCCCTCTGTGGAGAAGCTTTAAGGGGATGGTGAAGGAAAGGAGTCGGTTCTGAGGGAGGGTTTGGATCCAGAGCTTTTTTCTGGCCTCTGAATGCAGCACCAGCTCCAACAGAACTCCCTGAGCCCGTGGCTGCTGCTCCTTTAACCCCGGGGAGAGGGGCAGGGAAGGGGCAGGGAGCCACCAACCAGGGACAGGAGGGGAGGGACAAAGGGACAAAGGACACCTGGATGGCCCAATGCCCCCCAGGGGTAGAGGGCATCCTTTGAATCTGCCCAATCACTCGAGGCCCTTCTGGAATTCCAGGACTGACAGACAGTGCTGGGAGGGGAAAGGAGAGGTGACTGACACAGCTGGCAGGGAATTATCAGGGAGGGATCCGAGGTTCTGAGGTAAACCCTGAAATCACAAAGCAATATATTTCATGAAGTGTGCCATGGTTTCCTTCTCAGGAAGAAGCAGGTGCTGAGGTGACAATGATTTCACTGTCACCTCCGTGCCTCCCTGCCCTGCAGGTGCATTGGCTCCATCCAGTACCTGAAGAGCAAGTTTGGCAGAGGATATCTCCTGGAAATCAAGGCCAAGGATGCAGAGAGCTCTGATGCTCTGCACGCTGAGGTTCTGAAGATTTTCCCTGGTGCAGCCCGCCAGGAGAGGTAACTGCAAAATGTGGGATGAGGAGGGGATTCAACCCTGCCTCATCCTTGAGAACAGCCCTGGTGGGGTGGCCAAACACAGTTGGAGAGGGATGAACAGCTCCCTGATTTACAATGTCACCACATCCAGCCCTCCTGTGATCCCAGCAGCAGGACACCCATACAGGTTTGACCCCAGAACCTCAATACAGAGCAAGAATCACCTTTTCTCCTGTTTCCTCAAGGTTCCCCTCTTTGCTTGTCTACAAGGTCCCAATGAGAGATGCCCTGCCCTTGTCCCAGTCCTTCTCCAAGCTGGAGGAAGGTAAGAGCAAAACCAGGTGACTTTTTCAAAAGGCAGAACAGCAACTGCTCATTTGCAACCTTTTCCCCATTTCTCCACAGCCAAACGAAGCTGCAGCCTCGAGGAGTACAGCTTCTCCTTGAATACTCTGTCTCAGGCAGGTGAATTTTATTTGTGCTGTAAAGGCAGGAGCAGGGACAAAAGCTGCAGCCAAACCCAGGCTGTTGCAGTGGCCAAAAGGCAGCTCCACCAAAAAACTGTCCAAGGCTGGTGGGTGAGGGGTTCTCTACTGGCAAAGTGGTGGGAAATGGTTTGGTTTTTTTACTGCCAGGATTTTTCATGGTGGGGACAAGTGTGGATGAAATCTCAAACCCCCCTTGGTCGAGGAAGGCACACAGAATACCCAAGGAGGGAGCTACCCATGCCCAGCCCCTCAGGGTGCCCTGAAAACAGCAGATTATTGAGTGGTGCTGGTACCAGGCTGGTGGCAAAGATGAGGAATGTCTAAGTCAATCCATTGGTGGGGAAAACCTGTATGGAAATACCTACAGGCAGGGGATGCCTGTCTGGTTAATCCAGAGAGCACAGGAGGCTCAGCTCCTCTACATCCTTACATCCATAAAAGCAGATATCTGTGGGGAAAAACCTGTGTGATACAATGGTCTCCCCAAGCCAGGTCTCACAAGCTCTTGGAGATCTATCTCACACCCAAGAGAGCTCAGCTGCCTTAGAAGGCATAAAATCAGCAGGATGGCTTCTGTGGTAGTGTTGGAAATGAAAAAGTTTTAATAAAAGGCAAAATAACAGAACTCTTTACAGAGAAAAGCCAAGCCAGGTGCAAGAGGTTCTTGCTCCTGGTAAAACACCTCATAAAAGCAATTAGTTTATTTGTTCTCTTCTTTTTCTAGTAAATTGCTTAGGTGGGACTTTTTGGCTCCTGTTCAATTGACTGTCCTTAAATATGAAGTGAAGTCTCCCAGGTCCTATGAGGTGTCTTTTTTTGCTGATTGAGGAAAGAAACTTCTGGGATTTTTTCCTTTTTAAGGAGACACATTTCCTTTTTAAGGGGGCACATTCCTACATCTTATTGGAATTTGCATTATTTTATAATGCAATTATACCATCTGTGGGGAAAACCTGTATGGAAATAGCTACAGGCAGGGGATGCCTGTCTGGTTACTCCACAGAGAAAGGAGGCTCAGCTTCTCTACATCCTTACATCCATAAAAGCAGATATCTATGGGGAAAAACCTGTATGGAAATACCTACAGGCAGGGGATGCCTGTCTGGTTACTCCAGAGAGAAAGGAGGCTCAGTCCTGCTCCCAAAAAGCCTCCCCAGACCCCTCCCAGGGCTGCAGAGCTGTGCCTCCTGCAAAGGAGCATCACAGATAAATAACCCAAGCATTACCTTGCCCATTTCAGGTGTTTCTGGAGCTCTCCCGAGAGCAGGAAAAGGAAAATTTTGATCTGACTTTGGATGGGACTTTTGACTGGAAGCAGCTGCAGCAGGAGGACTGTTGAATGCTCATTTATGCCTTGCTCAGTATTAACCAAAGTGCACACATTTACTGCTACTCTCAGTGTACCATGGGGAGGGGAGGAGGCTCCTCTGTGCTGCAGAAGGTGTTTCACCTGCAGGGCTCTGCTCCAAGCTGCACTTCCAAAGCTGCCTGATCCAATAGTGCCTGTTTTGGGGAAAGCCCTTGGCAAGCCAGGCAGGGTGAAGCAGGAGGACTGAAAGCTTTGCAGAGAAAAGGGTCCCAATCCATCCCTATGGATGAAAAATCTCTCTGGATCTGGGTGCACCACTGTATCTGGACACGCTCTGCCCTCCTGGGTTCCTGTCCCACCCATGTCTGGGACTCTGCCTGTGATGTGTTCTTACTGGAATTTGCATTCTTTTATAATGCAATTATACCGTTTTTATACCCTTCCAATAAATGCCTCTATAGAACAAACTGCTCATCCTCATCTGTCATCATTGCTGGGGACCCTGAGGAACAGCTCCAGCTGCCTCCCCTGGGCATGGGGGTGATGCAGAGGGCAGGGAGATGTTACCTGGCCCAGCAGATGCTCAGCCCTGCCCTCCCTCCACTCTGGGGTGAGTGGGTGTCAGTCCTTCCCCTGGAACCACCCAGGGGGAGCAGAGAAGGTTCCAGGGATTCCTTGGAGCCCCTTCCAGTTGCTAAAGAGAGCTGGAGAGGGACTTTTTACAAGGGCAGGGGGTGATGGGACAAGGGGGAATGGTTTCAAACAGAAAGAGAGGAGGTTTAGATTGAATATTGGGAAAAAAATCTTCCCTGAGAGGATTTTTATACCCTTCCTATAAATGTCTCTATAGAGCAAACTGCTCATCCTCATCTGTCATCATTGCTGGGGACCCTGAGCAACAGCTCCAGCTGCCTCCCCTGGGCATGGGGGTGATGCAGAGGGCAGGGAGATGTTACCTGGCTCAGCAAATGCTCAGCCCTGCCCTCCCACCACTCTGGGGCCAGTAGTTCTTGGTCCTTCTCCTGAAAACCACCCAGGTGGAGCAGGGAAGGTTCCAGGGATTCCTTAGAACTCCTTCCAGTTGCTAAAGAGAGCTGGAGAGGGACTTTTTACAAGGGCAGGGGGTGATGGGACAAGGGGGAATGGTTTCAAGCAGACAGAGAGGAGGTTTAGATTGAATATTGGGAAAAAAGTCTTCCCTGAGAGGGAGGTGAGAGCTTGCCCAGGGTGCCCAGAGGAGCTGTGGCTGCCCCTGGATCCCTGGGAACATTCAAAGCCAGGTTGGATTTGGTTTGGAATAACCTGGTCTAGTTAAAAGTGACCCTGCTCACTGCAGAGGGGTTGGATGATGTGATCTTTAATGGTCCCTCCCAACCCAAATTATTCAATGACTTCCCTCCTTTTATCCCTGTGCCCAGCTCGTTTGCAAAGGTTAAAACTCTCCCAGAAAATTCTCCAGTTCTCTCCAGGCAGTCCCAGTGGTGGCTGTGTTGCAATCACTGCTTGTGCACATCCCACACTCAGCTCCAAAACACATTTTGGCAGTTGGAGGACACATCTTCAGGGACACCCTGCTTGTTTCCTTTTTTTTTTGGTATAATGAAAAAGAAACTTTTGTAATTGCATTGTTTATTAACTACTTTATGGTTGATAATTATTATTATATAATTATTATAGTTATTTTTAGTTATTATTATTATATATAGTTATTATATTTGTTTATTACTTGTTTAAAGCTGTTGCTTGCACAACAGCTCCCTTCCTACCCTGTACCCCTGAGAAATGGGTAAATGAAGTCATCAAATGTTTGTGTCCCCTGTTCACACACTCAGCCTCAGGAAATGGGGATTCTCTGAAAGGGAAGAGTTTTATTTGCTGCTCTGGGGTATCAGTAGCAGTGGAGAACTCAAGCCATGAGCCTCCAGAGATAAATACCATTTATATGATCTGTTGCTGTTGGAGTTTTCATTTCCCTCAGCATTTTGTGGTTTGTGCCTCTGCAGATGCTGCTTTGAGTGGGTTTGTGAAATCCACTCTGCTCTGCCCTCTGGGTCCTGCTGTGACACAGAAATGTGGGAAACCTTCCCTTGACCACCCAGCATGATGGGCCTGCTCTCTTTGCAGACCTTTGCATGATGTAAAGACTCAAACAGCACCAAAATCCCCAGCAAACAAGTCCTGTCCCAGAGAGAGCATCTCTGGAGCTGGAAAGAGGAATTCCTTCCACTGCTGCTGTTCCTTCCAAGGAGCCACCACCCCTCCCTCCCTCAGCTCTGAGGGATTATTCCCCCTGATATTGGACATTTTCCATTGCAGAGGAAGGTGAAGCAAGCAGAGCTCACTCCATCACCTCGTGCACAAGGAGGAGAAGGAAAAGACCCCAAAGAGTCCCCAGATGGAGCTGTTGGAGCTGGGGCTTTGCCTCAGGCTGGAGGGAAGGGGGACAGGGCTGGTGGCACTGCCAGCACACAGGGGACAGCTCCAGGCCCAAGGCCAGCACTGGGAGAAAGGGGCTCTGTCACCAGCACAAAGCAGAGTTTAGCCAGCAAGAGGGAACAAACAAAAGTTCTCAAAAAGTTCATGAGGACTTAACTTTTCCATTGGGGGAAAGAAAAAAAAAAGGAAGAAGAAAGAACAAGAGAAGGGTTTCCTGGAAATGAACTGATTCCTTAAATATTCCCCTTGGAGTTTGCTCCCCCCTGAGCTGAGGGCTGAGGGAGGAGAAGCATCCCCAGGAGCTCTGCCTGTGAGAGGAGGCGCTGGCAGATCCTGCTGTGGTGTGGATTCCTGCTCCAGCACAAAACCAGCCCAGAAGGGCCCTAACTCTGATTATTCTCCCTATTTCCCAGCCCAGCACGAGGCTCCTTTGCTGTTAAAGCTGGAGCAGAGCCTGCTGGCCATGCCTGGGGGTGAATCCATCCTCCCTATTGTATTTGCAGGGTGCCCTGTGGCAGGGGGGAATGATGAATCTGACTCCATGTGCTCAGAAGGCTCATTTATTATTTTGTGATACTATATTATATTAAAGAATGCTGTACTAAACTATACTAAAGAATACAGAAGGGATATTTACAGAAGGTTAAAAAAGATAATAATGAAAATTCCTGACTCTCTCCAGAGTCCTGACACAGCTTGGCCTTGATTGGCCAAAGAGTGAAAACAGCTCACAGCAGAACCCAATGGAACAATCACCTGTGGGTAAACAATCTCCAAACACATTCCAAAGGAGCACAACAGAGGAGAAGCAAATGAGATCAGAATTGTTTTCATTTTTTCTCTGAGGCTTCCCAGGAGAAAAATCCTGGGCAAGGGAATTTTCTAGAAAATTTGAATCCATCTTCCCAGCTCCCACTGCTCCTTGCAGGAACCCAGCAAGAACTCGGCCTGACCAACAGAGAGATTCTCATTTCTTACATTTAATAATGCCCCCTTTATCCAGCCAAAGGACAAAGCACACAAAGGGCCATTCAGCAGCTGCCTCCAGTGCTGATCCCCAGGCACCACATCCCAAATTGTCCCCCTGCAGTGACAGCCAGGAGCAGCCCAAGCCTTCCAGGCCAGGTGAGAAAAACTCACCCTGTTGGGGTTTTTTTTTTGGGGGGTTGAGGACCAAGAGAGACAGGCTCAAGGTTTGGGAGTTTGGGGACAGTGTTTGACCCTGTGGGATTTGGGGAGCAAAGAGGTGTTTGGTGTCTGGACAGGAATATTGGGGTTCTCCAGGTTTCCCCAAAACTGTGAATGAAATCAGCATTAAATGCTAATTAAGCAACACCCCCGAAGTGCAAGGAAGCAAACCCAACAAAAGTGGTATTTCTGAGAAGTCCAAGGAGCTTCCCAAAAATCAGTGATGCAAGATCCAAAGCAGCTGAGGCCGAATCCTGCGGCATGAGAGGAGGGGGAGGTTTGGGATGCCAAGCCCAGGGCTGGTGTCCTGCAGAGGAATCCCGAGGTGGGGCTGTGCCTCTGTGTCCTGTGCAGGTGCCTGGCACATCCCCAGCCCTGTGCAGCCCCTCACAGGCTCCCTGGATCCCCCTGCAGACACCTCCAGAGCTTGGAGCTCAGCTGGACACAAAACACCCATGTTCCAAACAACCCAGAGGGAAAAAACCCCAGAATGACAGGAGAGAGGAGTGACAGCAAGGAGAAAGCTCTTTGTGTGTGTCCTGGGAGGAAAAGCACTGTGAACAGGGGGTGTCACCTGCTCTGGGCACCTCCAGCCCCTTCAGCACAGCTCCTGTCCCTGCATCACCTCTGCTACATCCCAGAGCAGAGCCAGATGTTCCCCTGATGCCTTGAGAAGGCTGAGCTGGAGCAGAGGCTGGGCAGAGTTCCAGAATAAAGCAGGGATTTATTCAAAGCATCTCCTCCATGGATCCACCTTGGGCAGCACCAGAGCCCAGCCAGGGCTGCACCCAAGATGAACCAAAATGGCCCCAAAATGCACGGCCGGGCACGGGGTCTCTCCCTTGGATCAGTTCTGCTCCATTTGCATCTTGCAGTTCATTGTCCCATTCCAGCTTTAGCCCATCCAGTCCCATCCTTGTTTTTCTCTCTCCAGCCCATGGTGTTTGTGCTCTTGGGCTCTGAGATGTGGATCATTTGTCCTTGGTGCCCAGCTGGAGCAGGAATTGTTTTGTCTCCCTGCTCTGTGATCAGAGTGTGGGTAAACTCTGATCCAACACCTAATTGATGCCTTGAGAAGGCTGAGCTGGAACAGAGGCTGGGCAGAGCTAAAGAATAAAGCAGGGATTTATTCAAAGACCTCAATGGATCCACCTTGGGCACCACAAGAGCCCAGCCAGGGCTGCACCCAAGATGAACCAAAATGGCCCCAAAATGCACGGCCGGGCACGGGGTCTCTCCCTGGGATCAGTTCTGCTCCATTTGCACCTTGCAGTTCATTGTCCCATTCCAGCTTTAGCCCCTGCAGTCCCATCCTTGTTTTTCTCTCTCCAGCCCACGGGGTTTGTGCTCCTGGGCTGAGATTTGGATCATTTGTCCTTGGTGCCCAGCTGGAGCAGGAATTGTTTTGTGTCCCTGCTCTGTGCACAGAGCTCAGCATCCCCTGATGTGAGCCCAGAGCCACACACTGAAGCAGCACAGAACCTGAAAAATAGAAAAGCTAAACCTGAGGCATCACTCCAAGCAGCAGAATTGAGGCAAGGCAGATGCTGGCAACCTCCACAGCTCAGAGGCCAATTCTCTTTTTCCATTCACTTGAGATGAAAGAGGAAATGGGGGTTGGATTCTGTGTCCACGTGTGGAGGGGAGCAGGGTAGATCAGCTCCTCAGCCTGGGAGTACCAGGCTGTTGGAAAAGCATCTCTCAGCTTTTAATTTGTAAAGCATTTCAGCCTGAGTTACTCTGCAGGTGAAGCTGAGATGCATTTTCCTCCTGCTCTGCTGCTTCCTGATTCATCTCAGCACCCCAAAGCCCTTTGGAGACTTCCAGCCCCAAATATTCCCTTTAACAGCAGATGGCTCAAATATCAGGCAGAAGAGGACGTGTGGCTGTGGCAGCAGCCAAACCCAACAAAATATTTGCTTCAAAGCAGGAGGAAGGACAGCGTGTCCAGCTGGGAAAAGCAGGAAATGGTTTCTGAAAGAATGAAAGAAGGGATGGAGAAGGGGATGATTGTGTAAGACATGATGTTTCAATTAGAACAGGCCTGAATGATAGCAGCAGTTCATGAACTCGTGTTCTAGGCAGAGTGGAGATGTTGGGTTTGTTCCTGTGCAGCTCCATCCTGGCACAGACAGCAGATGGCTCCATGGGCAGGTGAGGGGGGACGTGGGCTGTGCCCCAGCTGAGCAGGAACACCCCTGGGTGTGTGTAACCCCAGTGGACAGCACTGGCAGGAGGATGGAATCCACCCCTCGTGCTGGCATTTGTGTTTTCAGGGTGAGTTTTGGTCATTTGGAATGATCAGAAGCCATCTGGGCCAGTGTGGCAGCAGCTCTGTGGGCACAGAGAGAAACACAGCTCTGCCAGGCATCGTCCTGGGGGAGGCTGTGAGAGGATCAGAGAAAAGAATGAGAAACAATTCTCATCTTAACCTGCTGCACCTGGCATTGGGAACAGGTAGAACGTGTCACAGAGATTTGTTCACCAAAGGATGGCTTCTTAATTGGCCAGCCTTCTGATGAAATTCTTTCTTCTATTCTTTTAGTATAGTTTTATTGTAATATATCTCATAAAATAATAAATAATAATTTATAATAATAATAATTTAAAATAATAAAATAAATTATTATCATAAAATAATAAAAAATAATAAAATAATAAATAAAATATAAGCCTTTTGAAACACGGAGTCAGATCCTCTTCTCTTCCTCAATCTGAACATGGTCACAGGGAAACCTCTGCGAGCTGCTGCTGCTGGCACAAGCCGTGGATGCAGCTTCCATAGGGAAAATCCCGACAGCCGGGATATGGGAGCAAGGAATGGGGGCCAGCAAAGCCTCTGGCTCTGGGGGGACACGGCCAGAGGGTGTCCCGACAGCTGCGGGCTCCTTTTCCCCTCCTCTCCAAGCCAAACAGAGTTCGTGCCCTTTTTTTGTTCCTTTGTTTTGCACGCGGGAGCAATTCCGCACAAAGGCTTTCCCAGAAAAAACGATGCGGGGCTTTTCCTTGGCTTTCCTGGAAGGATGAATCACCCCGCGCTCCTTTTTTGGGGGGTCCCGGCGGCCGGGGGGGCGCGACCCGGTGTGACATCCGCGCTCGGGCTGTGCCACCTCCTGGTGGCAGCGGGCGGTGCATCCCTGGATCCCTGCGTTCTTAAATCCCTGCATCCCGGACTCCTGGCGTCCCCGAATCCCTACATCACTGAATCCCTGAATCCCTGTATCCCCACATCCCTCCATCACTGCAGCCCCACATCCCTGCATCTCTGTGTCCCTGAGTCCCCACATCCCTCCATCCCTGCATCCTTGCATCCCTGTGTCCCCATATCCCTGCAACCCTGAATCCCTGCATCCCTGTGTCCCTGAATCCCCACGTCCCCACATCCCTGAATCCCCACATCCCTGAATCCCTGCATCCCCACATCCCTTAATCCCTGCATCTCTGAATCCCCACATCCCTGAATCCCCGCGTCCCCACATCCCCGAATCCCCACATCCCTAAATCCCTGCATCCCTGAAGCCCCGCGTCCCCACATCCCTGAATCCCTGCATCCCTGAGTCCCTGAATCCCTGAATCCCTGCATCCCCACATCCCTGAATCCCTGCATCCCCACATCCCTTAATCCCAGCATCTCTGAATCCCCACATCCCCATGTCCATGCATCCCTCCATTCCTTCATCCCTGCATCCCCTCATCCCTGAATCTTTGCAACCCTGAATCCCTGCAGCCTCACATCCCTCCATCCCTGCCTCCCCTCCATCCCCACATCCCTGCATCCCCTCCATCCCCACATCCCTGCCCAAACCCTAGCCCCCCACAGCTCTGCATCGCCAGGAGTTTCTGGTTTTGTTGCCCAGCTGAGCCAGCCCAACTTTTCTTCCCAAGCCCAACTTTTATTCCCAGGCCTTTCCCGCAGCTCGGCGCCGCCGCTGGGGGGCTTTGGGAAGGAGGAGGTGGAGAAGCCGCCCCACAGGTGCTGGGATGTGGCTGGTGGCCACGGGGGTGCAGCAGCCACCAGCAGCAGCAGCAGGGATGTTCCCTTCTCAGCCTGGCCGTGGTGGAGCTCTGACCTCATCAGTGGCATCAGAGGTTTGGGGGCAGACGGGTTCTGGAATTCCCTTCGCCCAAAGGGAAATTAATATCAAATATATCCACTTGATACTGAAGGGAAAGAGTGGAAAATAAATGGATGTTATTCCAATATATCCCTGTCTCTCCTCCAGTGCCAGCTTCCCTGAAATTCTGCTATGCCCATGGCCAGGGGGGTGGAATTAGGTGATTTTTATCCAAACCCAAACCATTCTTTTATTCTGTATCATGGGAAGACATCCCAGCCCTTCCTGCTGCAGTTTGGGATTCTGGCTATCTGCAGCCTTTAATCCCTGCTCAGCTGAGGAGAGAGGTTCTGGTCAGTCCTGCCTCAGTGCTGCCAGATCAGACCCTGATTTTTGCAGCCATTACTCTCCTGCCAGTCCCACACCAAGCTCCATAAATCTGGGTCTCCTTTCCCCCTGGAGGATGCTCCAGTTCAGGGCAAGAAGGAGCAGTTAATTGGTAAGGAAAGAATAACAAAGTGTGGGCACAGATCCAAAACCAGGATTTATTTAGGAAGATTTTCTGGTTATTATCTACTTAGGAACGGAGGATTTGTCAGAACAGATCAGAGCATTTTCATGGAATCTGGCATCCTGCATGGAGTGGTGATAGTGAGAGGATGTTCCTGGGGAAGCTCTCTGCATTCTCTCAGAAGTGCTTGATGCTGTTGGAAAGGGGGGCAGAGGCAATGCTGAGGTAAAACCAGAACCAGCAGCAAAGTGCAGTGCCTGTCACACTGGAACCAGCTCCAGCCTGAGAAATGGGGGGGATGCTCCCCTGCTGCAGGATGGTGAGAGCTGCCCTTGGGTTATTGTGTTACTGTGTGAAAATAAACCCAAATCCTTCCCCAGCTCAGCCCCAAGTCCAGCCACGTCCCCCTGGCTCAGCCACAAGGACCCACCACTGCTCTGGGTCACAGCTGGGGACACAGAGCACAAAACCCCCCAGGCTCCACCAAGAAACACATTTTGGATATTCAGCACTGGCATTCCAGCAACAACAACGTCATCCTGAGCCACGGAGCACTTGGGCAATGTTTGGTTTGTGAGGCGGGGCTGGAGCTGCTGCAAAACCAATCCCTGTTCTTAAAAAGAAAACATTCTCTTGTAAACAAGTGGAAAAAACACCCCACGTGTGTGTATGCAAAGGAAAGAGGACTGGGAAATGCCTTTTCTAACACAGGATGAGGCTCTGGAAGGGCAGTGGAGATGAAGAATTTTGTGGCAGAGGGGGAGAGTGTGGGCTGGGCTGAGGTGGCTTGCTGCTCTAGCTAAATATAAATATAAATATAAATATAAATATAAATATAAATATAAATATAAATATAAAGATATTATCATATTTATATTTATTATATAAATATATAATAAATATAAATTATATATTATAATTTATAATATATAAATTAATTTATTAATATAAATATTAATATATATTTATTAATATATAAATATCTCGATAAATATATAATAATTATGCTATTATAAATATAAATGTGATTATATGATTATAATTAGAGTTCATCAAGTGGGGCTGGAGGAACAGCAGGAACCTCTCCAGAAGAGCTGTCTCCAGTTCAAGCACAGCTCCTGGGCTGGTGTGTGGAGGAGAACATCCTGAGAAGCCCCTTATTGTATTTGCAGGGTGTCCTGATGAAGGAAAGAATTATGAACTTGACTCCATGTGCTCAGAAGGCTAATTTATTATTTTATTATACTATATTATATTAAAGAATGCTATACTAAACTATACTAAAGAATACAGAAGGGATATTTACAGAAGGTTAAAAAAGATAATAATGAAAACTCCTGACTCTCTCCAGAGTCCTGACACAGCTGGGCCCTGATTGGCCAAAGAGTGAAAACAACTCCCAGCAGAACCCAATGGAACAATCACCTGTGGGTAAACAATCTCCAAACACATTCCAAAGCAGCAAAACACAGGAGAAGCAAATGAGATCAGAATTGTTTTCCTTTTCTCTGAGGCTTCTCATCTTCCCAGGAGAGGAATCCTGGGCAAAGGGATTTTCCAGAGAATGTGAATGCCACATCAGCTCAGCTCATGGAGGGATGGGGGTTCAGCCCTGCACCAGCTCCATGGCTGGGGCACCCCAGGATGCTCTGTTCTCCCCCCTCTGTGCTCCCTGAGCAGCTGCCTTGGTTTCATCCCCAGCACTCAGAGGCCACAGCAGCTCCTGTCACTGTCACACAAGGGAGCTGCTTCCCACACCAGGTGCAGGGAGATTTTCCATCACCAATTCCCGCTGCCCTGAGGCCTCTGAGAGAGGAGGATGCTCTGGAACCCTCCCTGGCCTGAGCCCCACCCTGGACAGCCCCAAAGGAGGCTCAGGTTTCCTGGCTGCAGCAGAAGGAGCACACCAGGTGTGTCAGGTGGGTTTTGTCTGTGTGTCCTGTGTTGTCCCCACGTCCCTGCCACCCTCCAAGGCTCTCCCAGAGAGCAGCACTCAGGCTGTGCCATTTCTCCTAAAGCCACGGATTTGGGGCTGTTTCTCCTGAAATCATGGAGCACAAGCCCTTCCATTGGCATTAACTCCTGCAAGGTGCACCTGAGCCCTTCAAGGGTTACCTTACCCTGCCTAAGCTCCTCTGTACTCCCTGATTTTACAGCTCATTCTTTTAAATCTTACTTTTCTATTGGAAAGCACTTTTTTTTTTAATCATCTATACATTACACCTTCTGAAATGCATCCCTTAATCCCCAAAAGTGCACCCAGCAATGCCCAGAGATCCACAACTGGAAGCATTTCCCTGGGAAATGTCCTTTACAGAGCCAGCAGGGTCAGGGGGAAAGGAAAAACAACATACACACATGATCAATATTTTTTAAAATAGGATTCGAAAGCAAAGCATGAGAAGCCTCTGTTTGGTTTTCATTTAAAATGGAAAAAAAATATGGCTATTAATACAAGGTAATGTTACTCCACTGGAAGAACAAAGTGTAGATAAAACCTGCAGGCTTAATAAGGCTCAGGAAAAATCAAATTGAAAGCAAATCTTTGAAAATCTCTAGGTAATCTGTGTTCCATTTATCATGCTTTGGCAATCAGAAAGTAAAACCAGGCTTAACATAATGAGGAAAATCAAACAGGCTTTTTGCCCCCCCTGCTGCTCTAAAATCCCAGAATATCATCATCACAGAAAAGGGGGAAAAAAAGGAGGAACCTCTGCCCTCCTGCTGGAGCAGAGGGAATTTAATTGCAAAGGTTTCTTCCTCTGTGCCTGAGAAGATGATGCAAGGCTGGCATTTTTTAATGACAATATTTAATTTCTCCTTGGTGACACGGAGCTAAAGCAGCACTCCTGTTCTGAGCTGGCAGACGGGAAGGCAACAATGGTTTGTAACGAGCTGGAAATGGGAAAAAGCCAAAAAAACCCAACCTGACTTCTCTTGACATCACCTGGCCAAGTCAGCAGCACAGAGCTGAGCCCAGCCAGGCTGGGGAGATGCTGAGGACACTGGTGGGAAGGACAGAGCTGAGGAAAAAGCTCTCTGATCTCTGCAAGCACCACCTGATTGAAACACATAAAAAAATAAAACAGGGATATAAAAGCTGCCAGTTGCCCACAGAATCAAATGGAATTAGTTCAGCTCAGCCTCCCCCATTTTTCCTTGGTAATAAAAGCACTCACTCTGCAAATATTGGGGTTTTATGTAGGAAAGCAAGTGCTGGAGCTCACGTGGGGCAGTGGGAGAGCTCAGCCCAGTGAGGGATGTCCTGGGCTCTCTCTTATCACTATCTGCTGCTTGTATTACCCAAAAATAAAACAGCATTTTTCCACAGAGGGACAGGCAACAGGTGTGGATCACAACCACTCCTGGAGCTGTGGTGGCCTCACCCAACAGCCAAAATCTCCTGCCCATCCAGAGGGAGCTTCCTGCACATCATCCTCACCTTCCTCCTCCCCTTGTGCCTTGCAGGGCTGGGGAAGGCCCAGAGCAGCTGCCAGGGGTTAATGAGCAAAACCTCATTTTATGAGATTTTGGTTAATGAGCATCTCTCCTGCAGGGGAGGAGCTGAGATGGGAATATTCCCTGCTCCAGTGGTGCTGGGATGTGACAGCCCCACCAAGGAGGGAGCTGGGGGAGACAATCACCTCTCCTCAGCTGCACCACAGCCCCAGCCAAGCTCATCTGCATTAATCTTGCACTCATTAAAATCAGTTGTTCTGTTTCTAATTCAACCAGCGCTGCCAAGATCAAGAATTAAAAATGGATGAGCCAGTGTCCCTGGGAAAAAAAAAAAAAAATAGAAATAAAAAAAGTTCATCATCCAGAGCAGCAAGGATTTTAAAATAATCATGAAAAATGTCTGGCTGCTCCTTTGGGCTTGACTTTTCTATAAGGGGTGGGAAAATGTACAAAAAATGAGAAAGCTACACAATCATGGCAGTCCAGAGGCTGGAGCTTCCTGAGGGCAGCCCAAAAATGGCCTCATGGGGAAAACCCAAATTCTGAACCCCAGAAATGGCCTCACTTGTGGGGAAAACCAGATTCTGACCCAGAAATTGGCCTCATTTATGGGGAAAAGCCAAATTCTGAGCCCCAAAAATGGGCTCACTTATGGGGAAAACCCAAATTCTGAACCTTAAAATTGGTCACACTTATGGGGAAAAACCCCAAATTCTGAGCCCCAAAATTGGCCTCACTTATGGGGAAAACCCCAAATTCTGAACCTTAAAATTGGCCTCACTTATGGGGAAAAACTCCAAATTCTGAGCTCAAAAATGGCCTCACTGATGGGGAAACCCCAAATTCTGAACCCTAAAATTTGCCTCACTTATGGGGAAAACTGAAATTCTGAACCCTAAAATGGCCTCACTTGTGCGGAAAAACCCCAAATTCTGACCCCAAAAATGGCCTCACTTGTGGGGAAAAACCCCAAATTCTGAACCCTAAAATGGCCTCACTTGTGGGGAAAAACCCCAAATTCTGAGCCCTCAAATGGCCTCACTTGTGCGGAAAAAACCCAAATTCTGAGCCCAAAAATGCCCTCACTTATGGGGAAAACCCAAATTCTGAGCCCAAAAATGGCCTCACTTGTGGGGAAAAACCCCAAATTCTGAGCTCAAAACTGGGCTCACTTGTAGGGAAAAACCCCAAATTCTGAGCTCAAAACTGGGCTCACTTATGGGGAAACCCCAAATTCTGAGCCTCAAAAATGGCCTCACTTATGGGGAAACCCCAAATTCTGAGCCCAAAAGTGGCCTCACTTATGGGGAAAAACCCCAAATTCTGAACGCCAGAAATGGCCTGACTTGTGGGGAAAACCAGATTCTGACCCAGAAATTGGCCTCACTTATGGGGAAAATCCAAATTCTGATCTCAAAAATGGCCTCACTTATGGGGAAAAACCCCAAATTCTGAACCCCAAAAATGGCCTCACTTGTGGAGAAAACCCAAATTCTGATCTCAAAAATAGCCTCGCGTATGGGGAAAACTGAAATCTGGAGCCCCAAAATTTGCCTCAGTTATGGGGAAACCCAAATTCTGAACCCAAAAATGGCCTCACTGATGGGGAAACTCCAAATTCTGAACCCTAAAATTTGCCTCACTTATGGGGAAACCCCAACTTCTGAGGCACAAGGATGGGCTGAGCTCGTTGGGCTCCTCTAATGCTGGCTCAGGCCAAGGGTCACTGCTGAGGTGACAGCAGCCAGGAGCTCTCGTGGGGACACAGCAGCACCCAGGATGAAGGTGGGAGTTAACAGCAGAAGTAAATAATGATTTTTTAAATTCTGCATGAGTGACAAACTCAACATTCTTTTCAACATGACCTAATTAAGGTCACCGATGACAATGGCTGGAGACAAAGATAAACACCATTTATTTGAAGCAGATGAGAACTTGGAAAAGGCTCTCCAAGAGCCAAAACTCAATAATATTTCAGAGAGAGCCAGAGCCCTCCCAGCCCACAAAAGCACTGACAAACTGCAGTGGCTTTTGCTGACCCAGGCTGGAGAGATCCTGCTGAGCTGTCTGGGTCTCTCTCCACAAATCTGCTTTTTTTCCCTCATTAAAAGGCACCGTGTTTGCACAGAAAAGCTCAAGCAGGAGAACGTGGAGCCAGGCCAATCCCAAACTAAGCCTGGGAGAAGTTTGGGATTAACTCCTTTAGAGCCAAGCAGAGGTGGCTTCCTGAAGGAGAATCAATAAAAATGGGCTGTCAGTGATGGGGATTTATTTATAGCAGGCATTCATTGCCTTCAGGATCTGGATAAACACCCATCAGCTTTCAAGGTGATGAATCAAGTATTAATTAACCTGCTGGGAGGGAAAAAAAAATAATAGGGATATTAATGTTTAAAGGGAAGCTTCCAGCTGAGGGAAACAAAGGGAGAGAGGGCAAAGCTGAAGTTTCCAAATAAAATAATAAATAAATCAAATAAAACCTTTTAGTGCTGTAAAGGAGCAATGGGCACAGAAGAAACCAGGCGGATACTCTGGCTGGTAACTGGGAAAATATAAAACAACAACAACAAAAAAATAAAACAAAAACAAAACAAAACAAAAAACCAAACCCAAAAACTCCAAACCAAAAAGAAAAATCTTTCTTGGCATGTCTCCAGAGCTTCAGAGTGGAGAAAGAGTGAAAATTTAATGGGCATTGGTGCCCAAGCCAAGCCCTGCCAGCACAGAGCCACTCACACCCTGCAGAGTGGGAAGGGGCATTTGTCACCTCCAGACAAGGATGCCACAAGTGGTTTTTTGATTTAATTTCCCTCCACGGGTCCCTTCTAGAGCCTCCTGCAGTGCAAGCAATGAAAATCCAGAGCAGGAGAGCAGCAGAGAGGGCAGGATGTGCTCTGGGGCTGCACACAGAGATGGGAGCAGCCCTTGGCACTCAGGTCCCACTTTGTCCCACTCAGGGACACAATTTCCCTTTTTTTGGAGCTCCTGCAATGCAGCCACGTCCCAAGGAGACCAGCAGGGCTCAGCTCAGCACATGCACGAGAAAATAGAAATATTTCTGGAGGGCCAGACTGTTTTCGGAGCAAAACCGCCCAAAAATGAGATGTGACACCAAAAACTGGGCAGCACAAAGGACCCAATTTCCTGCAGGTCCACCACAGCATCCAGCTCCCTGGGATGGCTTGGCTGCATCCCCTCTCCTCTCTGCAGCTTCCAAGGGACGTAAATCAGAAGTTTGGAGAGGTTGTTCTGCAAAGATCTGAGACACAGATCTCCTGCAGTCGAGCAGGGAGGCAAAAAAAGTCCTGTATTATTCATGGTCTTCGGGATCAGCTTCATCTGCCTGTGCTCCACCCCTACAAACCCAAATCTTTAGCAACTTCAGGCTCTTTTTAATTTTTTTTTTATATATATAAGGAGAAGAAAGCATATGCAGCCTTCTTTTTCCTGCCCATTTTTAGCTCTTTTTTTCCCTCTGCATATTTCCAGTTCTCTACCCACACACAGCCACGCTGCAGACAAACCATCCTAAAAAAAAAAAAAGAAAAAAAAATTGAAAGAGATCTAAAAAAAACCAACAGTAATCCAGGGGGTCATCAACTTCCAGAAATACAAACTGTCTTAGGAAACCACAAGCTCTTTCTGTTGTTGTTATTTTTTCTATGGGATTTTTTACAATCTTGTTTTAAGGACTGGCAAGGGAGGAATTCTCTCTTTCCTCGCCCTCCTCTGCTCCCCTGCTGCATGCAGACATTTCTCACCAGCCTTGCTCATCTCACATTTCAGGGCAGAGCAAATGTTTGTGCATGGAAGGGGGGCAGGGATGATGACTCAATTAGACACCTCATAAAAATCTGATTTAGAAAATTCCCTCCCACCACAAACCAGCTCAGCCCACTGCCCCCCTGGCAGACAGAGGCTGCTCCCTGCCCTGAAACCTCTCTCACCCTGCTCAAATGTCACAAACCACGAGGCATCTGCCACTGGAAGTGAGAGACACCCTCCCATAAATCACATTCAGCATGTCACCATGGTATTTTCTGAAAAATCCCTTCACCAGGATTTTTCTCCTCAGAAGCTGAGAAGCCTCAGAAAAGAAATGTAAATAATAATTATCTGATGGCTTGGAATGTGGTCTGGAGGTTGCTGACCAACAGGTGCATCTTTGATTGGTTCCATGTGAATTGTTTTTAATTAATGACCAATCCCAGTCCAGCTGTGTCAGACTCTCTGGTCAGTCACAGGTTTTTATTATTCATTCTTTTCTAACCTTCTGATGTCTCCTTTCTCATTCTTTAGTACAGTTTTAGTATATCATTTTCATAAAATACAATATATGATATGATATAATGTAATATAATGTAATATAATGTAATATAATGTAATATAATGTAATATAATGTAATATAATATAATATAATATAATATAATATAATATAATATAATATAATATAATATAATATAATATAATATAATATAATATAATATAATATAATATAATATAATATAATATAATATAATATAATATATCAGCCTTCTGAGAACTTGGAGTCAATTCTCATCTCTCACCTCGTCCTGGGGACCCTCACAACACCAGGAGGATTTCTGTGCCATCCCTGCTGCTCCTTTAGCTCCATGGCCTCCCTGTTCTGCTGCTCATCCCTGAGCCCTGTTCTCCAGCTGCTTCGCTCAGCCCTGGAGCCAGCTCAGCCCTCTGAGCCCTCTGCTCCTGCTGCTGTTCCCATCACTCCAGCCACAAGGAAATCCCAAGGGATGAGCCATTTGTCGCTCTGATCCTGTTTAATACCCATGGCACCTTCCGGTTCCAGTTGCAGAAGCTGGAGGGTGGACTGAGGGCTGGCACCTCCTCCCCTGCAGATGGCCAGAGCCACCTGCTTCCTTCACCCTGCTCTCTGGGGCCTGGCCCAACCACCCACCAGTGGGGTTGGGCTGCACAGCCTCCCACAGTGCCAGACTTCCTTGTGTAGAACCTTCTCCGTGGAGCAAAACCTTTTCCACACACAGATCAAACCCTCCTCCATGGAACAAAACCTTCTCCACAATGAGCAAAACCTTCTCCATGCTGAGCAAAACCTTCTCCATGGAGCAAAACCTTTTCCACACACAGATCAAACCCTTTTCCATGGAACAAAACCTTCTCCACAATGAGCAAAACCTTCTCCATGCTGAGCAAAACCTTCTCCATACACAGATCAAACCCTTCTCCATGGAGCAAAGCCTTCTCCACAATGAGCAAAACCTTCTCTATGCTGAGCAAAGCCTTCTCCATGGAGCAAAACCTTCTCCACAATGAGAAAAACCTTCTCCATGCTGAGCAAAACCTTCTCCATGGAGCAAAACCTTCTCTGCACAGAGCAAAACCTTCTCCATGGAGCAAAATCTTCTCCATGCTGAGCAAAGCCTTCTCCATGGAGCAAAACCTTCTCCATACACAGATCAAATCCTTCTCCACAATGAGCAAAACCTTCTCCATGGGGCAAAACCTTCTCCACATAGAGTAAAACCTTCTCCACACTAAGCAAAACCTTCTTCACACTGAGCAAAACCTTATCTCCTCATGCAGAACCTTCTTCCACAGTGCAAAACCTTCTCCACACTGAGAAAAACCTTCTCCATGGGGCAAAACCTTCTTCACATTGAGCAAAACCTTCCCCATGGAGCAAAACCTTCTCCACACTAAGCAAAACCTTCTTCACACTGAGAAAAACCTGCTCTCCTCATGCAAAACCTTCTAAACAGAGCAAAACTTTCTCTGCTCATGGAAAACCTTTTTCCATAGTGCAAAAGCTTCTTTCCCAGGCAAAACCTTCTCCACACAGTGCAGAACCTTCTCTCCCCAAAACCTTCTCCACAAAGAGTGAAACCTTCTCGCCAGAGTGCAGAACCTTCTCCCACAGAGCAAAACCTTCTCTACACTGAGCAAAACCTTCTCCCACAGTGCAAGACCTTCTTTCTCAGGAAAAACCTTCTTCTACTGTGCAATACCTTTTTTCTTCATGCAAAACCTTCTCCACACTGAGCAAAACCTTCTCCACACTGAACAAAACCTTCTCCACAGAGCAAACCCTTCTCCACACACAGCAAAACCTTCTCTCCTCATGCAGAACCTTCTTCCACAGTGCAAAACCTTCTTTCCTCATGCAAAACCTTCTCTCCCCAAGTGCAAAAACCTTCTCCACAAAGAGTAAAACATTCTCTCCTCATGCAGAAGCTTCTCTTCTCATGCAAAACCTTCTCTCCCCGTGCTGCCATCCTGGCAGCATCATCTAAATGTGTCCATTCCCCATGCATGAAGTGTAATCTGAGAAATTGCAGAATTTTAGGGCAGGTTTTGATTTGATGGGCCTGGCCAGGTTCAGACAGGAAAATGAACAAGCAGTGCTGAGTGCTGGAGCAGCATCATTCCAAGCACAGCACTGCAATATTCATACCAGGAGACAGCAGTTCTGTATTAAAAAGAGCTGAATTTTTAAACTGCCCTGTAGTTTCATAACCCAGAACCCTGCAGGGTGCAGCCAAGCTGCAGAAAGCAGCACAAAGTCATTTCTGGGACTGAATAAACTGAAGCCACGAGGCACAGCAACCACAGCCACTGGGGCCAGTGGCCAGCTGGACTGGCATGAGGATGGTCTGATCACAGCCTGGAGTAACCAAAATCACAGAGCACTGCAAGGCCACAGGACCATGGCATGATCATTCCCATCAACAGCTTTGCACCCCTCCCACAAGGGGCTGGTGGTTTCCTTTGTAGGACAGATGAGTCTGTTGCACCTCTGTTTCATTTCCTTCTGGGTGAATATGCCTTGTTTTGTGGCTGGGCAAAGTAAATCAATTCATTATTCAATCAAACTCGCCTGGATTTTTATTTTCCCTTTCTCCAGTGAGGCCTGGGGGCCCTGGGAGGAGTCCAGGCCGTGGGCTCAGACCCCAGGCATGATGATGTCCATGGGGTCAGTGCCAAACCCACAAAACAGAACAGGGAGAGCATCAGCCAGGTGAGGATTTATCAGCCATCCAAGGCTAATGCAGTATTCTCCACTGGACAAGTCCCTCCATCTGTCCCCAAACATTCCAGCCCATGAGTCCTGGTCCTGATATAGCCCTGAATTTCTGGCTGCTTGCTGGAGATGGCACATCCCAGAGTGACCAAATGCAGGGCAAGCGAGGATATTGCCCTTGGATCTCTCCTTTTCAGACAAAATAAAACCAAGTTCATGGTGATGTAACAAGAGAGTGGCCTTTATTTGCCATTGAGCTTCATAAAAATGTGAGGAAAGATGCCTGCATTTCAATTAAGTCCTGGGAGCAGAAAGAAGTGTACCTGGCTAGACTGCAGAGAGATGAACTCATTACTTCATCCACGTCCTGCCTGTTTCCCTGTGCAACAGAACCATCAGACAAGGGCTTGAAAAAGCAAATAATCCTTCCAAAAGAGCCAGGCCAGCACAATTCCCACGTGGCTGGACTGGGAGCCTCAAGCAGCCACGTTTCTAGGGAGACTGATGGGCAAACACTCCCAAACCCAAACAGGCAGAGCTCCCCAAACAGGGCTGTGAGGAGGGAGATCACCCCAGGCTTTTCCAGACTTTTCCATGGATTGCCCAGGTCAGATTTTCTGCTGAGAGACATCCCCAGCCTGAGCTGGCCCGTTCATCTCAGGAATGCACAGCTGGGAAAGTGAGGGGAGATTCCTCTGGCAGGACCTGGCTCCAGAACTGGGGATTTGTGCCCAAGCCATGGAGGCCAGGCTGGGATCACACTTAGGGGTCACATTTGGGGATCACATTTTGGGGTCACATTTGGGGATCACATTTTGGGGTCACATTTCGGGATCACAGCCTGGGATCACATTTTGGGGTCACACTTTGGAATCACATTTTGGGGTCATATTTTGGAGTCACACTTTGGGGTCGCACTTTGGGGTCACATTTTGGGGTCACATTTCAGGATCACAGCCTGGAATCACATTTTGGGGTCACACTTTGGAATCACATTTTGGGGTAATATTTTGGAGTCATACTTTGGGGTCACATTTCAGGGTCACATTTTGGGTTCACACTTTGGAATCACATTGGGGTCATATTTTGGAGTCACATTTCGGGATCACATTTCAGGATCACAGCCTGGGATCACATTTTGGGTTCACACTTTGGAATCACATTGGGGTCATATTTTGGAGTCACATTTCAGGATCACATTTTAGAATCATTTCTTGGGATCACATTTTGGGGTCACATTTCAGGGTCACATTTTGGGTTCACACTTTGGGATTAAGACCTCCAAGGCCATCGAGTCCAGCCCAGCCCCAGCCCCTGACCCAAACCCTGGCCCCCAGTGCCACATCCAGGCTTTGTTAAACACCCCCAGGGATGGGGACTCCCCCACCTCCCCGGGCAGAACATTCCAGAACTTTATCCCCCTTTGTGTCAAACACTTTTCCCTGCTCTCCAACCTGGATTTCCCTTGGTGCAGCTCGGGGCTGTGTGCTCTGGTTGTGTCAGAGCCCAGCCCCAGCTGAGCACAGGCACCTTTCAGGAGCTGTGAGGGTGATGGGGGCACCCCTGAGTCTCCTTTGCTCCAGGCTGAGCACCCCCAGCTCCCTCAGGGGTTCCTCTCAGGGTTTGTGTGTTCCCAGCCCCTCTCCAGCCTCGCTGCCTGCTCTGTTCAAACCCTCATTCACACTGCAGCCACAGCACACTGATCAGCTTTTTGTGCTTTTTGTCAAACAAATCCCATTCCAAGTGGCTGGCAGCACAGGGAAATGTGCCATGGTGCTGCTTTGAAGGGTTTACAGCTCACTGCAGCACTTTGGAGCTGCTGTTGTTTCCATGGCTGAGGCCAAGAGAGGCTGTGAACAGGAAGGAATTAGGCACTCATGCAAAGACCATTAAAGTCAAGGGGAATCTTTCCATTGACTCGAGAGGGTTTGGCTGCCAGCCCTGGATATCAGGGTCTGTTGTGGGGGATTTGCACCAGGAAATGGCAGCAGGGCTTTCCAGGTTTTCTCAGCATTTCTTATGGAGTTTAGCACAGAAGGTCTCTGTGCCCATTTTCCTGTATGTAAATTAAGAAGTGAGTGCTCCTCTCAAGTGCAAGGCCCTCACTGACCATCCTGGGCACCTCCTCTGCCATTCCTGGATGGCACACCTCATACCAGATGGATGGGAGGAGCACATTCCTATGGGAATTAAGATTTCTTTATGGGTGCTGACACCTCAGCCTCTGATGCACAACCCACATATGGTGTGTCAGTCCAAGAGGCAAAAATACCATGGCCCAAAGCTTCAGCAGATCTGAAAATCTTGTTAATCCCAAGCTCAGATTCCCACTGGGGGTGAAGCCCCAGCTGGCATCCAGATTCACTGATTGCAGATTCCCTGCCTGCTCCCTTACAGCCAAAGCTCTGCTCAGGGGGGTTCTGTCTTTGGATGGAGGCCAGGAACCTGCACCAAAAGGACAGAAGGTCTGAGCTGCCTCCACTGCTGTGGGTTACCATGCCTCAGGTTTGAGCTTTTCTATTTTTCAGGTTCTGTGCTGCTTTAGTGTGTGGGGCTGGGCTCACATCAGGGGATGCTGAGCTCTGTGCACAGAGCAGGGACACAAAACAATTCCTGCTCCAGCTGGGCACCAAGGACAAATGATCCAAATCTCAGCCCAGGAGCACAAACCCCGTGGGCTGGAGAGAGAAAAACAAGGATGGGACTGCAGGGGCTAAAGCTGGGATGGGACAATGAACTGCAAGATGCAAATGGAGCAGAACTGATCCCAGGGAGAGACCCCGTGCATCAAAAACCAGATTTCCTCCTGTTTCCCACCTTACAGAACAAACCTGAGCCAAACATCTCCAACTTGTTCCTTTTTTTACATAAATTAATCTTACTTTAAAAGGCAATTCTCCTTTTTCTGCTTCCAGCCTTAGAACCAACCTGAAACAAACATCTCCAGGGGCTTAATTGTTCCTTTTTTGATTCACTTTAATTAAAATTAAACTTTAAATTAATCTTACTTTAAAAGTCGTGCACTTTGGACCATTTTGGTCCCTCTTGGGTTCATTTTGTGACCATTTTGGGTTCAATTTGGGACCATTTTGGTTCATCTTGGGTGCAGCCCTGGCTGGGCTCTGGTGCTGCCCAAGGTGGATCCATGGAGGAGATGCTTTGAATAAATCCCTGCTTTATTCTGGAGCTCTGCCCAGCCTCTGCTCCAGCTCAGCCTTCTCAAGGCTGAGAGGCAGAGAAACAGAGAGCTGACCTGCACCTCTGGAAAAGGATGCTTTCCACCCAAAACTGCAGCACAGGAACCACAGCACACTCCAGAAACTTCAGACTCTCTCAAAATACACGTGAGAGCCTCATTTCCTGCTCAGAGGAGCAGCGGTGCCTCTGTGGGCTGGCAGCAGAACTGGCCAGGTGAGCTCAGTGCTGTGCCAGCTGCAGGTGTCTGCAAGCCAGGGGAGGGGGGAATGGGCACTTGGGAGGAGCTGGGTCATTTTCTGCCTCAGCCACTCCCTCATTCCAGCGCTGCTGAAAGCAGGGAGGACATTTCTCCACCCCTCATGCCATGGGAAAGGTCAGAGCACAGCTCCAGGAAGGGTGAAATGAGGAGGGTTTGGAGCTGGCCAGCTCTGCTTTCCCATGGGCTGTGGGTGCACAGGAGAAAAACACCCAGGGCTGGAATTGTGCTTCCCACTCCTCCTCCCTGGGCAAAGTGCCTGGAGCAGAGCAAGGCTGCAGGAGGAGCAATTCCAGCCACAGGCTTAGGAAAACCTCTGCTCCTGGCAGCTGATCCTGACCTGGTCTGGGTTCTAGGGAAACAGGGGTGAGCAAACCCTGCTGCAGCCTTCAGAGGGAAATGGAGGGACAAGGGGGTGCTTGGCTGCAAGAAACTCCACCCCAGAAAGGGGAGAAGGGAGGCTGGAGGTGGAAATTCATCCTGAACCCAAACCAGGTTGGTGACCCAAGCCAACTCTGCAGAGCCGAGCTCTGCCAGCAGGCTCCTGGAGCCAGAGAGGACAGGAGCATCCCAAAAACTGATTTTGGTGGCTGAGAACTGATTTTGGTGCTGTCAGTGTCACATCCAGAGGGATGTGGCTTTGGGAAATGAGCTTTTCTCCCACCTGCTGCAAGTTCTCCAGTTCAGAGGGCTGAGCTGCCAAATCTGGCAGGAGCTGGGGGCTCATTACAGCGCTGAGGCTTTGGCACTGGGAGGTTTCTCTCCAATTCCATTTCCAGGACACTGAGAGGCCGTGGCAGCAGCTCAAGGAGGGAGGTTTTGCAGCCTGCATTACCAAGTCTAGACAGTGCTGGAGCCCTGAAGGCCTGGAGAATCCCTTTTCCTGCTCTTCAGCTGCCAGCAGCATTCCTGAAGCTGGGAAAGGTTTCATTCCCTCACTCAGACAGACCCTTTTGCACCATTGTGTCCCTCCAAAAGCTCCAAAGCTGTGCCTGGGAAGCAGAAGGTGCCAGCCCTGCTGAGCACGTCCCAGCATCAGCTCCTGTTTGACCAAACTGCCACCATCACATTTCCTGGAAAAATCCCCTTGCCCAGGATTCTTCTCCTGGGAAGCTGAGAAGCCTCAGAGAAAAAGGAAAACAATAATTTTCTGATTTGCTTCTCCTGTGTTTTGCTCCTTTGGAATGTGTTTGGAGATTGTTTATCCACCAGGTGATTGTTTCATTGGTTTCATGTGAATTTTTTTGACTTTATGACCAATGAGGGCCAAGCTGTGTGGAGACTCTGGAGAGAGTCACGAGTTTTCATTATTATGTTGTTAGCATTCTGTCTGTATCCTTTCTGTATTCTTTAGTACAGTTTAGGATAATATAGTATAGTATATTATATATATACTAATATCATAATATATCATAATATAATATGTCATAATATAATATATCATAATAGAATATATCATAATAGAATATGTCATAATATATCATAAAATAAGAAATTAGCCTTCTGAGAACATGGAGTCAGAGTCATCATTCCTTCCTTGTCTGGGGAACCCCACAAATACCTAACCCTGCCAGGCTGCTTACAGAAAAGAAGTAAGGAAGAAAATTTTTTTCAACTGCCTAAATCCTGTGTTTTCATTCCTACCTGGAATGAAAGCAACAGCTTTGGAGGAATTCTTGGAATATTTGTTTTTAGCTGGCTTTATTCCTCTTTTCCTCACTGGAAACCCAGCAGGCAGGACTCCCTTCTCCACCCAATGATGCCCAAGAGCTGCTCATCAATATCTCCCACCAGCCCCAAGGGGAGCAGGAGACCTTCTGATCCTAAACCAAAAATCAGAAGTGATTTTAATCTATTCAAAGATTTCTTTGGAATAGAAAGAAATAGAAATTCAGGGCTGTGAATTCAATTTGCAGAGGGCACCTGTGAGAGAGGGGGACGGGGTTTTTTTTTCCCAGGAATTAATATTGTTTGTGTGGAACATCATTAACTGTGAAATGCACTTCCATGAGTTGAGGCACAATTTGTGCTGGGATAACATTCCAGCAACTCCCAAAATACAGCCTGGGGCAAGGCTGGGGAAGTGGAACAGTGGTTTTTTGGAAAGGGGGGTGAAATCTGGGCAATGATTCAACTGGGCAGCCTGCAGGAGGTGCAGTGGTGAGGCCTCAGCCATTCAGCAGCAACTCAGAGGAAGAAAAATAGGAGTATAGGAATTATAATTATATAATAGAAAAATTATGAGAATTATTAAAATTAGAATGATAAGAAATATAATAAATTATAAGAATTGTAATGACATAATAGGAAAATTACAAGAATTATAAGAATTAAAAATATAAGAAAATATAAGACTTGTAATGACATGATAGGAAAATTACAAGAATTATAAGAATTAAAAATATAAGAAAATATAAGACTTGTAATGATAGGAAAATTGCAAGAATTATAAGAATTAAAAATATAAGAAATTATAAGAATTGTAATGATATGATAGGAAAATTGCAAGGATTATAAGAATTAAAAATATAAGAAATTATAAGAATTATAATGATATAATAGGAAAATTACAAGAATTATAATAATTTATAAGAATTATAATGTTATAATAGGATGATTATAAGAATTATAAGAAAGTATAAGAATTATAATTATAAGAATAATAATGATATAATAGGAAGATTATAAGAATTATAATGATATAATAGGAAAATTATAAGAATTAGAATTATAAGAATTTTAAGAGTTATAAGAAATTATAATGATATAATAAGAAAACAGGAATTCCCAGGCTGCCCGTGGCAGCACAGGGAGCAGGCTGTGCTGTCCTACGTGGATTGACAAGTGCCCAGGATCAGGGTGAGCACATGCCAGCTGCTGGGGAATCATCTCCCACTCACAGCAATTACCAGGGTGTCCCAGAATCCCATAAAGCAGCTGAGAAGAGAGCATCTGGTGCTGCTTGTCAGGCACAGGGAGATGAATCTGGGCAATACAGAAGTGTGATTTTTATCCCTCGAGTCATCGTTTGGCACTGGATGTGTGTGATTCCTCCTCCCTTGGTGGGTTTGCCTGGGAGGAGATGAGCTGAGCATCCTTCCCCCAGCAGGGATCAGGAGCTGCTCCCTTCCATGAGCTGAAATTCCTTCCCCCAGCAGGGATCAGGAGCTGCTCCCTTCCATGAGCTGAGCATCTGTTGCTGGCTGGGGTCTCTGTACAAATCACAAACAGGATGGGATTGCTGTGGAACGTGCCCTGAGCTGGTTTATTTTCCAGCTCAGTCTCATTCCATGGTTATGGCAATGGGAAGGTGCCACCAGCTCACATCTCAGGCAGCAGAGCAAGAACTTAATGTTACAACTCACTTTAAAAGTGTTTTGACCAATCACACAAAGCAGAAGCACATTGACAGTAGTTCTATCCAACCACTACAAGCACACATACCTTAAAACAATTAAATACCTTAAAACAATGCTTGCTTATTTCAAATACAATACCTGCTTGTGAGCCTTCAAACACAATGCACACAGCTCCATTATTAACCTTAAAACTCCCTAATATCTTCCTAATATCTCACTAGATAAACTTTTCTGTAGCTTAGGGAGTTATTCTAGACAAGCATTAATACACAGACCGTTGTTCTATTTGTCCTTACTTTTCTACTTCTTACATAATTTTTCTGCTGACCAATCTCATGGCTGCTGCTTAGCTCCAATCCCAGTTCTGCTGTCTCTGAGGCTGCCTTTTGCAGCTTTCCCAAAACCCTCTGATTTATGTATTCCCACAATTCCCCCTCTCAGTTCAACTTAAAAGAAACTTTCCTAACTGTGTCCTTTATTAACTACTTTGCATTTCATAGCTTTACTGTAATATTTCTGCTTATTACTTACTTAAAGCATCTTTTTGAGTGCACTAAGCATTGCTATAATACAACACAGCAATTTTAATGCTGTGAAAGTCCAGTTAGTTCAAAGGGCATAAGTCATGCCTGATAATAATTACAAGTCATTGTTCAAAAAAGTCTCGTGGGTTCCAAGGTCTTAATCCAAAACCTTCCTCCCTGTCTATACCTTCATCCACCATCTCTGTGAGATTTCAAGAACTCTCTATGAATCTATTTCCTACCTCTCTCTCTTGTCTGATAAAAACTTGTTTGATAGTTTTGCCCATCAGTTGTCACACACACAGCAGGGATCAGGAGCTGCTCCCCTCCATGAGCTGAAATTCCTTCCCCAGCAGGGATCAGGAGCTGCTCCCCTCCATGAGCTGAAATTCCTTCCCCAGCAGAGATCAGGAGCTGCTCCCCTCCATGAGCTGAGCATCCTTCCCCAGCAGGGATCAGGAGCTGCTCCCTTCCATGAGCTGAGCATCCTTCCCCAGCAGGGATCAGGAGCTGCTCCCTTCCATGAGCTGAAATTCCTTCCCCAGCAGGGATCAGGAGCTGCTCCCTTCCATGAGCTGAAATTCCTTCCCCAGCAGGGATCAGGAGCTGCTCCCCTTCATGAGCTGAAATTCCTTCCCCAGCAGGGATCAGGAGCTGCTCCTTCCCCTGCCCTTTCTCTGCTGATCCAGGTCCCAGCAGTGTTAATCCCCAAAGCCATCAGCACCCCCAGACACAAATCAACACTTCACAGCCCCAGCAGCAGCTCCAGCCTGAGAAATCCCCAGGTGAGCCCTTCCCCAGCTCTGAGCTCACCTCTCCGTGCTCCCAGCCCTGGGAAAAGCTCCACAGCTCCAGGTAAGAGAATCAAAGAGTCATGGAAGGGTTTGGGTTGGAAGAGACCTCAAAGATCACCTCAAAGATCACCCCTGCCATGGCAGGGACACAGTGTCCCAGGCTGCTCCAAGCCCTTCCTTCCTTCCAGCCTGGCCTTGGACATTCCAGGGATCCAGGGGCAGCCACGGCTGCTCTGGGAATTCAATCCCAGCCCCTCACCACCCTCACAGGGAGAATTTATTCTTAATATCCCATCTAAACCTGATCTCTTTCAATTTGAGCCCATTGCCCCTTGTCCTGTCCCTACAATTCCTGAAGAAGAGTCCCTGCAGTCTCCACACTCCTCTCCAAAAAATCCACCCCAATTTCAGATTTAAAAGACAGGCAAAGTGCTGAAGCAGAGAAGGTTCCTTCCCACATAAAGCAGCCAAAAAATAATCCCAGAGCAGAGGGAACACTGTGGATTACACAGCACTGATCCCATCTAGCACAAACACACAGCTGAACAGCTCCTTAAAAACACTCCTTGAAAACAGCTCCTTAAAAACTCTCCATGGATGATTCCTAGAAGTAATCACCAGCAAATTTTATTCGTGGGAAAGCACAGCAGAGCTGAGCTATATTTAATAGTGGAAAGAAGATAAAAGTAATCTCCAAAGGTCTGCAAATGCAGACTCTGCTTGGATAAACTTCAGTGCATCCTCTTGCAGTAAATTCCAGCACAGCTCAGGGATGTTTTCCTTGTGTGGGCAGCAATTCAGGGAATATTTGGTTTTCAGATCAGAGGCAGCCAGTAAAGCATCTTTCCTGAGCTTCTTTTCACCACAAGCTGAAATATTTCATCCCACAACTGGAGAGCACTGGAGGTTTGATAATTCAGAGCCCTCAAATCCCCCTGCCAGGAAGGTTTCAAGAACTCTCCTTGGAGAATCTGCTCCTTCTTTCCATTCCATTTCCCTTTAGGGTTTTTCCTGAAGCAGAGCTTTTTTCTCCCCAGGTAATTTTTCCTGCAAACCCCTGAAAAGAACCACAGCCAGCATCTCAGCAGCATCCACCCAGAAAGCCCTGAGTGGCCCCAAAGTCACTCCAAGCACTCAGAGTGTCCCAGTGTTAGCACTGAAATCATTTCACACATCGATTTTTATGTAAATTGGGGCTCTCTGTTTACTTCTGGTAAGATTAAAATGCTTGGCATCAGCTCTGGGTTTTCAGGGCTGTGAATTCAATTTGCAGAGGGCACCTGTGAGAGAGGAGGATGGTTTGGTTTTTTTTCCCCAGGAATTAATATTGTTTGTTTGGAACATCTTAGAAGCTGGGAAGGCATCTTTCTGGATCACAGCTTATTGAAAGACAAAGTTGTTGGTTTTTTTTTTTTAATTATATTTGGAGTCAATCACACCTTATTCCTTTCAAGAAGCTGCTGCTTTTCTTCTTAAACCTTTAACTTTGACCCTTTCTGGGTTTAAAATCCGACTGTTTGTGTCCCCAGATCCTGAGTCCTCCTTCCAGTGCTTGTAGCACAGAGCTACAATTCTGTAACTCCACAAAATGTTCTTTTAATGTTCCCACAGGGACACATTAAAAAAACGGGCTTTAAAGTATGAA